>NC_133126.1:148069447-148414447 GCF_048418815.1 Hemitrygon akajei | reverse complement strand
CAGTGTCACTTTCTGCCACTCTAACATCTATTCTTAACTCTCTTACTCATTATATATCTGATAGATCTTTAGGTATCCTCTTTAATATTATTGGCTAGATTCATATTTCATCTTTTTCTCTCTTGTAGCTTTTTAGTTCTCTTCTGTTGGTTTTTAAAAGTTTCCCAGTCCTCTAACTTCCCACTAATCTTTGCTCTATTATATACCCTCTCTTTTGCTTTTATGTTGGTTTGATTTCCCTTGTCAGCCACTGTTGCATCATCCTGCCTTTAGAATACTTATTCTTCTTTGGCATGTTTCTGTCCTGTGTCTTCTGAATTGCTTCCTGAATCGCCAGCCACTGCTGCTCTGTCATCATCCCTGCTAGGGTCCTCTTCTAATCAACTTTGGCCAGTTCCTCTCTCATGCACCTGTAATTCCATTTACCGTACAGTAATACTGATACGTCTGATTTTAGTCTCTTCCTTTTAAATTACAGGGTGAATTCTAACACATTATGATTACTTGCTCCTAAGGGTTCCTTTACCTTAAGCTCCCTAATCAGATCCAGTTCATTCAGGTGTTGTATTTGAATGTGCACAGTATACAAAATAAGATAGATGAACTTGCAGCACAATTGCAGACTGGCAGGAATGATGTTACAGGCATCACTGAATCGTGGCTGAGTATGACTGTAGCTGGGAGCTTAATGTCCGAGGATACACAATGTATCAGAAGCATAGGCAGGAAGGCAGAGGTGGCAGTGTTGCTCTGTTGGATAAAAAATGAAATCAAATCATTAGAAAGGATGACATGGGGTCAGAGGGTATTGAATCATTGTGGATGGAGCTTAGGAATTACAGGGGTAAATTGATGGGAATTGTATGCAGACCACCAAACAAAAGGAAGGATGTCACCTACAAATTACAATGGCAGATAGAAAATGCATGCCAAAGGGAAATGTTACCATAGTCATGGGAGACTTCTATATGCAGGTATGTTTGGAAAATCAGGTTGGTGCTGGATTACAGGAGGGGCGATTTCTAGAGTGCCTATGAGATGTTTTTTTAGAGGAGCTTGTTATTGAGCTCACTAGAGTGTCAGTAATTCTGGACTGGGTATTTTGTAATTAGCCAGAATTGATTAGAGAGCTTAAGGTAAAAGAACCCTTAGGGGAATTATGATTGAATTCATCCTGAAATTTTGAAGGAGAAGCTGAAGTCAGAGGTGGTGTATCAGTGGAATTCTTTACCACAGACGGCAGTGGAGGCCAAGGCTTAGTGTATATTTAAGGCAGAAGTTGATAGATTCTTGATTCGGGGCATATAGGGATATGGGAGTATTTGGGAGATTGGAACTGAGAGGAAAATTGGATCAGCCATAATGAAATGGCCGAGCAGACTTGATGGGTGAAATGGCTTAATTCTGCTCTTATATTTTATAATCTTATGTTCTTATTGTCTATTAAACAGCACCCAGTCCAAAGCAGCTGATCTATTAGTGGGCTGTACCACTAGCTGCTCTAAAAAGCCATCTATAGGCATTCTATGAATTCTCTCTCTTAGGATCCAGCACCAACCCGTTTTTCCCAATTTACCTGCATATTACCCCGCATGACTATTGTAACATTGCCCTTTTGTCAAACCTTTACCATCTCCCAGTGTAATTTGTAACCCACATTCTGGCTACTATTTGGAGGGCTATATATAAGTCCCATGAGCTTCTCTTTACCCTTGTGCTTTCTTAACTCTACCTACAACGGTTCTACATCTTCCCATCCTATGTCACCTCTTTATAAAGAAATGACTTTTTTTCCAACAGAACCAACTACCCCCTCTTGAATGTTGAATGTATCCTTGAATGTTAAGCTCTTAACTATAACCTTCTTTCAACCATGGCTCAGTGATGCCCACACTGTAACATCATACCTACCAATCTCTAACTTCACTATAAGATCATCTAGTTTATTCCATGTAGCAAGTGTTTTGAAATTTTGACCTTCAGTCCTGTATTCATCACTCTTTTTTGATTTTGCCCTCAAGTTACATTCCAGCTCATCCCGCTGACTGTAATTTTGCCTTATCATCTGCCTGTCCTTCCTGACAGTCTCACTACACACTGCCTCCACTTGTAAACCAACAGTCCTATCCCAGCCCTATCACTCCAGTTACCATCGCCCTGCCAAATTAGTATAAACCCTCTCTAACAGCTCTTGCAAACCTGCTGGACTCAGCCCCCCATTCATAGGCAACACTTACAATCATCTGTTGTGATTGACTAAAACTGAGCCTTGTGGAAGCTGTAACAGGAAAATTTTAAAGTCTCTTTTCAGAGGGAGAGTACCCAGGAGAATCCAAGAGAATCACATGTTCCTGACAGGATGCGTTAGACTTCTTGAACTTCTTGAACAGAAAGGTAATGATAAACCATTAACTGCAGTTTCAATTGCTATAATCACATGTTGAATATAGTCAGGTAAATTTACAGAATTACATATTTATGGTGAAAACACATCCCAATTCCCAGAATCCAATGAACTCAGTGTAAGCCTTCCTTAGATTTTCCAGCACCAGACTTTTCCCTCCGGCCTCCAGAAGCCTTTGCCAGGAGTGGCTATAGTGGACATTTGAGATCAGAGTTTTCCTTCTCCGAAACAACTTGCTAAGTGTGACAGACAAACTCCATCTGTCTCAGATCTGGACAACAAAGATTTTGTTTCCTGAATACCTTTAGGTGTATCTGATGAATTTTGGGCTACAGATCATGAAAATCACCATGAAATTTCCCTGTCATGCACCATTTTTTAAATAAACTTATGTTTATTAGTTCAATTCATAATTCAAGTCAATAAAAATGTTGCCTACAATGTAAGCTGGAAAGTTTTCTCTCTTGTCCAGGCATGCTTGGGCATGCTTAGGCGACACAGATGCTGCCCGGCAGGACAGGTTTCAGTATTAATTATTGGGTTCAGGACTGTAAGGATGGAATTTGCTGTCACCAGGCACAAAAATTTCAGTGAAGGATTTTGATATTTGAGACAGATGCTTCCCAGAATAACTGATGCCAAGATTAAGGAAAGCATTTTTTTTGGTCCACAAATCAAACACGTCCTAAATAACAGGCAATTTGAAGAATTTCTAGTGGGATTGGAGAAAATCACATGGAAAGCATTCAAGGAAGTTGTTGAAATTATTCTCGGCATCTACAGAGCACCAAATTACATGCAGCTGGTTGAAAGCATGCTTCAAGCATATAAAACCATGAAATGCCACATGTCACTAAAGATTCATTTTCTGCATTCCCATTTCAACTTCTTCCCTGCAAATCTTGGTGCTGTTAGTGACGAGCATGGTGAAAGGTTTCACCAGGACATTGCAGTCATGGAGAAAAGATATCAGGGAAACTGGAATCCATCAATGCTGGCGAATTATTGTTGGACTCTTAAGCGAGAAGCCTGAGACACTGAATACAAATGAAAATCATTAACAATATATTTTTAACTTAGTTGAACTATTGCAAAGCATCAGCACCATTATGCAATTAAACACATTATATTCAATAAAAGTTAATTTGTTGTTTCTCCAAATTCCTACGTGATACAAGTAGTCCGAAATTATATTTGTATTCATCTTCAAGCAGTCCATCATTAACAAAAAAAAAGTTCTGAGGAAGCAACACTTTTGAAAAAAATTGTTGTCCGGTGATATTAATCCTTATGTCTCAGAATCAGAACCCAAATCAGCTTTATTATCATTGGCATGCTTTGCGAAATTTGTTAACTTAGCAGCAACAGTACAATGCAATAGCTAATATAGAAGATAGATAAATAAATAGATCAATCAATCAATTACAATATATGTATATTGGAGATTAATAAGCATGCAAAAACAGCAATAATATATATTTAAAAAGTGAGGTAGTGCTCACGGGTTCAATGTCCATTTAGGAATCAGATGGTAGAGGGGAAGAAGCTGTTCCTGAATCACTGAGTGTGTGTCGTTAGGCTTCTGGACCTCCTCCCTGATGATAACAATGAGAAAAGGGCATGGGCTGGGTACTAGAGGTACTTAATAACAGACGCTGCCTTTCTGAGACACTGCTCCTTGAAGATATCCTGGGTGCTTTGTAGGAGTATTTCATAGAACCCAAATTGAAGTCAACTAAATTTACAACCCTCCGCGGCTTCTTTCAGTCCTGTGCAGTAGCCCCATACGAGACCAGTAATTCAGCCTGTCAGAATGCTCTCCACAGTATATCTATAGAGGTTTTTAAGTGTTTTTGTTGACATACCAAATTTCTTCAAACTCCTAATGAAATATAGTCACTGTCTTGCCTTCTTTATAGCTGCATCAATATGTTGGGACCAGGTTAGGTTCTCAGAGATCTTGATACCCAAGGAACTTGAAATTGCTCACTCTGCACTTCTGATTCCTCTGTGAGGATTGGTATGTGTTCCTTCGTCTTACCCTTCCTGAAGTCCACAATCAGCTCTTTCATCTTGCTGATGTTGAGTGCAAAAATGTTTGCTGCGACACCACTCCACTATTTGGTATATGTCACTCCTGTACACCCCCTCGTCTCGATCTGAGATTCTACCAACAATGGTTGTACCATCAGCAAATTTATAGATGGTATTTGAGTTATGCCTAGCCATACAATCAAAGGTATAGGGAGAGTAGAGCAGTGGGCTAAGCACACACCCATGGCACACCAGTGTTGATCGTCAATGAGGAGGAGATATTATCACCAATCTGCACAAATTGTGGTCTTCCTGTTAGGAAGTTGAGGATCCAATTGCAGAGGGAGGTACATCTTTTCCAACAGACTCTGATACAAACTGCCAACACCCAAAATATAGCCCTTTATTTTACAGTATTGAAAGATGGTCATAAATATACAACTATCTAAAAAGTTGAATGACAATTAGATCAGTCCTGAACTGTTATTAAGTGGCATGGATACACCTTCAACACTGTGCTAATAGCAGAAACATTCATCGAGTCACAGTCATGGAAAAGTTATTGCTCTTATTAGTCAAGAAAATGTGTTTGAGTCAGGAAGTTCTGTTGGTTTTATAAAATTCTAGTTACTCCTTATTTGGAGTATTGCATTCAGTTTTGATTGCCCCATTATAGAAAGGATGTGGAGGCTTTGCCGAGTGTCCAGATAGCATTTACCAGATACTGCTTCTATTCGAGGGCATATACAATGGGGACAGGTGAGACAAGCTTGAGTTGTTTTCTTGCAGTTGTGGAGGCTGAGGGGAAATCTGATAGAAATTTATAATATTATGAGAGGCATAGACCGAGTAGACAGCCAGTATTTCTTTCCCAGTCTTGAAAAGTCTAATACTAGAGGGAATAGAGGGATTGTTTTTAAGATGAGAAGGAAGAAGTTCCAAGGAGATCTGCAGAGCAATTTTTTTTCACACAGTGCTGGATGCCTGAAATTTCAATACCAGGTATGGTAGTTAAGGAAAGTGCAATATAACCATTTAAGGGGCTCTTAGATATGTACATAGATATGCAAGGAATAGAGGGATATAAACATGGATAGGCAGAAGGGATCAATTCAGTTAGATTTAATTAGTTTAAATAGTTTGTCACAGCATCACTGTTCTATGAATTAGTTTGTTTTCATGTGGAGGTCCAAGCTCATTTGCCTTCTGCATGCATAAGTTGGACAGCAAAGTATCAGTGATGAGTAAACATTAAGTGACCTAGTTCAGAGACACTCTTCTCAGAAAGCTGATGAAATGAAAGACTGGGAGCAAGACTTGGTATTCTGCCAAAACTCACATTTTCAGTTCTTAGAAGTTTCACAGATTGAGAAACTTTAAAATGAAGTAGGCATTTAAAAATTAAAGATACATTAACAAAAGTAAGTTAAGACACAGAGGCACTTAGAACCGATTAAGAAAAAGTAATTTCAAGAAAAAATAATGAAGGACTTACCTTTATTTTTGTAGTTGAATTATGAGAAAAAAGCATTTCCATTAAAGTTAATAATGTCTCAGATCTGACCTGAGACAGGATCTGTTTGGGGGATCTATGAGTGAGGCAGGAGCCCTCCAAGTGCTCTGCAGCAGAAGAGGGCCATCTGACTCTTTATAATCCTTGGATGTCTACAATTGTTAACATTTGCATGGCAATCTGCAACTATCTGGAATTTTAATGGTCAATGGTTCCAAATCAGAATCAGGTTTAATATCATCAGCATATGTCGTGAAACTGGTGAACTTTGCCCCAGCAGTACAATATAATGCATGATAATAGAAAGAAAAAGAAAACTGTGAAGTACAGTAATTGTACGTATGTATATAATTATTAAATCAAATAAGTAGTGCAAAAATAGGAATTAAAAATAGTAATGAGGTGGTGCTCATGATTCAATATCCTTTTTGAAATTAGATGGTAGAGGGGAAGAAGCTGTTCCTGAATCGCTGAGTGTGTGCCTTCAGGCTTCTGTACCTCCTTCCTGATGGTAGCAATGAGAGGAGGGCATGTCCTGGGTGGAGGAGGTCCTTAATAATGGCCACCTCCTTTCTGAGGCACCGCTCTTTGAAGATTACTTCAACACTACTGAGGCTACTGCCCATGATGGAGCTGTCTAATCTTACATCTCTCTGCAGCTTACTTTGATGCAGTGCAGTAACACGCCCATAACAGATGGTGATGCAACCAGTTACAATGCTCTCCATGGTACATTTGTAAAAATATGTGAGCGTTTTTAATGACATACCAAATCTCCTCAAACTCCTAATGAAATATAAACACAAAGTACACTGCAGACAGATGCTGTGGTCAAATCAAGACGTACAAAAATGCTGGATGAACTCAGCAGGTCGGGCAGCATCTGTTGAAAGAAGCAGTCAACGTTTCGGGTCGAAACCCTTCGTCAGGATTAAAGAAGGAGGGGGCAGGGGCCCTATAAAGAAGGTGGGGGGAGGGTGGAAAACCAGTCAGAGGAAAGATCAAGGGGTGGGGGAGGGGAAGCAGGGAGGGGATAGGCAGGAGAGGTGAAGAAGGAATCTAAGGGGAAAGCACTACGGGTAGTAGAAGAAGGCAGAGTCATGAGAGGTGATAGGCAGCTAGAAGAGGAGACAAAGTGAAGGTGGGATGGGGAAAGGGAGAGGGAGGGAATTACTGGAAGTTGGAGAATTCGATGTTCATACCAAGGGGCTAGAGACTACCCAGACTGTAGAGAGAGAACCCTCCCTCTCCCTTCCCCCATCCCACTTTCACTCTGCCTCCTCTTCTAGCTGCCTATCACCTCTCTCATGACTCTGCCTTCTTCTATTACCCATAGTGCTTTCCCCTTAGATTCCTTCTTCACCTATCCTGCCTATCCCCTCCCTGCTTCCCCTCCCCCACCCCTTGATCTTTCCTCTGATTGGTTTTCCACCCTCACCCCACCTTCTTTATAGGGCCCCTGCCCCCTCCTTCTTTAGTCCTGACAGAGGGTCTCAGCCCGAAACATTGACTGCTTCTTTCAACGGATGCTGCCCGACCTGCTGAGTTCATCTAGCTTTTTTGTACGTCCTAATGAAATATAGCTGCTGTCCTGCCTTCTTTGTAGCTGCATCAATATGTTAGGTCCACAAAGATATTGAGTTGAAATTGCTCACTCATTCCACTTCTGATCCCTCGTAAGGACTGATTCCATCATCTTACCCTTTCTGAAGTCCACAGTCAGCTGTTTGGTCTTACTGACTCTGAGTGCAAGGTTGTGCTGCAAGTCTGCTCAACTAGCTAGTATATCTCACTCCTGTATTTACTTCCGTCACCATCTGAGATTCTGCCAACAATGGTTGTAATGTCAGCAAATTTATAGACAGTGTTTGAGCTGTGCTTTGCAGCACAGTCATGGGTGTAGAGAGAGTAGAGAAGTGGGCTATGCACACATCCCTAAGGTGCACCAGTGTTGATGGTCAGTGAGTTGGAGATGGTATTTCCAATCTGCACCAGCTGTGCTCTTCCATTTAATATGTCGAGGTTCAGTTGTAGAGGGAGGTACAGAGATCCAGGTTCTGCAGCTTATCGATCAAGACTGTAGAAATGATGGTATTAAATGCAGAAATGTAATCAATAAACAGCATCCTGACATAGGTATTAATATTGACCAGGTGAGCTAAGGCTGTGTGGAGAGCCAATGGGATCGTATCTGCCATAGACCTATTGTGGCGATAGGTGAATTGCAATGGGACCAGGTCCTTGCTGAGACAGGTATTGATTGTAACCATAACCAACCTCTCAAAGCACTTCATCACCATAGATGTGAGTGCTACTGGACATTAGTTATTAAGACAGCTCATCCTGCTCATCCTGCTCTTCTTGGACCCTGGTGGGAATTTCTGCCTGTAGGAATGAGAGATTGAAAACGTCTTTGAACACCCCCACCAACTGTTTGGCACAGTTTTTCAGAACCTTACAGGTACTCCATCGGGGACAGTCATTTTGCGAAGTTTCACTCTTTTGAATGACAGCCTAGCATCAGCTTCCAAAAAAGAGAGCATAGGGTCACTGGATGATGCAAGGATTCTCATAGCTGTAGTTTTATTCTCCCTTTCAAAGCGAACATAAAAGGCACTGAGCTCATCTGGGAGTGAAGCATTACTGCCATTCATGACGGTGGGTTTCGCTTTGTAGAAAGTAATGTCCTGCAAACCCTGTCGGAATTGACATGCTTCGATGTCACCTCCAACCTCACTCAGAATCATTCCCTAGCTCTTGACATAGCCCCCCAGAAGTCATACTTGGTTTTCTTGTACAGATCTTTGTCGCCAGAATTGAATACAATAGCCCTAGCCTTCCACAGACAACAAACCTCTTGGATCATCCACAGCTTTTGATGTTAATATGTACAGTAAGTTCTTGTAGAAAATACAGCAGCATTTTCAGCCAGCAAGACTTGCGTCAATACCATTCTCTTCCATGACACAAACAAAAAAAAGTGGACAATAATGCAGTTACAGGTTGCAGGCAACTGGAAAATACAGCCAAGTAATGGTTTTAATTAGATTTCAGTACTCTAGCACCTGAAGGCCAATATTTTAGAATGCCAAACTAAAACATGTTTGGTACTGATGAACCAACTGATGCGTTATAATTTTCACACCTCCTTGGCTTCTTCAAACAGTACCCGAGAGAAGTTAATTTTAGATCCAACATTTTCCTGCAATTATAGAACTCACAAAATTTTTTTAAAAAGATTAATTGTTCGAGAATTTTTCTACAAGAAAGGACAACACTGTTTTGAAGATAATTAAAGAATCGTCCCAAGTGGTGCACATAATGAGTGGGGCCTGTATAGCAATGTTTCAGACTACGTAATACATTGATATATTTCCTGCTACAAGCGTCAGGAAATAATGAGCATAAAGGAGCTACACTATTATTTATTCTCAACAATTATTTGCTGAAAGTATTGCCAATATCATTACAAAAACCACTCACAGCTGAATATTATAAACACAAGATTCTGCAGATGCAAGGAATCCAGTGACACAGTCCGGTCCGTGGATTCCACATTCCGGTTATTTCTTTTTCCCTGTGTTCCGTTGGGTGCCTTGATTGAGGCACCTGGTCCTCATTTCAAGCCTGCAACATAAATGGCTCCATGGTTCAGCTATTCATTTGCTGGAATGTCATCAGAAACTCACACCAAGAAGCTCGTCACCTGAAACCAGTCACTAGAAACTCGTGATCTCAGCCAGTGTGGCAATGGATGCTCCTGGCTGCCACGAATAGATGGAGTCCCAGCTCCGTGTCTAAGTTGGAGTCCTGGCTTTGAGTCCAAGTTGAGTCCAAGTTGAGTCAAGTCAAGTCAAGTCTGAGTCTGAGTCTGAGTTCCAAGCCAAGTCAAGTTCAAGTCAAGCTCGAGTCAAGTCAAGTCTGAGTCCAAGTCTAGTCTGAGTCTTAGCCAAGTCTGAGTTCCAAGTCAAAAGCCAAGTCAAGACCCAGGTTTTGAGTCCCAGTCAAGTCCTAGGTTCCGAGTCAAGACCCGAGTTCCAAGTCCATGTCCTAGTCCAGGTTGGATCCAATGTTTACGTCCATGTAGTTATTTTGTCCTGGTTCCTTGGCTTCCCTAGTAACTATCAATAAACACCGTTCTGTTTATACTACCTCAGTGTCTGTGTCTTGCACTTGGGTCTGCCCCCATCATCCCCTTGTAACATCCAGAGCAATACACACAAAATGCTGGAGGAACTCAATGGGTCAGGCAGTGTCTTTGGGTCAAGAGAGGAATAAAAAGTCAATGTTTTAGGCCAAGACCCTACAGTAGGACTGAAAAGGAAGGGGGTAATAAGCCAGAATAAGAAGGTGGGCGAAGGGAATGGAGTAAAAGATGTGAACCCAGGTGAGGAGGAAGGTAGGCGGCTGGGGGGAGAGGGGGTAAGAAACTGTGAGGTGATAGGTGGATGATGTAAAGGGCTGAAAACTAGGAATATGACAGGACAGGGAGAAAGGGAAGGAGGAGGGGCACAGAGGGAGATGATGCGCAGGTGAAAAGAAGAGAATGAATGATAGGGGAACCAGAATGGAGAATGGAAAAAGAGAGAAGGGGGAAGGATAACATCAATGAATATCATCTGTGAAAACCTTTAGTATAGTTGTGGGTTGGGAGATCAAACAGAAATGAAGGGGAACAGAAGTGCAATCACTATTACTGTGAGAAGCACTTCAAGATAATTGGAAACTGACAAGTTTGGCAACCTTAGAGAGGAAAGTAAGATTTTGTATGGAGTTGTGTCTGCAAAAGTTGATACTCAAGTACAGTTTTGAAAAGAAAGAATAATGGTTGAGTATCTGAAAGAGAATTTGAAGATTATTGAAGGTTGTTAATCATTATTGACTCTGCTAAGAGGGAAGTAGAATAGTTACAATTCGTGTACATGTGGGTCTTTTAGAATAGCTTGCAGGTATGGGGGAGGGGGAAATCTGCAATATGCCAATGAGTGAAGTTAAAACAGTGTAGAAGATAAGTGGTTTAGGAATAGGGAAGGAAGATACATCATGATGAATTTCAAAGTTAAAGAATAAATTATCACTTTTCATGGTACAGGCAGTGATGGTCGAAAGAGTACCTTGAAGGAATATAAAATTAGAATACTGCTTTTAAAAGGTTCAAAGGTTTCAAAGGTACATTTGGTGTGTCAGAAAAGTGTATACAATATACATCCTGAAATGCTTTTTCTTTGCAACCATCCACAAAAACAGAGCAGTGCCCCTAAAGAATGAATGACAGTTAAATGTTAGAACCCCAGAGTAACCCCCAGCTCCCCTCCCTCCTGCATGTAAGCAGCAGCAAGCAATGATCCCCCCTCTCTCCACAAGCAAAAAGAAGCGCCTTTACCCACCACTGAGCACTCAAGCGTGAGCAAAGCAATAGCAAAGACACAGACTTGCAGTTACCCCGAAGACTACTTGTTCACCTGGTTTTTGACATACCACAGGCTCACTCTCTCCATGATAAGGAAGAAAGGGGTGTCTCCATTTCACAGTGAGAGAGGAGACATAACAAACAATTCACTGGTTTACAATGTTAAAAGTCTAAAAGTCTGTTGCATCAACTTTTTCGAGCTCTGTGCCCAAAGATCTCAGGTCTCTGGGCGCACAGCCTTAGATCTTCCATCTACCATTCATTTGATTGGGCTATTGTATATATATATGAATTAATTTATGATTTTATTGTTTTGCATTTGTTGAGATTTCATTGACCTGTGGGAATAACCATTGCCTTCAGTTTTACGTCAGTGAACAGTTTATTGTTAAAATGCTGATATTGATGACACCTTTTACTGTTGACAGTGTTGACTGAGAGTAAACTGGATTAATCAGTTTTTTTGTGGATAGGTCATAAGTATGCACTATATACATGGTCATATAACTATGGTTGAATATATGAAAATATTAGATGTTCAATTTTTAAGTTCATGCAGTCTGATTGGCGTGGGGAGGGAAATTAAGATGATCACGATTAGAATTATGGTAATGCAAAAATTGTATCACTGTGTATTTTCTCTATTCTGTATCATACATGGCTAATGGGATTGATGGAAACAATAGTTGCTCATTTTTATTTGATTTAGAAAGTGATGAGGAACTCCCTTCATGACCTGCTAATTTGAGGATATTTTAGAATAACTGTTAGGGAAGAATTTCCAATACAATGAATAAATAGCATACAGGAGGAGAAAAGTATATTTTAAATGAGAATATTGCCTACTCTGCTTTTCAGGTGTTAATGTACTTAACTGACAGCAATCATTGTCTCTCTAAACAGCATTATGTGCATGGGGAGCTGCTTTTGACAAGCTGATGCCTTCCCTTTGGAACAAGGCGCACAGTGCAATCATTTTGTCAGTGCTGGGCTGCAGGTTGATTTGTGGGGATGGTAGTACAGCTGGCTGTCTTCCACTAAATAAGATATGGCATTGTTCAGTGTCCTTAGAACCGTAAAGAACATCCCTCACTGCACTGATTTGTGAAACAACTTTGCAACCACCTCCTAATCACTGTAGCATATGCAACCTTTAATATATTCCTCTGGCCGTAACTTAGTACCTTTCCCCGTACATTTACTGGCCAATGCTCACCATGTACAATATGTGCTGCTGGTTGGAGAATGGGTAATTTTAAATGCCAACAGGAATGAATGTCAGCAGTACAGATGTACATTTTGAGGATGTAGCCAATTGTTGATTTGTCACTTAGGATCCCAAGGCCAAATGATGGCAATGTCTTGTTACACTCATGTATGGAATGCTTCTCAGATAATCTCCTGAATTGCTGGTGTAGAGATCGTGAGAAAACCTCAAGGCTACCAGACACATATAGATGTCACATCTGAAGCTACTGCTCCTCATTACCTTCTTCCTCCTCACCTGAATCCTCATAGATTAAGAAGCACACAGCCAAAGAAGTCGAAACTCAAGATAATTTTGCAGAGTATCATAGGCAGGTCCATAAGTACTCCATGCAGTAGAACCACACCTCAAGAAATTTTTAATAAACTCAAAGGCTGCTAATAAGTCTCTGATCAAAAGCCTCAAAGTAACTGAAGGACAAAGGATAAAGGAACCACCATCTGGCCCTCAATAGCTACCCTCCAATATTTCTAGCATTAGAAGTGGAATGAGGCAGCTAGTTTGCTGTGTCAAAATGTACTTGCCAGGCAAGAATCCAGAATATATTATAGTGCTGGTCATATAAGACCAGCACAGCATCATGTAATAGCTTATCTGGCTGAAAAAGGGTTTTTCATAAAAAGCCAGCAATTACAGAAACCCACATCCAGAGAAACTGCATGCCCACACTACTTAATATTCTCTGCTGAAAGAGTATCTGAATTCTCCTGTCCTTGAGCAGAGGGCATCGGCAGCATTCTGTATGTAGCTTTGAGTGGGACGCTATGACAGATGGATAATCCAGAACATAACACATTCAGGGCAACAGTGGCCTTCATCTTCCATAGGCAGAACAGTTCCAGTGGTCACCATTATGTTGAACTTACTTTATGACCTACAGATGCACTTCCACAGACTCTTTTCATTTGTGAAGTTTGTCTTCTTTTGCACATTGGTTGTTTGTCAGTCATTGTTTATGCATTTTATTTGTAAATTCTATATTTGTTTTTTTTATGGAATGCCTGCAAGAAAATGAATCTCAATGTAGTATATTGTAGCATATATGTAGTTTGATAACAAACGACTTGAACTTTGAAACTCTAACAGGCATTGTGGTCCTGTTTAATCTGCTGAATATTACAGACTTCTTTCAGCACTGACCTGACAACACCTTCATCATGTCAAAGAATCTGGAAGGAGTAATGTATGGATCTATTTCCTTTAGAGCAATGAATGCCTCCCCCCACCCCCAGCACCACGTATTGATCTGTTGTCTGCACATGTGCTGCTGTCTATGCATGTGCATTATTCTCTCTCTTGTTCTCATTGTAATGTGAATACACCAGATAAAGTCAACTCCCACATGCGTACTTCTATTTAATTGCAAAATAGTTTTGCAAAGGTACCACAAATTAATGAGGAGTACAAACATGTATGTCAGAAAATATCACAAATTGCACTGACAGTTACGAGACAAAACTGCATGAGTAACAATGAAAGGCGCACTGAATTTAAAGTGAAAATAATGTGCCAATGGCTTCAGTAGCAAAAGTTGACAAACTTGTTAGCACTAATGAAGGCTGGGAGTCAAATATCAAGAGGGTTGAACTGTACTGAACCACAAACAATGTGGAGGAGCAAAGGAAAGCCACAAGCCAATGGGTACAAGGATGTACAGTCACTTATGCTACCTATCAACTCCTGAAAAGCCAGCAAGCAAGACAATTGACAAAATTGTTACAATTTTACAAAATCACTTGAGCCCTAAACCACTGGCAATAGCTGAGAGATTTAGATTTTACAGAAGGAACCAGCCGAAAGATGAAAGCATTTCTGAATACATTGCAGAACTCTGCAAACTTCTCCAGTGCTTTGACTTTAGAGATGGACTTTCTGATACATTAATGGACAGGTTTGTATGTATGTATGTATCATTCACAGTCAAAGCACTCAAATGAGGCTACTGGCAGAATGAGACCTAACCTTTGAACGGGCATTGTGATTAAAGACTTTGGCAAAGGGCGCAGCAGAAGTACAGAAAAAGAGGTTAGAATGTGAAATGAACAAAAAGTCTCTGAATGGTGCAAAAAGTCAAAGATATTACCGATGAGATAAATCCTCCCAAGATGCTGGTTCAAAGAAAAAGTGCGCAGAAGGTGTTACAGACAAGGTCACATAGAGAGAATGTGCAAGGCAGACAAAAAGCACAAGAGTGAAAAGTCTCAAACACAAAACGAAGCAAGCACATGAAGTTACTGAATGTAAAACAGAATCAGACAACATAGAGTCTGACAAAGGTGAACTAGTAAGCATAGAACTGTGTAGTATAACTGAAGTAGATCACAAAATCATCCGGATCACAATAGATATGTCTGGTGTAAAACTGAAAATGCAGCTGGATACAGGATCATCTTTGTCTATAATTCCAGTGGTTGATTAGAACAGACTGTTCTCTAAGATACCATTAGAGAAGACCTCAGTGATGCTAAAAACTTACACAGGTGAAAAATTGTCTCCCATAGGTGAACTGAAAGTAAATGTGACGTATGGATGCCAAACACAGCAGTTAGAGCTTTATATCTTGAAAAGCGGAGGTCCAGCACTTTTTGGATGTGAATAGTTGAGAAAAGTCCAACTAGACTGGCACTCAATCAAAACTCTCAGTGCGGCATCAACAAGCAGCTGCAGCCCAAATAGTAGCACTAACTAAAAGCTGCCATAGCTGTTTAATGCTAATCAGAAGATGTATGGAAAGGGAATAAATAAACAGATTGAAGACTTGGCCAAAAGCTGTTTCATATGCCAAAAGAAAGGAAATTGTAGGCTAGTTAGCCTAAGCTCAGCACCTCCAGCTCATGGTCATGTTGGAGAACCAGTGATGAAATGCTTTGAGAGGTTAGTCATGACTAGACTGTACTGCCTCAGCAAGGACCGGGACCCATTGTAATTTGCCTATCGCCACAATAGGTCAACAGCAGATGCAATCTCAATGGCTCTCCACACAGCTTTAGACCACCTGGACAACACAAACACCTATGTCAGGATGCTGTTCATCAACCACAGCTCAGCATTTAATACCATCATTCTGACAATCCAGATTGAGAAGTTGCAGAACCTGGGCCTCTGTACCTCCCTCTGCAATTGGATCCTCAACTTTTTTACAGTGTGGATTGGTGATAACATATCCTCCTCGCTGACAATCATCAGTGGTGCACCTCAAGGTGTGTGCTCAGCTCACTGCTCTATGCTCAAAATACACATGACTGTGTGGCTAGGCATAGCTCAAATACCATCTATAAATTTGCTGACGATACAACCATTGTTGATAGAATCTCAGGTGGTGACAAGAGGGCGTACAGGAGTGAGATATGCCAACTAGTGGAGTGATGCCACAGCATCAACCTGGCACTCAAAATCAGTGAATGGAAAAAGCTGATTGTGGACTTCAGGAAGGGTAAGATGAAGGAACACATACCAATCCTCATAGAGGGATCAGAAATGGAGAGAGTGAGCAGCTTCAAGTTCCTAGGTGTCAAGATATCTGAGGATCTAATCTGGTCCCAACATATCAATGTAGTTATAAAGAAGGCAAGACTGTGGCTATACTTTATTTGGAGCTTGAAGAGATATGGCATGTCAACAAATACACTCAAAACCTATAGTTGTACAGTGGAGAGCATCCTGACAGGTTACATCACTACCTGGTATGGAGGGGCTACTGCAGAGGACCGAAAGAAGCTGCAGAAGGTTGAAAATCTAGTCAGTTCCATCTTGGGCACTGGCCTACAAAGTACCCAGGACATCTTTAGGGAACAGTGTCTCAGAAAGGCAGCATCTATAATTAAGGACTTCCAGCACCCAGGGCATGCCCTTTTCTCACTGTTACCATCAGGTAGGAGGTACAGAAGCCCGAAGGCACATACTCAGCAATTCAGGAACAGCTTCTTCCCCTCTGCCATCTCATTCCTAAGTGGACATTGAATCTTTGGACACTACCTCACTTTTTAAAATATACAGTATTTCTGTTTTCTGCTTTAAGCTACTGCATTGCTGACTCCAGCAAGCTCTCTACAACCCTCTCCAATTTCAACCTGCAAGTAATTGATGACCCTTTATATCAGCAGAGATATAGGCTTCCCCTTTATGTGTATGCCTGAATTCTTCTGACAAGCGCACTGTGCAGTAATTGCATATGGTGAAAGAATTTCACCAGGGAGGTGTCCACAATTAGCAACAAAAGGATTCATGTCAAAAGTGTACAAGGCTTTTGAGCTAGTGCACTTTGCCCATTATTACACCCTGCACAGGTTTAGCAATTGATTTTGTGCTACAAATCAGTCCACGAACATACAATCTGCTTTTTACCACTAATTGTCTGTGTCCTTATTTTTAACAGCAAATAGGTCCATGATAGAGAACATAGGTTCAAAAGTCATTGGAAAAGGTACCCAATAAGTTTTGAGATTTTGTTAAGGCAATAAATTGTTCTGATATGGGATGTTACTTGATCAGTTGGTATAATCAAATCCACTAATAACTTTCAAAGGGGAATTAGATACGCATGTGAATGGGAAAACCTTGTCGGCTCACTCCTTCAAAGAATTAACATGGGTGTGATGGCCTAATGATTTTGTTCTCAATTCTGTCATACTATGAGCTGACACGATTTTTCCACATGCTGTTCTAATTCATTTCAGATATTTATCAACGCATTATGTAAATAATTAATTTATTTTAGAATTATTTTCTGTTCCATTCAGATCACAAAACTATCTGAGCAATGCTTAACCCTTATATACCGTTTGGGTCAAACTTGACCTGTTTGACATTTGACAGCAGTAAAAACACCCTAAATGGCATTTTTTTTTAGCTGAAATTTGATGACTTTTCCTAAAGTGACCGAAAATGCACAAAAATAAAAATATTTAAAAATTTTATCCTTTTGTACTGGTGCTAGAAAGTTTTGAACATTTGTGCTGTTCCGGGTCAAATTTGACCCGTGTCTATTGAAATGGATTTTAGATTTCTGAAACATTAATTAAGGATTAATCACCTATTTATTAATGTCAGACAGGCTATTTATACATCCAAAATAGATCTGTGGTTCAAAATTTGGTATAGACACTTGTTATGAGGGGATTCTTGGGCCAAGTCAAAATTGGCCTGGACCATACTGTGAAGGTATAGAATATGAACAGGTTGCCTGGGTTAACTGCAATAAAATTTATAAATTGTATAAATTTCAAAGTTCAAAGTAAATTTATTATTAAAGTACATATGTCACCATATACAACCCTGAGATTCATTTTCTTATGGACATACTCAGCAAATTTATAGAACAGAAAGACTTGCCCATAATTTGATAACACAATTATAATAAATACTGAATATACTAGCATACAGTATGTGTGTGTGTGTGTATATATATGTGTGTGTGTATGTGTGTATGTATATATATATATACATATTCTGATGTTCTGGGTGGGACCATGGTCAACAGCCTGCCCCTGCACTTCTAATGGCCAGTACTGTTTATTGTTCTTGTGTTAAAATGCTTTTGTGGGATTATGCTGGGAAGTTCCAGTTGGTTTATTGCTACCTATATTTTAGCTTGGGTTATACTGTTATTTGTTTGTGTATTTGTGGGTCCCCCTAACTGTAACCGGGGTGTGTGATGGTCACCTCCCCTGTCCATGTAAGACTGGTTGGATTCACTTGCCGGGTTATGGTGCCCGGTCTGTTTTGTGTTTATCACAATAAAGACTGTTTATCACAAGAGCTTCCTTGTCGTTCATTTGGACCAAATGCTCGCCACTATATATATATATATATATATATATGTGTGTGTGTGTGTGTGTGTGTGTGTGTGTGTGTGTGTGTGTGTGTGTGTGTGTGTGTGTGTGTGTGTGTGTGTGTGTGTGTGTGTGTGTGTGTGTGTGTTTATATATATTTATTTTATATACATTTTCTGAACTAATTTTCTGAATTTGAAGGAAGCCAAATCAAAATATTTTGCAAAATATCCAGACATTGGTGTTCCTGCGACTGTTCTTTGTTCCTGATTTTAAACTGTAAAAAAATTTCAAAATGACTGCCAAACCTGAAGATAAAAGAGAATCATATCATATCAAAACTATACTTTTACCTAAGACATTACTCTGCAATATGTATTAAAAGCATATTCAGCATAACGTTATTGAATATGAAATTTATCCCACTTCTAAACTGGGATAAACTTTATTTAAACCTGGTAGACACATGAGTTATTCTGTGCAGTTCTTAATGGAATAAATTCTGCAATGGATCCTTTTATCAAGTGATTGGTATTTATTCTCAATGGAAATGAGAAGGAAATTGATTGTTAAAAAATATGTAGAAATAAAAAAAAGTAGACAGGATTAAATGGAAATGGCCACTAGGAAGCCATTTACAATTCACCTTTTCAGTGAGGGAATGCCAGATAATGCATTGATTAAACCTGATAATCATTTTAATTCTGGCAGACTGTAGATCTTATGAGATCAGACATCAATCTGTTGCAGTGTGAAGGCATGCTTGATTCATTCCACTTCTCTAATAGAAAACTCTAAACTTCATCACAGCTAACAATTGATCAGTGGCACAAGATGTTTTAAATGACAAGTGCAAGGCAACTAAGAGGTGTAATTTTTACAGCTGGAAATGAAAGAAAATGGGCACTGTATTCAGGTAGCTGCCTGCATATTTCAGCATATCTCATAGTGCATTCCAACCACCAGATTACTTCTGAAGCAGTAGTGTCACTTTGTACACAGGAATTATTGAATGCTTCTTTTATGTATCTTCAAAAAGGAAGTGGCTGATGTTTAAGGAAGTTTATATACTTCCTGTTATTTTTCAGTTAATGGCATGATTATCTGTAATCAAGATCATCACCAACAATAACGAGGTGGCGTACAGCGAGGAGGTGGAAGAGCTCGAGGCTGGGTGAGGCATGTAACCTCTTCCTCAATGTCAACAAAACAAAGGCGATTGTTATTGACTTTAGGAGAACTTGCAACACCACCAGCACACTCTGCTTTACATCAGCAGCACAGCAATGGAAATTGTGCACAGTTTCAAACTCCTGGAAGAGCACATTTGCACAGCCTCTCATTGTCCCAGAACACAAGATCAAGAAATCTCACTAACAACTCTACTTTCTGAGGAGGCTGAAGAGAGCTGGACAATGGATAGCAACACTTAGGACCTTATGCAAAAGAGACCATTTAAAATGTTGCATCACTGCATAGTATGGAAACTGCACTGCAGTGGACAGGAAGTCTCTGCAACAGGCAGTCAAAATGTATCACTGGCACAATCCTACTTGCTATCAAGGACAAATATGCAGAAAGGTGCTGGAAAAAGGGCAATAATATCAGCCAACCATCCTACTCATGGACTGTTTGTGGCATTCCCATCAGGGAAGAGGCTACACCAGGACCTCCAGACCCAAAACAGATACTTTCCCCAAGCAGTAAGGCTAACCGACACCTCCACCCACTAACTGAACCCACAACACATCCACCAGTAATACCTTAATTGTTTCCTTTCTGAGTCACCTTATCTACAGACACCCCTGTACCTAGCATCACTTTTTGTACGTACAATCAATCTATTCATATAAGTGATCTTATGTATTGATACTTACTGTGTTTTTATTGTGCTCTTTATCTTATTGTGTTGTTTTTCTGCTTCACTAGATCTGGAGAAACAATTACTTTGTTCTCTTTTACACTTAAGTATTGTAAATGGCATTAACACAATTTGTATCGTAAATCTTGAATAACATCACCACACAAAAATCTGGAGGAACTCAACAGGTCAGACTGCATCTATGAATGGAAATGGACAGTCAACATTTCAGGTTGAGATTCTTCATCACAATTGCTAATTTTTCTCTGTAGATGCAGACTGACTGGTTGAGTTCCTTCAGAGTCTTGGTGTGTGGCCCAGATTTCCAGCATCTGAAGTCTCTTGTGTCTCGACTTATCTGTTCATAGTTTATTACCAGTATTAGAACAATTAGTAAAACTAATGATTGGCAATATGTCAAAAATCCAATAATCAGATATTTAACTATCACATTGCCTGCTCACAATTGTATCTGGGGTTAAATAACTGTTAAATAAAGGGGTATGAGTTACTCAAATGAGAAACACTGTAATGAATCTCTGGAGTGTCCTAGTAAAGAACCTAAACATTTCAAACTGGAATGGAGATTGCATGCCTCATCCAGAGAATGCAACGGGACTGAACGCAGAGCCAGCGACCAACATATATAATGAAGTAGCCCAAGTCTGTAAGACATGAATTGTTCTATATTAAATAATATTCACGCCACGTAATTCTAGGCAAAGATCATCTCCAATAAGCAAGTGTCTCAACATATTCTGAAGACATCCAAATGAATAACCTGAAATTACTATGATCAGTATTTTGTGAATTTCCTAAACCAGCACTTAAAAATAACTTACACTATAAGAGCAAGCCAGAAAATAAGTGTCCTGCAGTAAATGACTCACATCCTGATTACTTTAAGCCTTTCCACTATCTACAAGGCATTCATCGGGAAAACGATTGAGTATTATCTGTTCATTAATCAATGTGGTGTAGAATAAAGCAAACTACTCGTCTGGCAACCCAGCTACACCTCAACCATTCACTTTTGCCATTAATGGATCACCATATCTGTGATGAGTACAAAATGCAATAACTCCTTAAGGTTTCTCCAGTAATGACAACTGAATCCAAGACTTCCACTGACCTGAATCTGGGGAAGACGAGCTTTGGGAGGAGCACCACTGACAAGCTCACATTAAAACCAAGCACTCCTTTGAATTGGTCGTATGTTACCAAATCTTATCATGACCATTATGAACACTATGCCCAACAGCATCATGGAAAGATATTCATCCTAGAGAAAACTACTGTACAAATAGCAACTCACCGTGGTTCAAATAGTTTGAGTTTTCAAATTTCCCTCTATTCAGAACAGTGTCAATTAGATTAGAAGATAACAAATGTAACTCCTAATTTAAATAAAATCAAAAGACAAACTACAGAACAGTTAGTTGAATATTTATCATAAAACGAAAGGCAATAATGAGTAATAAAGACATTATAGCTGAGTACTTAGAAAAATATAAAGGTAATCATACAAAGACAATTAGGTTTTATGAAAGCAAAATCATGTTTCACCATTTTATGGAATTTTTTGAAGAAGTAACATGTGCTGTGGATAAAGGCAAACCAGTGGATGCAGAATAGTCTCTCTCACTCATGACTGTATAGCTAGGGACCTTTCAAATACCATCTATAAATTCACCAGTGACACCACATTTGTTGGTTGAATTTCAAATGATAATGAAGAGATATATTTGAGATAGATTGGCTGGTTGAGTGATGTTTCAGAAATAATTGTGCACCGATTGACAACAAGACCAGGAAAATGATTGAGCACTTCAGGAAGGGGAAGTTGGGAGAACATAAACCAGTCCTCATCAAGGGATCAGCAATGGAAAGGGTGAGCAGCTCCAAGTTCCTGGGTGTCAACATCTCAGAGGACCTATCCTGGACCCAACATGTTGATGCGGTCACAAAGAAGTCATGCCAGTAACTGTACTTCATTTGGAGTTTGAGAAGATTCGGTATGTCATCAAAGGCTCTAACAAATGTTGACAAACGTAACAGGGAGAACATCATGTTTGTTTCCATTACTGGCTGTTATGGAGGCTTCAATGCATGTGATCAAAAGAGGCTGCGAATGGTTGTAAACTCAGCTACCTCCATCACAGACACAATCGAGGACATCATCAAAAGGCAGTGCTTCCAGAAGGTGGTATCCATCATTAAGGACTCTCACTATCCAGGACATACTCCCATATTATTCCCTTCATGGAGGAGGTACAGAAGGCAGAAAACCCGTACTAAATATTTTCAGACAACTTCTTCCCAAGACTTCTTACTGTTCCACGAACCCATGAGCATTAGCTTACTATTCTGTTTTAGATTAAGTGAGTAGGTGTAACTCTGGCAAATGATGTAGAACTTGGAAAAGTATGAAATTGTTAACACAACTGATTCTGCAGATGCTGGAAATCATGAGCAAACCGCACAAAGTGCTGGCGGAAATCAGCAAGACAGTCAGTATCTATGGAAATTAATATAAAGTCAATGATTTGGGCTGAGACCCATACTAAACTAAAATAAAAGGTGGAGGGAGGGGAAGGGTTTCATGCTAGCAGGTAATTTGTGAAACCAGGTGAGGGGGGAGGGGGTGATGAAGTAAGAAGCTATTAGGGAATAGATGAGAATAGATGAAGAATATGAGCTCTTCCCCCACATACCCACCTTCCCCTTCACCTGGTCTCACCTATCACTTTTCAGCTTGTAAATCTCCCCTTCCCAATACCTTCTTATTCAGACTTCTTCATCCATCCATTCCAGTCCAAATGAAGGATCTCAGCCTGACACGTCTACGGTTTATTTCCCATCTGTTGATGCTACCTGACTTGCTGAGTTCCTTCGGAATTTTGTGTGTTACTCAAGTATGAAATTGTCCAACATTGAAAGGAAAATGTTTAAAAAATCATATTATTTAAATAATGAGAGGTAACAGCATTCTGGGATGCAAAGGGACCTGAATGTTCCAGTAGATGATTCACATGGTAGTGTGTAATTTAAGCAAGTATTTTGAAAAACCGCCAGAGTGCTATTGTTTATTGCTAAGAGACTTAAGTACAACAAGAGGGCAATTATCCTTTGGTTATGCAGGTCACAGTTGACACTATATCTGGAATATTCAGTACAATTTTTGTTTCTGTAGTTAAGGACAGATAATAATGCTTTTGAAGTACACAGAATGAGATTTGTACCTGAAATAGGTGGGTTGTCATATGAGGAAAGGTTAGACAGAGTGGACTGTATACCAGGAAATTAGAAAAGTGATAGGAGACTTGATTGTAATAGATATGATCCTGAGAAGTCACGACACAGTGCATATGGGAAGGATATTTTCTGTTGTTGGTCTATCTAGAAATCAGGCTCACTGCTTAAAGACATGCAGTCATCTATTTAGGACAGGAAGATAAGGCATTTTATTTCTATCAGTAGGTTTTGAATCTTTGAAACTCACTTCCTCAAAGGATAGAGGTAGACAGATACTTGATAAGCAAGAAATCACGCTAAAGGAGATCATAGACAGATGAAAATGTGGAATGGAATTGCAATGTGATCAGCTATGATCTTTTTGAATGACGGAGCAGGCTGAAAAGACTGAGTAGACTGCTCCTGAGAGGCAAACGATGCTAGTTCTACCTGCATGTTATGAGAAAATCAAGAAAAATAAATTTCCTCACATTGTTAGCATTTATTTAATCATGATTCTAAACTTAGTTAAATTTCTGTGCAGAAAAGAAGAACCCTTTTATTTCCTATTGAATTAATCAGATTTTGTGAAGTTCCCATTAATTTATTAGTTGCTCTGAATGTACAAATACAACATTTTTCCTAAAGTATCCTCTGCTTGACAATGGGATGTGCCTAAGTACACAAAATTAGATACTGGAATAAACCAAGTTACCTGTATTATGACTGTGTGGAGCCTATTGTACATTTCTTAAACAGCACATAGCAACTTACTGTGAATATAACAATGGACAAGCAGCTCATATAATATTCTCATTGGAAATAGTAATAAAATAAATGATAAGGGTAAAATCATTCACTGTTATTAGAACAGGCTACTCATATTTAAAAAAAAATCCCAGAGTAATTTCCAACAATAGCAGAAGCACTGGTAGGTGTGGAATCAGTAAGTTCTTTTGCAAATAGTTCTTTCTTCTACAGATTTTATGACGTAAGCATCCCACAAAACAATTACAAGTATATATATAGATATCAGTTAATACTTGTAACAGTCATTAAACTTCATGTATTCAGTCCTCCTGAAAGCCTTGGACCCACATCTTGCAGCTTCTAAACATTCCCAGCTACTGAACTATGAGCATTATATCATCTAAACTCACTGTATTCAGTAACAAACTTCCCACTCTGCTGCTCTGCTTAATGATGCACCACCTGTGACACACAACACCACTCACAATGAACAGCTATGGACACATAAGCTTAACCTTGGGGTTAGCTCACACATATTGCCTATCTGTCAGCCATCACCACATTGAATGGCAGGAGAAACTTGAGGGGCTAAGAGGCCGGTTCCTGTTCCTTTTTATGTCTCATGTTCTTATGATTTAAATCTTCCTGATAAAATACTAGGTATGAACTCTGTAAGACATTAGGACTTTATCAATGGAAATTCCATTTTGTTTCTACTAATAAATTAGTTCTCAAATGTTTGTTGTCCATTGTACTCATTGGCCAACATTCAGCTCTACTGCCCGCAGAGAAAGTTAAAATCAGAAAGGAGACACACTGGATAATAGGCAATGGTATATTGCAGCACTTTGCCTTTTTTGACAAAAGGTAACGTCCTCCCCAATATATTCCAAAGTGCACAAGCTGTTATTTTCACCAATGGAAGTTGCAAGACCTCAAAGTGAAATATGATTTCATGCATATTAGTTTGCATAAAAATCACATGTGATTATGCTTGTTAAAATCTTTGAGTTCTTGAAAGTTGGCTTTGTATATTGTAGTTCATTTAAGATAAAGACATATTTGACTTGTTTGTAATATGGTTACAATTTTTGACAAATGATACAAGTCCCATTGGGATGACGTAAAAGACACAGGATTTAGTCCTTAGTGGTAATAGTGGCTGAAGCAAATTGTTAATACAGAACAGGATGAAGATTTCACATTGAATGATCTGTCACGTTAAGAACTCATTAAGAAACATTTTGCAATTTCCATTACAAAAAAAAATCCTATCTGCCCTCAGTACAGCATGAGCAGAAAGTATCTGCAGGGAGTCCCTCTCAGATAAAGTAATTTGCATTTTACATTTCATAGAACAGCTATAACTCACTGTTTGTGACATCATAGAAAAGAAATAATTCAATTCTGGTGAGCATTTGGAAGACCATTGGAGAGATTAGAAACTGAAACTGACAAATGTTCATATTTAATTCATGCTCTTGATGTTTTGCTTCAAACATTGTGCTTGGAAATTAGAAATCCAGATACAATACTTGAAAATTGAAAAGGTGAAACAGCGAACCTCTGCTTTTCAAGATTTAAATCTTACCTAATAGTAGCTCTCTACTCATCAGTAGACTGGAATCTATTCTAGTCACATGTGTACATTTTATGCAACTACCATAGAATTTGGAATTTGGCATCCTTTTAAGCTTCTGCAGGTAGAAGATAGAATTACTTGATGTACATAAAAATATTAAAAGATGAATTCAATATCAATACAGTTTTTTTGTACATGTTATATGTGGTAAGCACTCTATGGCGATACAGCTCACTAGATCCTTCCATCCAGCCCATTTCATGGTGCATTGTTTCATGAAGGCTAACAGTAGCAAGAATATATGCCACTTTCTATCCATCTTCTACCTCTAGGAGAAGATACAGGTGCTTGAAAGCTCAGGTGGCCAGGCTCAGGAATGGTTGCTTTCCAAATTATTAGATTTCTGAATGAATCACCTCTTCCCAGAACTCCTTGAACTCTTAATTGTGCCTCCTTTATTTCTGTCCATTTAGCCTTTCTTTTTGCACTACCTCAGTTTGTTTTACATGCTGTGTACCATTCTGTTGCTTTTGCACTTATTGTTGTATTTATTATCACCATGCACACTATTTACTCTGTGAGCCTCACTCCAGCAAGGGATTTCATTGCATCCTGGTGTATATGACAATAAACTAGTCTGTATCTGCCTGAATCAATCTCAGCTAACAGCATGTGAATAAACAGCATGTACATGTGAATAAACTCTGAAAGCAAATTCAAGTTTGCAAGCAGCTTGATGGGATTAAGCTGCAATTTAATCACTGGGATAATTTTCTTCTACACTGAATTACATGGGAAAAATATAATTGTAAGAGACAGAAGAGGAAGTGAGTGAGCAAAACGGTGAAGATTCTGAAGGAGGTGTTAGGCTCTGTGGTTTTCAATCCGAAGTTCTTTCAGAAATCAGGAAAAAGGCACAAAGCTTGTTGCTTTACAATAGCTTTATTAAGCATTAATAGAACACAGAAAACTGAAAGCAGAGAGTAACAGGCTGAAAGGCTAATTGCAGAAGAGAGAGAAATAGCAAAGATGGCAGAGTGACCTGGTCAGTTCTTTTTGTTACAGTGAGCAGCAACTGGGAGCAGACCCAAGTGCAGGACACAAGCACGAAGACTTGACATGGAGACAGACTTGGACTTGACTTGGACGCGAAGCCTGGAACTGGACACAGTGAGACAAAACCAAACAATGACAGACAATTTATATCGCAGCCCTGAGCAGCAGCAAACGGCCAGCAAAACTCAGCCGGACACAAGACGACAAAAACAAACAGGAGGGATCTCGACACAGAGAAGCTCATGGAGACAGTCCCTTATTCGTGATGACTCGGACGATGGTCCCCTATTCTTGACGGCTTGGACAACAGTCCCTTATTCGTGTCAGTTCAGACGACGGTCCCTTATTCATGGTGGCTCGGATGATGGTCCCTTATTCGTGTCGGTTCAGACGACGGTCCCTTATTCATGGCGGCTCGGATGATGGTCCCTTATTCGTGTCGGTTCAGACGACGGTCCCTTATTCATGGCGGCTCGGATGATGGTCCCTTATTCGTGATGACTCAGACGACAGTCCCTTATTCATGACGGCTCGGAAGGAGCATATCTGTACCACTGAGGTGACGAACCAGCAGCGAGTAGATGAAAACTGGACTTTTTATGCTGCCGGTTTGAATGAGGATCAGGTGCCCTAATCAAGGAGCCCAGTGGAACAAGGGGAAAAGGAAGTTAACTGAAATGAGTAGTTAACGGACTGGACCATGGCACTTTTTATACCCTATAGATAAGAAACATTCCATTCAAATTTGTAGATTAGAGTCAGCCCCTATTCAATTAATACAATGCAAAGAGAAGCTTGCAAAATCATTTAATTGTAACCACTAGGTTACACACTGAACAATTGCATATAGACGCTGTGACCACTAGGAAACATACTAAACAGTTATAAAAGTATATAAGTAGTTATAAAAAATACTAGCAGGTAATTAGTTACATCTGTTTTCTGCAAACAAAATAACAATTAAATAGTCTAACCGAAGTTGGGACAGAGCAGTAAGTAAAGATGCTACAGTACACATAATGGTCAGTCTGACCCTATTACAGCTAGGAGCATTCTGGAGTTTGAAGTTCAATTCCAGAACCATGGCAAGTAGCCAGTGTATCCTTCCCATGGAATGTCTGGATATTCCCCAGTTGCTTTGGTTTCCACTCATAGCCCAGAGATGTACCAGGTAGGTTAATTGGTCACTGTAAATTGTCCTGCTATTAGGTTAGGGTTAATTGGGTTGTGGGGTTGTTGGGGCACTGTGGCTTGCAGGACCAGAAGAGCCTTCTCCATACTGTATCATTCAATAAATACCTAATGAAAGAAAGAAGTGGGATTCAACCCAACACTCAACTGAAGTGCCTTTTTAAACCTTAAATGCATATCAAGTCTTGAACTTTTGTTTAAGCAAACTCAGTAATGAAATGAAGAGAGGAGTATCCCTTCAAACATAAAGGAAGACTCACAGACTTACATTCCCAAATCCTGTGATCAAGGTGGAGCAAACAGAAGATCTCAAACATCAGCTACAAAACAGACGATGCAAATATTTCTGCATTGTGTTTCATGCACTCCAAAAGTGCTCTGCTGTCAAAAAAAATCTGTTGAATGGAGTTGGTGTTGTAATATAGGAACTGTGACAGACAATTTAGGGAGAGGGAGATTCTATACACAGTATATTGAAATAAGTCTGTTTTATTGATCGTGATTTATGGTTAAAATTGATTAGAAACCTGAAAAAGAACCTCATGTGCCTCTTCAAAATAGCATCATGACACCTTATATCCCACCTGGGAAAACAATGGAATTTTGATAATAGCAACTTACTTGAAAGTAACTTATTTCCTCACTCCACTGAGGCTACAGATTTTGTGCTGAGGTCTCAGTAATACAATTTAATTACCCAGACCAGCTCAGGGTACATATTAACGTATCAAAAGTTAATAGTCCTTGGTGATAATTGTTTTTTTTTATTCAGATTGATTTTGTTTTTCTGTTCTCAATGCACAAACGTTCTGTTTAGCTTTTTTCTGCAAATTTAAAAAAATAAGCATTAATATAGTAAATATATGTTGTTAAATTGCCAGGAATATAATATGTACATATATTATGTACAATTGCTTATAGATACTGCAACCATATCTGCAACCACATTGTGTGCAACTCTCCCTCACTATCCTAAATAACCTAGCTGGATGCAATTATTGTAGTGTTTACACTGACAGAATTGAGTGAGAATAGATTGCTGAATGTATTGTTTCATGATGATCTGAAATCTAAATAAGAAAATTAATTAACTGCTGATTAGATGAGGATGTACTGAGTAAGTGTTTTGATTGCAAGGCACCCATTATCTATAAAGTGCTCTGCCTGCCCTCGTCTATAAAGTGAATGGCCCATAATTAGAAATCAATGTCTCTGACTGGGGAGGGAAGAGAGAAGGATGGTGAAGGGAATTGATGTAGGAACTCAGTTGATGCACTGCTTGCCTAAAACAAGATCTATTTCAGTTGTGGGAATCTGGTGACTCACCAAAGCATTTCCCTTAGTGGCCAAGACTATTTAGAAACCTTAATGGAATATTCTCTACTTAACTAATTCTCTACTTAACTGTACAACTCCAACACCACTCAAGAAGCTCAACACCATTCAGGATAAGACAGCAATTTGATTAGCACACCATTCCAATTATGCAATAAATACTGGCCTAGCCCATGCTACCCATGTCTGATGAATGCACAGTATTTATACACATTTGTAGAAAATTATATTAATCATGTAATACCACAACACACCAGGAGACTGATCTCAGTAGGAGTCTGTTCCAAAGATTTTGAAACAACACATTTCAGCTTTACATCTTTGCATGACCTGTTTCTTAGGTAATCAGCAAATATTCTTTCCGATGCTAATACATTTTTCTAGTGACAAAAATTTAGTTTAAATCTAATATAGTTAAAAATATTTTCAAATGTCTTTAAATTTGGAGATCCTAGATTTATTTGCTATAAAATCCATAGAATTCCTATTTCTGATTTTATTATCATGTACTATTTTAAGTATGCATAAAATGTTCCACATTTAATTTTCTTAGAATTAAATTGTAGCTTAAAATGTGAATTGAAATATTTATTAGGACAAATAAGTGAAGGAGTAAGTAAGTATAACCAATTTTGAATGAATTATAAGGTAGTTGAAATAAGTTATAGAAATCCATGTTATGATCTGTCCTTGTGCTATGATTGATTTACTGTTTTCATATAATTTTGAAATAAGTTAATAAAATTGTTCTCTCTGACATTATGTAGAGCGCAAGAGTAAGCTATCCAATCCTTAGACCAGCTTCAGAATTTATAAAGATATGACTGATCTTCTATCTCAGCTCCTGCATTGTACCCACATCCCTTAGTCAAAAAAACTATTGACTTCTGTTTTCAATGAACTTGATGACAGAGTCTCTGGGGAAAACCTTCATCATCATCTTATAGGCATTTCTCATCTCACTGCTAAATGCCTCAAACCAAGGACAATATCATCCATGCTTCTACCTTGTGGAAACCTGTAACAGTTATGTGAAAATAATGAGTAACATGTCAAAAATACAGCTAATGTCACGGAGAACGTGTTTTTTTTTAAAATTAGGCTTACCAAAAAAAAAACGGATTTAAGAGGCTTAACTGAATAGTTAACTGGAGGCTAAGGATGTTGACATTCTGCTGAAAAATGGAGATAACAATCAATGGATTTGGAGGTGGACCTGAGATTGAAATTGTTGGATAACCATAGCTAGAGAAGATAGCCATCATCTAATATTATCTTATGGAGCATCACCATTTGAGATTTGATAGAACATCTGTCAGTTTCAAAATATTGATCGAGATGGAGCCATACCTGAAGAAAGAAGAAAGAAATTAAACAGGGAAAAGAGAGTGCAGTGTACATGACAAAAGAATAAATGAACGGAGGAGTACTACAAAGTCAAGGTGGAGAAATTTGTAGCAGTGAAGGATGGAGATTAAAAGGAGCATGACAGGGAGCAGAGCAGAAGATTAGAATGGTTCTTCAAAAAGACCTATGAACAAAATTTTGTGTTGTCAGATGTTTTCCAACCTCAGCAAATATAACTGAAAGAGAGGAGATACTGACAGCATAAATAAAATGGTGGGACTGTGTTTGTGTAGCACAGTCAGCAGCTGGTAAATGATGGAGAAGAGGACCAACTTAAATTAGATGTCAAGTTGAAAGTCAATTTGAACCATGATTAGGAAAAGCTAATAATTCTTTGACAAGCACTCCATGAACACTTGGCAAGTTCAATATACCTCCGCCAAAAAAGTATAAATTAAGAGAAACTTTACTCAGATGGATGTAGGTAATCAGCTTGTTGTCCAATCATTTGTTTCTGTGGATATAAACAGAAACATGCATTGATTAGGATACATAATGGATAGTTCATCTCTATTGTCAGATTTATATGCCATTGCAGTAATTCATACTTTTTAGAAATAAAGGTAAGAAACAAGAGAAAGTTAAAGATAATATACTTTAAATAATTCAGTAAGTATTCCCTAACCCAAGCCACTATTCCATACTCAGTCATATTTATTTGATTCATTAATTCTTAGCTATTGGACTCTTCCATAAACACCACCACCTACCCAAACTCTCTAACCATCACCATGCATACTCCAAGTACTCAGCTCCCAAAACTCTTCCCCTTCAAACATCAACCTTCACTGATTATTGATTGCTCCACATGCTTCAACCCTTCATGCACATAACCACCATTTTCTGATCATAACCCTATCCTGGTACTCTTCATCATAAGGCTCCAATTGCTCTCTCATTTCAATATCCATTATTTCAAGGTTCCAGTCAAACCAGTATCCCAATATCCATCACTACAAAGTTCTGATTTCACTGCTGTCCTAATATGTATCACCCCTTGGCTCTGATCACCCTTATCTCAATGCACATCTTCACTATGGTCTGACCTAATGCCCATCATTTACTTTATCACTACGATGCTCTGACCAAACTGTACTCTGATCATCCAAGCAAAGCTCAAATGGTTTCTTCTCTCCAATCATGCATCATTACTAGACTGTCATTACATACACACTGAGTTCAGACATCTCGAGTTCCTCCCCTCTTTCTCATGCACTAAAATCACCACTGACATACATAGCAGCCTATCCTAACATCACTATCCTTTGCTATTGGACTAAGTTGTCCTTCCCTCCCCCTTCAAAATGCACCAAATTTGGGCTTTCAAAAGAAATCCCACTGATCCTTCAGCAGTACCTCTAATCACTGCTCCATCCACTGCACTGGCCGACTGAGTCTGATTTTGACCATCTGAGACCATCAATGCCAGCATCTGAACAGAGTTGTGGCACAGGTTTGATCCTGTTGTTTTGTCAAACAGATTGCTGTACCCTTCTAACATAACCTTGCACTACACAAAGACTTTTTTGATTTTTGTTGTTGTCATCATCATTCATATCATCATCGCCATCATCATTGTCCACAGAATCTAGTAGCAAATAATTGTACTTCCCGATCCCAGTCTTCTAATTCACTGATACAGCAGACATAACTTTCATGCAAAATATTTAGTAATGATCATCTTTGAGAATTATCACCAATGCAGACATTGATGCATGTAGATAAATGTTCAAACAATAGAGTCGAGCATAAAGGAAATGATAATCTTAAAATAATTTTATTCAATATTATACACAACAAATGCATCAATGGATTAAATTAGCAAATCACAAGGTGTAAAATAAGATTACAAGATATGAAAATTGAAATATAGTTTAGGTATGGAATAACTAGGTCTCCATTTTTGAAAATAGGCTGGTGTTACACATTAAGATCAAAAATGTAGGTGCACTGGGAATAAAGAAACATGAGCATGTTTTCTTTAGTGTAGGGCAACAAACCCTTGAAAGAGTTGAGAGGACTAACTCTTACCATCTTTTCTTTCAGTTAGTTCTGATGAAGGGTCTCGGCCCGAAACATTGACAGTGCTTCTTCCTATAGATGCTGCCTGGCCTGCTGTGTTCCACCAGCATTTTGTGTGTGTTTCTAGGAAGTTTGTTATTTTAGCTTTAGTTGTGGAGCAAAGATTTCTTTTTGAAAACTCACCTGTCTGTTAAAATTAGAGCTCAGTACATTGACCTCCCCAGATAAAAATAAAAAAATATTGTTCAGCTTTGTGGGACAACTTCAAGAGGAGCAGTTGGCAGTACCTTACGTACAGACACTGCTGTGCCTAGCATCACTTTATGTGCATATAATCATTTACTAATACAACCTATCTTATGAATGTATATTTATTATTTTTTTTTATTATTGTGTTCTTTATCTTATTGTGCTTTTGTGCCTCATCAGATACCAAGTGACAATTACTTCATTCTCTTTTACACTTGTGTATTAGTAATGACATTAAACAAGCTTGAACTTGAATTTTCACCTCACCAGATAAAAATAAAGTTATATTGTTAAGTTTTGTGGGACATCTTCCAGGAAGAGCAGTTGGCCTGAAATAGTTTTGCTTGATTTTTCAATTGCATCTGTTAGTTGTTTGAAAAAGTTTGTATCAACCATGGTTTGCCTGGCCAAATGAATGACATTTGGATATTGTCTTCATATCAGAGTAAAGGCCTTTTACATTTATGTCCAAAATAGTATTTCTGATATTTTGTGTCTATGCAGAATAGTACAATCAATTAATATCTGAATAGGTACCAGAAAACTGTATTGTGTGTGTTTGGTGCCAAAGTTAATGTTCTAGATGGGTGCAATTAAAAAATCCTTTGTTTCTATATATAAACCATGGTTGGCCAATGATATGCCTTCTTTTGAAATATGGAAGCTACCAATTGCTTGGAAGCTAATACACTTCTTTACTCTGAATCTCTTGCTATCTTTTCTTTCAGTTAGTCCTGACTAAGGGTCTCGGCCCGAAATGTTGACAGTGCTTCTTCCTATAGATGCTGCCTGGCCTGCTGTGTTCCACCAGCATTTTGTGTGTGTTGCTTGATTTTCCAGCATCTGCAGATTTCCTGGTGTTTGCTTTTTAAATACATTTCCTTGCCTTGATTGCTCTAAGTGGCCAATGATCATTCTAAATTTTGTAGATCATGATGAAGGAACAGGTTGCAAATGATGAACTTTGGAGATATATGAAATAGAAAATAAAAACAGAAAATGCTGGGAGATCTAAGCAGGTGAGTTACTATCCTTAGAAAGAGATAAATAGTTAATGTATCAGGGGAGAAACCCTTCATCTGAAGAGGCTATTGAATGTATTATTGAACAGTGTCAGTCTCAGGTTTCATGTTTCTGCACTGAGGACAACCATCTCCATATGTGGCTCCAACAGTGCCAGCCCTATTAATTGTGGTGAATTCCCCCTTTGAACTGTAATTTCTAGAGTATCAGCAAATGGTCCCTCTCAATATTGAACATAAAAATCTGCTTAAATTTTGAGACTAAATGTGGTGGTGTGTTATTGCATCGTATTATCTAAATTCCAAGTTTAATTCTCAAGTGAAATTAAGGAAAACAGCCCATAACTATGGTGACTTTATTTGACAAATAATAAAACTGCCCTCAAAACTCACATTTTAACCTACAGTTAGGTTAAAATATATGACAGGAGTCCATTCATAGATGCTGTCTGACCTGCTGAGCTCCTCCTGCATATTATGTGTATTGTTCTGGATTTCCTGCATCTGCAGTAACTCTTGTGTCAAGGAGGACAGAGGTTTTGTTTCAGAACCAAGAGAAAATCGGCAGATGCTTGAAATCCGAACAACACATACAAAATGCTGGAGTAACTCAGCAGGCCAAGGAGCAATTGTGGAAAAAAGTACAGTCGACGTTTCAGACCAAGACCCTTCTGCAGGACATCGTTGTTAATATGAATGTTTTATCAATACTATAAAGCATTATATGGACTGCTGAGAGGACCATCTGTGTCTCTCTTCCACCGACAAAAGTTATTTATCAGGAGCGTTGTATACGCAGGGCCCTTAGCATTGTCACTGATCTGTCCCATCCATCTAACCATCTCTTTGATCCCCTACCATCAAGCAGGAGATACCATAGCATTAGGACAAGAACTGTTAGGATGGAAAATTGCTTCTTCCCCCAGTCTGTAAGCCTACTGATCTCCCTGCCACAACCCAGGCCCTATCACTTTTGAATCACTAGAGTGTTACACTGTTTTTTCAATTTGTGTTGTCAATACACATTATTTGTTAATTTATTTGGAGTAATTTTATTTTATGTGTTGTGTGTATGGGTTGTATGCACTGTGCTGTGCCCCTTGGTCCAGAGGAACATTGTTTCATTTGGCATTATACAGTCGGCCCTCCTTATCCGCGGATTCCGCATGTGCAGATCAATCAACCACGGATCGGGAAAACCCGGAAGTTCTCTCTCCAGCAATCGTTGTTTGAGCATGTACAGACTATTTTTTCTTGTCATTATTCCCTAAACAATACAATAGAACAACTATTTACATAGCATTTACATTGTATTAGTTATTATAAGTAATCTAGAAATGTCTTAAAAGTACAGACAGTCCCCGGGTTATGAATGAGTTCCATTCTTGAGTCCGTCTTTAAGTAGGATTTGAAGTCGGAACAGGTATATCCAGTATTATTTAGCGTCAGTTAGTCAAACGTTTTTCTTAGTATATAGCACATATTTTACCTTTTTATGCATATAAAATACTTAAGAAACATACGTATTTCAATAATTAAACCACTGTGTTGCTTAGTAATAATTGTAGCTTTCATCGGGGCAGGGCCTTTCACATGCTCCATTAAAATTGTTCCGATCGTTGACCGAATGTTGCCTAATGTTTTTCCATGACCGATGGCATTTCACCTCTTTCCAATTGCTTTATTACTTCCACCTTATTTTCAATCGTGATCGTGATTATTTTCGTGAACAGAAACACCGCGGATTCAGAGCTGCACCGCCAGGTCCTAATGTCCACTGTACTAAGCATGCTAAATAAAGTCCGGGAGGAAAGTGAGTTATAGTGAGAGAAAATTCAGAGCTTAGGGAGGTAGCTTGGACTCTGAAGGTTAGGGTGAGGGAACCTGGTGATGCTCAAGAGATGGACATTGTAGAGTCTGCTAAAACTACGAAAGTATCCTATTGTGTTGCACAGAAGACACTGAAATAGAGGCAAATAAGGAGATACCAGAAGCACTGGTTAAGTGTTTGGAGAAAGCAGTGTGTCTTAATGAAAATTTAAAGTAGGTTGAGTAGAGTGATTTTGGGAATAGAATTCCAGATTTGGGGCCCAGGCCACTGTAAATTTGCCATCAAGGGTTAAATGGATGATGCTGGAGGACTGCAGAGGTTGAGAGTTTAAGATCCTTCAGTGAATCAAGAAAGTAAGACTTAGAGCCAAAAATGAAGTTCAGTAAGAACAGGATTAATTTGTGAACAGTAGTTGCTCTAGCTAGGTATGGGCAACTGAAAGCAAGTAAACAAACTAGGAAAAACAGGAAACCAGTCATGTGATCATTTCAATACTTGGGCTGGATGTATTAAATCATTAATGAGATTTTCATTAGGACTTGAGCTGAGGCAGAGGCATTGAGATAGAAACATGCAATACTGGATCAAAATCCCTACTTATGACAAATGATTAGTTGAAATTTGTACAGGTTTGTTCAGTCTGAAACTGTGTCCAGAAAGGAGCTACCTTTGTGATAATGACTGAAGGCAACATGACCCTCCGACAGTTTAACTGGAAGAAATTACATTCCATTTTGTAATAGTTCTGCAGTGCGGTGCTGTGACAAAGATAGCCGGCAGTGATGTGAAAAATGTTAGTGGCTGCGCAACCCAGAATCATACTTTTCATTTTGGCAATGGCAAGTTACAGGTGAGAAATAGCTGGTGGCCAAGGAGGTGTGGGAGAAGTCTGAGGATGATGATCAGGTACAGGAAGTAAAATCATTGCAGGAGATTCTTTGGTTTCAGGAGCTAAGCATGGAGCCAGCAAGGACAATCCCACTCATCTGAACTATAGAAGGGAAGTGTTGGAAGAGACTCTATAACAGGATCCTCGACTTCCTAACCGGAAGACCAGAGTCTGTGCAGATTGGTGTTAACATATCCTCTTCGCTGACGATCAATACTGGCGCACCTCAGGGGTGTGTGCTTAGCCCACTGCACTACTCTCTTTATAGACATGACTGTGTGGCTAGGCATAGCTCAAATATCATAGAAGCATAGAACCATAGAACATTACAGCACAGAAACAGGTCTTCGGGCCTTTCTTGGCTGTGCCAAACCATTTCTCTGCCTAGTCCCACTGACCTGGGCCATATCCCTGGAAACCCCTCTCATCCATATACCTGTCCAAGTTTTTTTTAAATGTCAAAAGTGAGCCCGCATTTACCCCTTCATCTGGCAGCTCATTCCACACTCCCACCACTCTCTGCATGAAGAAGCCCCCCCAATGTTCCCTTTAAACTTTTCCCCCTTCACCTTAACCCATGACCTCTGTTTTCTTTTTCTCCCCTGGCCTCAGTGGAAAAAGCCTGCTTACATTCACTCTATCTATACCCATCATAATTTGATACACCTCTATCAAATCACCCGTCATTCTCCTACGCTCCAGGGAATAAAGTCCTAACCTATTCGACCTTTCTCTGTAATTCAGTTTCTCAAGTCCCGGCAACATCCTTGTAAACCTTCTCTGCACTCTTTCAACCTTATTAATATCCTTCCTGTAATTAGGTGACCAAAATTGTACACAATACTCCAAATTCAGTCTCACCAATGCCTTATACAACCTCACCATTACATTCCAACTCATACTCAATACTTTGATTTATAAAGGCCAATGTACCAAAAGCTCTCTTTACAACCCTATCTACTTGTGACACCACTTTTAGGGAATTATGTATCTGTACTCCCAGATCCCTCTATTCTACTGCACTCCTCAGTGTCCTACCATTTACCTTGCATGTTCTACCTTGGTTTAACCTTCCGAAGTGCAATACCTCACACTTGTCCACATTAAACACCATCTGCCATTTTTCTGCCCATTCCTCCAACTGGTCCAAATCCCTCTGCAAGCTTTGAAAACCTTCCTCACAGTCCACTACACCTCCAATCTTTGTATCATCAGTAAATTTGCTGATCCAATTTGCCACATTATCATCCAGATCATTGATATAGATGACAAATAATAATGGACCCAGCACTGATCCCTGTGGCACACCACTTGTCACAGGCCTCCACTCAGAGTAACAATCCTCCACTACCACTCTCCGGCTTCTTCCATTGAGCCAATGTCTAATCCAATTTACTACCTTTCCGTGTATACCTAGCAACTGAATCTTCCTAACTAACCTCCCATGCAGGACCTTGTCAAAGGCCTTACTGAAGTCCATGTATACAACATCCACTGCCTTCCCTTCATCCACTTTCTTGGTAACTTCCTCAAAAAGCTCTAATAGATTGGTTAAACGTGACCTACCGCGCACAAAGCTATGCTGACTGTTTCTAATAAGTCCCTGTCTATCCAAATACTTGTAGATCCTATCTCTTAGTATTCCTTCCAATAATTTACCTACTACCGATGTCAAACTTACCGGCCTATAATTTCCCGGCTTACTTTTTGAGCCTTTTTTAAACAACAGAACTACATGAGCTATCCTCCAATCCTCCGGCACCTGACCCGTGGATATCGACATTTTAAATACTTCTGCCAAGGCCCCTGCAATTTCAACACTAGTCTCCTTCAAGGTCTGAGGGAATACCCTGTCAGGTCCTGGGGATTTATCTACTCTGATTTGCCTCAAGGCAGCAAGCACCTCCTCCTCTTTAATCTGTATAAGTTCCATGACCTCCCTACTTGTTTGCTTGTTTCCATAGACTCCATTTCAGTTTCCTTAGTAAATACAGATGCAAAAAAATCATTTAATATCTTCCCCATTTCTTTTGGTTCCATACATAGCCGACCACTCTGATCTTCAAGAGGACCAGTTTTATCCCTTACTATCCCTTTGCTCTTAACATACCTGTAGATGCTCTTAAGGTTATCCTTCACCCTGACTGCCAAAGCAACCTCATGTCTTCTTTTGGCCCTCCTGATTTCTTTCTTAAGTATTTTCTTACTCTTTTTATACTCCTCAAGCATCTTATTTCCTCCCTGTTGCCTATACATGTTATACATATCTCTCTTCTTCTTTATCAGAGTTCCAATATCCCTAGAGATCCAAGGTTCCTTATTCTTATTTGTTTTGCCTTTAACCCTGACAGGAACATACAAACTCTGCACTCTCAAAATTTCTCCTTTGAAGGGCTCCCTCTTACCAATCACATCCTTGCCAGAGAACAACCTATCCTAATCTATGCTTTTTAGATCCTTTCTCATTTCTTCAAATTTGGCCTTTTTCCAGTTTAGAACTTCAACCCGAGGAACAGATCTATCTTTATCCATGATCAAGTTGAAACTAATCATCTACAAATTTGCTGACGATACCACCATTGTTGGTAGAATCTCAGGTGGTGACAAGAGGGTGTACAGGAGTGAGATATGCCAACTGGTGGAATGGTGCCGCAGCAACAACCTAGCACTCATCATCCGTAAGACAAAAGAGCTGATTGTGGACTTCAGCAAGAGTAAGATGAAGGAACACATACCAATCCTCATAGAGGGATCGGAAGTGGTGAGAGTGAGCAGCTTCAAGTTTCTGGGTGTCAAGATCTCTGAGGATCTAACCTGGTCCCAACACATTGATGTAGTCATAAAGAAGGCATTGCAGCAGCTATACTTTATTAGGAGTTTGAAGCAATTTGGCATGTCAACAAATACACTCAAAAACGTCTATAGTTGTACTATGGAGAGCATTTTGACAGGCTGCAACACTGTCTGCTATGGAGGGGCTACTGCACAGGACTGAAAGAAGCTGTAGAAGGTTATAAATCTAGTCAGTTCCATCTTGGGTACTAGCCTGCAAAGTGCTCAGGACATCTTTAGGGAGCGGTGTCTCAGAAAGGCAGCATCCATTATTAAGGACCTCCAGCACCCAGGGCATGCCCTTTTCTCACTGTTACCATCAGGTAGGAGATACAGAACCTTGAAGGCACACACTCAGCAATTCAGGAACAGATTCTTCCCCCTGCCATCTGATTCCTGAATGGACTTTGAAGCTTTGGACACTACCTTAATTTTTGAGTATATAGCATTTCTGATTTTGCATATTTTAAAATAATCTATTCAATAAACATGATTGATTTACATGTCTATTTATTATTATGTTTTATTTTATTTATTTATTTTTCTCTCTCTCTGCTAGATTATGTATTGCATTGAACTGCTGCTGCTAAGTTAACAAATTTCACGTCACATGCCGGTGATAATAAACCTGATTCTGATTCTGAATAATTGTGCCAACATTTGTTGAGTGGTTTCAAGGGATGAAGAGGTTACTGTGTAGCATAGTCATGATCTCATGTTTTCCATCAGACAAACCATTTGTGACTTTGACTTTGGCCTTTTTCAGTGTAATATAACAGAGCTGGAGTTTTTTTTGTCAGAAAGAGTGCTGACTGCAGGTTGGAAAATATTTGGCTCGTGTATCTTGTCAATCTACTACTGTCTGTGAAAGCAAACTGTTCCACTAAATCTATACTAAAAACTGAAACGCTGATCCAAATACTTTCTCAGACTCCACTGATGTGCTCTAAGTGCTGTAATATTGACAATTTGTCATAATCTGTCAGATATGTAGTCAGTTGTTATAATGGTCTTATTACACATCTGTTGATATCACAGTTTTTATCCTTTCCATACAGTCCTCAGCACTATACACAACTCTGTTTAGCTCCTAAAACAGCATTATAAACCATATAGTAGAAAATAAAGCAAAATGTTGCTAAGCACTTTCAGATTTTATTTTAAATATAACAATTCAGTGTCTAGGAGTTTTTACCTATTAAACCTAGTACTTTTACATGGAAGGGTGGCAAAGGATTGGCAGTAAGGTCTACGGTCTATGGTCTTATCTTCATAAAACATGGGCCCCTAAGTTTATGCTTCCAAATTCAAAAAGGCAGATTGACAGAGTGAGCAAACTGAAGCTTTGAAATGGGAACAAAGGCATTTGGCTATTTAAATGACAATAGATTCAGGGCATTTACATGTGTATTCTCAATTGTAGAAGTCCCAGACTTACTGATGTTGTGTTCAATAGAATAGTACAGCCTTAGTCAGATTGCCCAGCTGGTGAAAATAAATGATTTCACCACGTGATTCCTTTGACAGGCTTGATCTGAGATCCCATGGATTTCTATGAGTTTGCAGAGCAAAGGACAGAGGCAGAGTGGAAGGAAAGTCACATTAAAAATATATTATTTCATTTTTATGCTTTCAATTATTTATGTTGTTTTCATGGTTTTCTTAAATTAGGGAGATGGCTATGGGAATAAGTTACTTCTGACACGAGCAAATAATAGGCTTCAATTTCTAGCTTAGTATAAGTGTCAGCGAGTTATACATTGTTAGACTGATCTTCTGACCCAACTCGTCCACGCCAAGTACAACACACAAAATGCTGAAGGAACTCAGCAGGACGGGCAGTATCTATGGAAATGAATAGAGAGTCTATGTTTCGGGCCGAGATTCTTCATCTGGACTGCTGACCAAGGTTACTTCCTGAACTAGTCAGATTTCCCGGTATTTGGTCCATATCCCTCTAAAACTAAAGCCTCTAAAACAAAAACAACAACGACAAAGTCAGTATTTTGATAACACCCAAAAAAATCAAGATCATTTTTAGAGAGCTAATCCCGGTTGTATATCAAAGACTGATGTGTTTGATCTGGTCGGAAGCAATATAAGCAAACTAGTGCTACTTATTGTACATATACCTCTTCCTTTATATAGATCCCTTTCACTAAAATCCACAGATGTTAAGAATTGTTCTGCTGGGAAATGTTTGGACAGGAAAAGCAATTTCCTTCTATCTGAGCCAAACAATGCAGAACACTTACTCAGAATTGAGGGCTTTGAACTAGCATATACAAATTAGATCAACTATTTTGATGCCAACTGTTCCAGAGAAAAGAAGACAACAAGAAATAAAGATCAAACTGAACGAAAAGGAAATAAGCAGAACAAGCAACAATTCTCATTTGAAAGGACGGCACTCCCACTCCATGCTTACTTTTATAGCTCCAGAACAATTGTTTGACAGTGATTGTCACATTGCTAAAAATGATAATCTATCTTGAACTAATTGTAAGATTTTCTTCCAAGTTTAGAGTAAATCCGTCAGTTAAGTACATAATTTCATGTCATTCCATGCAACTCACTCAGTAATGAGAAAGTGAAATTACTAAAGGAATAGGAACATTGAAAATATAAATTCTCAATTATAATATTTATCTGTGTGTACATGGTTGCCAGAAATTGCACCTCTTTGATAATGAGTGCCAAAAGCCTCAACATTGTTTCTGTTGTTTTTAGATAACTCTTTGTTCATAGTTATATATTATTTCTATTGTATCGTCATTACAGTGCCGCTTATGGGAACCAACATCATGGAAACATAAATATTACGTCTGAAAATAGGTGCAGGAAGCATTTATATGCAAACTTCAGATGGACAATTGATCCACACAACAGTTGCTAAGAATTCCTACGAATCATTTGAAATAAATATGGACTGGAGGCCTGAGACGGTTGCCTGAGATTCTTGTCACTGATGGTAAGCTTGCAATAAACAATGTAAAAATGTATATAATGAATGCCTATGGCTGGAGGGAGGAAAGAGACTTATAAATCTTTAGGTCGTTGTGAACATTTGGTTGTTAGGTTGGTTTATTATTGTCGTCACATGTACTAAAATACAGTGAAAAGCTTTTCTTGCTTATTTATACAAATAAAATGGCTCCACAGTGTATTGAGCTAGAATAAGGTAAAACAAAAAGAAAAAGTGCAGTGCAGGTTAAGGATGAAGTGCAGATTGTCAGTCCATCTTTTCATATAAGAGATTGCTTCAAGAATCTGATAGCCGTTGGATACATGCTGGGCATATTTTCAGGCTTTAAAGTAACTTGACATTACAAGTTCAGTTTGCCAGAGAAATTGCAGCAAATGCAACCTGAGTACCTTGGTGAAGAATATCTGACTGATAATTCTGCCATGGCTATAGCTATATCATTTCAGCAAAATTGAAGAGGAGTGCCTTCTAGACATGTACCTCAGGTTGCCTACTTTTGAAGTAGTTATCAAATTCGTCCGTTTTGAGGAAGGTGTAATTGTGTAGCATGTTTTAGGTGTAACACATTAGATCTGTAGCACAAACACATTCAGAAAATGTGAACAGCATACATTACATGTAAAGAAAATTTCGGTCACTTCCATGAGTAAAATGAGCAGATCCACATACCACAGATGTCATTCTCTGTGCAATGGTCAACTGAAGGACCATAAGTGAAACAGATTCACAAGAGGAGCACTAAGTGTGGAGCGCATAAAAATGGGTTGTAACAACAGAGACACATTCTCCTTCAGTTTTATTTCAAATAACCTCATATCACACTGGGAAATGAGTTGCATGGTAGTCAGATAGTTTGAGACAACAAGGGATTGAATCTAGAAGGTGTGAGAAAAGTTAGGTGAATGTTAAGTCAACTTGCTTGTTATAGATTGCTAGGTAAGATGGCACCAGAGGTTGTTGCAGACCAACAGAGGAAAGGCAACTTCTTTCCGTTCGTCAGTGAAACAGCTTCTTCTATTTTTTTCTCAGCTTTCTTTTCTTGTCAAGGTGGCTGGGGTCCTGTCAGAGTCCATGGCCTACGCTGGCTGCTCAAACTATGGTTGTCCACAGGTGGTGGGTTCTTGTTCTCAGCCTAGTGTTTCAATATCTCCATGTGTAGCTTGGAAAACACGTGCCTCCAGGTACAGCCCCGTGGACGAACCGATTCCTCGCCAATGTCACCGATTGAAGCATCCTGGGAGATTTGAAACATTGAGACAGCGAGCTGTGTGCGTTGCTGTTGGTAGGCCACTGCACTTGAGTAATCTCACGCACCTTTTAGATGGTGAGTGAGATTCTGCTGGTCCTCGGGATGGAGGACTCAGACAAGCAACGTGGCAGATTGTAACATTGAAACAAGAAGCTGCTTGTTTGCTGCAGAAGCAATATCTCTCTCCTTCGTTAGTGAGTGAGAACCTGTCTGAGATAGAAACATAGAACACCTACAGCACACTACAGGCCCTTCAGCCCACAAAGTTGTGCCCAACATGTCCCTACCTTAGAAATTACTAAGCTTACCTATAGCTCTCTATTTTTCTAAGATCCATGTACCTATCCAAAAGCTTCTTAAAAGACCCTAATGTGTCCGCCTCCACCACCTTTGCTGGCAGCCCATTCCATGCACCAACCACTCTCTGAGTAAAAAACTTACCCCTGACATCTCCTCTGTACCTACTCCCCAGCACTTTAAACCTGTGTCTTCTTGTGGCAAACATTTCAGCCCTGGGAAAAAGCCTCTGACTATCCACACGATCAATGCCTCTCAAAATTTTATACACCTCTATCAGGTCACCTCTCATCCTCCGTCACTCCAAGGAGAAATGGAGACGTCAAAGCGTTGGCTTGGACATTAGCTTTTTTGATGGACTTATTGACTCTGTGGGGACCTCGCTATTCCTTGCAGAGTGGGTGGTGGGGGAATCAGAGATTTTGCTGGAGCAAGTAGGAGGAGGGGAAGGGGAAGGGGAAGGCTTGATGCTTTTGCGGTTGCTTGAGAGTGAGGGGGGGAGGCAGGCTTTGGGGTTCTAACATTTCTATCATTCATTCTCTGTGCTTTTTTTCTGTTTCATAGACCATTCTCTGCTATTACATTGAACCATTTGAAAATTGCTGCTTTAAGAGGCAAAGTTCCTGAAATTGTTGCATTGCCCACGGTAAGGGCAACTTGCCAGAGAAGGTCAAAAGAGAAGGAAGTAAAAGGGCTCTGGCCAGGAGATGTCCACCTATGCACTTTCAGAGCTGAGATGAAAGTTAACAGAATTGTAGACTTCTCAGCCATTAGATCATTCCAAGCAGCAGTAACTGTTTGCATCCACCATGACATTTGGGATGCTCTGTAGACAAGAATAGAGGGATTCAACCACAACTCCTTGAGGAATAAGTAATAGGCATCTCACGAAGAGAGGTTTGCTAGGATTTTGAGCTGCTGAAGGTACATGCTGCATTCTGAATTCCTGCACTGAACATATTTCAAGTATCACCTTGAGCTTTGGGGTGCCCTTGAGTTCCACACTCCATATGCTCAACCTATAAACTGTGATAATGTCACCCCAAGTCACAGTGATTTCCATAGCACGGAGTTAGGGATTCACGTGTCAAACTGTCATCGCACCAAAACAGTGTAAGGCAGTGAAGCCCAATAATAGCGGTACCACCCTCCAAGGGGGCAGCTAGGTGTCCTAAGGGGGTGTTACAGGAAATAGGATGCATTAGGGGATATTCAAGATTCCTGGGGGGGGGGGGGGGTGGTAGCAGCAGTAAGCAGCACCTTAACTATGAGCACTATAATTATAGAACCTTACATAATTGGTCAATCATGTTAACCAGAATAGTACAAAGGTAGCTTGCCGAACACCAGCTCTATCCTGTCCACATTCAGATTCCAATCTGACTCTTTATCAATGTAATTTTCACCAATGTGATCGTCTTCATCTTCACCTCGATGTTCCTTTGCATGCCACTACCATCATTCCATCTGTGTCAACTTACTTCCATTGTCAACATCCAATGGGCATTCCCAGTCTGTGTTCATTTTTTATTTTAATTCAGACCCATTAATAATGGTTAAATATGTACAGCATGTTCTCTTTGAGTCTGAAGGCAGTGAAGCCTTGAATTCTAATCCTGCTAAGAAACAGAAACTACAGAAAGTGCATCAATACAATGTTGCGTTCCTGGAGTATAGTTTTATTCCTTTCCCTTTAGAGCAGTGATGCTCCATGTGCCTTACTTGTAATACTGTACTGTCTAATGAAGCCATGAAACCATCAAGGTTGCAGGAACACTACCACAAAAGACATCCTGAAAAGGCTACTTATGGCACTACTCAGTTCCAGAAGATGAAAGAAGCATTTGAAATGTGTTGGACACTCGAGTCATTTGCCAAGTAAGCTAAAAATGACCTTGACAGTGGTCTCATTGCTTCGTATAACATTTTCAGAATGACAGCATAGTGTAGAAAAACTCATACAATTGGTGAGAGATTAATAATACCTGCTGTATCAGAAGTGCTCACCACTATTCTTAAAATGGATACCCGTATTTTAAAATCAATTTCTCTGAGCAATAAACTGTAGCTCTTCGTATTGATGAAATGAGTGAAGACATTGAATATCAACTTTTGTAGCACAGAGCTACAAAAACAGAATTTGGGAAAGAACTGGATGAGCCAACTGTGCAAGACAATGAGGCATTGCTAATGGCATATGTATAGTTTATCAAAAATGGAAAAGTTTATGAAGAGGTTTGTTTTTCTAAAAAGCTGAAAACAAATGTCAACAGAGAATCAATCTACAATGAGCTCAGAATGTATATAGAGGATAAAAGTATTCCAGTTAGGAACATCATTTCATGTGGAAACAGATGGAGCACCATATCTGACAGGTTGCATTGCTGGTTAGTGGCATTTTTAAAAAAAGTTATTCCAAGTCCATTTGCAATCAATCCATGGTGTAATTCATCATCAACAGCTCACAGCCAAAAACCTCAGCCAGTAACTTTTTTCAAGCATGCCTCTTGTAATATCTGCTGTCAACAACATTAAAGCTCATCCATTAAATAGCAGAATATTTCACCAGTTATGCCAAGATAATGATGAAGAGTTTGAGCACTTGCTTCTTCACACTGAAGTGCATTGGTTACCAAAAGGCTGCTGCTTAAAACATTTATTTGATCTTCTGGCCATTGATTGAATTTTTGCTCAGAGTCAACAAGTGCTTGGGAAATAAAATTGTACTTCTACATGGAAGTGTAGCATACCTAGCCAATCTGTATGACAAAATGACCATTCTAAATATGAAACTGCAACGTGAGAATTTCAATCTAAACCAGACAAAAAGTACAGTGTCCACTTTTATCAGAAAATTGGAAATATATAAGCAAAACATTGGGAAAATAATGTTCTCACAGTTTCCCTGCATGGAAAGTACGACACTCTCTTTCACAGATTTGCAGAAATACTGTTTGCACCAGCAATCACTGAAGAAGGGTTTTCAGAATCAATTCAAGGTTTTAAACAATCTGGAAATTCTGGACTGGGTAATTAACCCAATTCTTTGCAAAGTGGAAGAACAGGAAGAGGTCTTGTAATAAGAAATTATTGAAATTCAGAATGGTGAAGAAGCAAAAACGCTTTTCAGAACATCGGCTTTTGTTGTACATGGCTTCTGTTATATGAAGTTTCTTGGTCTTTGGAGAAGAGCCAAGTTGCTCTTCATTGCATTTCCATCTTCCTATCGTGTTGAAAAAGGCCTCAGTGCAGTGAACCACATATTTACCAAAAAACAAAAACCACTTGGGCATTGTGGGGACTTCAGGCTTTGGCTGTCACAACTTGAACCAGATATTTCAACTCTTGCTAAAAACCATCAAGCTCAAGGTTCCATGCTCCCATTACCTATTAAATGCTCCCAATGATGTGTGTCTCAAATAGCTTCTGACAACTAAGCTCAGTTCTTATCTTCCATGGGTCACTTAGCCACTAAGCACCATGGAACTATTTCTACTGACAGGAGAAGGGACAAAGGCAAATTACTGGTGCCTTAAAAGCAGTCACTTCAGGCAGATAGGGCTCATCAGCTGAGGTTGTCCGCTTATCTAGGAGAAGGAAAACGCTGATCTCAAACCTTCCCTGCCTTGGGGCTGTACCCACTCATTGGGAAGTCTTCGGGAATAAACCATGAGAAAAAATCCAGAGCTGGAGTCCCTAAGGCAGTCCTACCTTGAGTTCAATGTTGATGGGCAACTCCTGCAACACTGCTGGTGCCAAATTGTATCAGGTCTCTGCCATTGCTTTGGATTTATCAGCTGCGTGGAGAGGGGGAACCTGCTGTATAGGCAACAGTTCACTCTCCATTTCGTACTGCCCTGGCTTGTGTATCAACTGACGGTGCTGCACCAACAATGCGGACAACTACAGGTAGGATGCAACATTCATAGTCGATCCTGACCAAAAGAGGGCTTCCCCTTCCTGTCCTATTTAAAAAGTCGACTTCTGATACCTGTGAGCACTGTTTAATTTCAAGAAGTGCAAAATATTTATAAAGTCACTCAAATTTATGGATTTTGATGGGAAAACCAATGCGATTTACATTTCAAATTCTCTTGTAGGAAGTATAGGTATGAAAGAAATGCACCAACTGCATTGTGAAACAGACCCTTGTTGCCATTTTACTACAATCTAACTTTAATCGGTCTATGCAATTCTCAGCTTCCTGTCCATGATTTTCCTGCTTTCTTTGAATGCAGGAATGCAGCTTCCAGTTGCATTGCAAACACCTCCATCTTCATATTAGATTTCCATCCAAATTAGTGTTGTGATTGTGATGATAAGATGTTGCAATGATGTTTCTAGACTTTAGATACTACTTCTCACTGAGCTTTTCAAGAAAAATAAAGTCACATGATTAAGTGAATCATGGTGATAGTGATGCAATCATGATAATGAGCACTCCATAAGTTGCCTCTGGCAGAGCGAAGTAAGAGGATGTTTTTCATGCTTTGATAGCCAGATAGACTCCACAGTATAGTTGAGCTCTAAAAACTTGCATCTTATGCACAAACTTTCTGAACTTTCTGGATGTGAATATATGGAGGGAGTTGTCCGAGGTAGAATTTGCTGAGTGAAGTAGAAGCATGGCAGTGATTCCAAGGACTCTTCAGTGATTGCTGCAACTGATCAATTAAGTGCCTTCTTCAGTTTAATTCAATCTACCCTTGGACTTGCTCCTTTTTCCTTACTTTAAATAAATGATAAATCCATAAATATTTGAGATTCTAAAACAATATAAATGATACGCACAATACATGCATGCAGTAATGGTATTTTTGTTAATAGCATATGGGAATAATAGATCTCAGCAAATGAACTGATGGAGAGCAAATATAAAGAGAATCTATAATGGTTATTTTTACCTGTCCCAAGAAGCACCAAATATGAATTGAATTTGCAACACATCGCAAAGCAATCTGTTCTCATGAATTATAATAAGAAAGTGCTTAGTGTTTCATTGTTTCAATAACATATCAAATTGTTTCCTTTGTCTTATTGTTTCTATTTCTAATATTAAATCATTAAGCCAAATGCATTTGCACATTTAACAATAATGTATTGATTTGAATTTGTAATCCAAACCCATGTAGGAACCTTTCTTTGGCAATATAAAGGGGAGAATTTTGCCCTTCAGCTATCAAGCAATGGATCTTCTTTCCAAATGTAACAGGTTTAAAAAAACCCACTTATTATAAATTATAAATATATTCTTTCAATGAGAATTTGTGCTCAAAGTAGCACAAGTCAGAGGTAGCTACATTTTAAAGTTTCTGCCCCTAATCCATGTCCCTCTCAGCCATTTCCTCATTAGAAATATGAAATCACAAAATAGAATGGCCTAGAGAGCTGGATGTAGATCACTGTTTGTCAGCAACAAGATGCATGTGCGAATTAATCATTTCTGAGGTGGAAAACATATTTTAAAGTTTCCTTGTTGTTTTGTGCTATCTGGAAATTCAAGGAGGTACTTCAGGTTGAGAAACAGCATTGCCCTTGGGGCTGGCTACCCCACTCAAGTGGGTTACCATGCTGACCTATTCACTGAGGGAACCCCACCATATACCTATCCCTACCTAACATCTCACCGGTGATCCCAATCACTCCAGGGTTTGCCCCTGAACTAAATTCCTCTGATCATTCTTAACTTTACAACCAACTTGATACCTCTAATTTCTATCCCTGACCTCACTCCCCCCAGTCCCTTGGAGCTTAATACAGGTTTTTGAAAGTTTCTTTTATAAGCTTTGCACAGGCATGAAGTGTGTAGGAATTTGAACAAAGACCAGCTCAGAGGACTGTGACCAAAATAATCACTGGTATTCAGCGGGACCTTTAGTTTACCTCTTCCAGTCTTTGTCTTCTGAATTATCATTAATTTTAAAGTTTTTAACTCCTTGGTTCCATCATGTGCATATAATATACTAGTTAGGCAATGGTAACTACAAAGTGTTTGAAGCACGCATTAGAATCTATTTTTTTCATTCCAGTTGCCAAGTATTTTTCATATGAAGCTTGCCTGCACCATAGTATCTGCATTTCCTTTGAAAAAGATGAGTATAAATGTATATTGTAGAAAGAGGCCATTCAGCCCAGTGTACCTGTGATGGAAGGAATTATTAAATTATGTGTATTTACATATTCTTTCCCCAGAACTTGGTCATTTAATTCCTTTTTCATTATATATTCAGACCTCTTTAGCGTGTTACAGCTTTAGCCTGGATCTAGTCCACTTCCAGGTCTTTTTACTATTATTGACTATTTTGTTATTCTATGCCTTGCTATAATCTACTACTTTCTTCCTCTTATTTCACTGTCAATTTCTGTATTATCTGCCAACTTTAACATCAGATCCATCATGAAAAAGTCTGTTCTAGTAGCATTCATGCCACACAGAAATTTCTTTGACTTTAGCATAAATCTACAAAATGTTGGGAAAACTTCAGAACATTTCTAATGGTATCTCCTCTCTACCCTCTACTTCTATGCACCCCTCATTGCACATTAATCAATGACAATATAGACATTTTCCAAAACAGAACATTTCCAAGTCAGTTATGCTGACTACAATCATTTAGTCTGAAAATTAATAGTTATGGTGGCTCCTTTCTCACCTGATAATGACATAAATATTAGTCCAACATAATTCCAGGAACCTAAAAGCTTTAGTCCTTCAATTCAGCAGTTTGGAATTATATGAAAAGGCATTTATGTATGTACTAAAAATGGGATTTGACATTTCACCATCAAAAATAAGTTGTGTTCATTCTAAAGTGAGGTTCTGTGCAAGTACAATAATCAACTCATTTGGTTCTTCTTCAAAGCAACATATTGAAGAATTTTTTGTTTTGCTTTCTTATATATTTAAATGATAAGTTTAAGTTTTGTCTTTACTTAGTGCATTTTGCATTGGTTTTTAAGGCATGGGTTCCGGGTTTAATGCTATTAAATCAATGTTAATTTAATGGGAATTCAAAACAAAATAGTTGTTCACATCTTATAAGCAAATAGAAAAATAAAACTATCATTTACAATGTTCCCACATACTAAATCAGGAAGCCACGTGTCAACATCTCAGCATTGTATTGCATATTAATAATTCCCACACAGAAATGGATTTGAAATTCAGAACTCGGGGATGAAATTCATGGCAGTATTTACCTGTTTGCTTCATTTATTCAATAAAGCAGCTGGGCTTATCTATCAGCCCCACCATTTATAAACATCTTCACTTGAGTATCTGCAGCCTATTCAAACAACATTCAAGAACGTAAGAAATAGGACTAGAGAAGAAGGCCATCTGGCCCATTGAACCTACTCTGCTATTCAGTATGATCATGGATGATCTGGCCATGGCCTTCGCTCCAACTATGTTTTTTTCCCATAACCCTTACCTTCCCTGCTGTGCAAAAATCTATCGAATTGTATCATATGAGGTAGCCTCTTTTGCTTCCCAGGGCAGAGAATTATAGAGATTCACTGCTCTGGAAAAAAACAATTTTTCCTCATCTCTGTCTTAAATCCATTTTCATAAATCTTGAGACTTATGTGCCCTAGTTCTCGTCTCAGCAGTGGAAACAACTTTTCTGCCCCATCTCATTTAACTCCTTCAGTTTTATAGAATTCTGTAAGATCCACAATCATTTTTCTGTACAAGTACAGTCCCAGGCAGCTCAATCTTCCTTTTAGACTAACCCTCTTCATCTCTGGACTCAATCTGGTAAACTTCTTCTGCACTGCCTCCAAAGCCAGTATATCTGTCCTCAGGTAAGGGAGCAGAATTGCATGCAGTACTCCAGGTGCAGACTCTCCAGTACCCTATACAGTTTCAGCATAATCTCCCTGCTCTTCAATACAATCCCTCTTGCAATGAAGGCCAATATTCTATTAGCCTGTTGCTCCTGAAAATCAATCTTTTACAATCCATGCTCAAGCAGTCCCAAGTAGCTCTGCACAAAATCATGCTGTAATCTTTCACCATTTAAATAATAATCTCATCTTCTAATTTTTCATTCCAAAGTGAATGACCATGCATTCACTAACATTATACTCCATTTGTCAGATAGCTCATCTTAACCCTTTCTACTTCAGTTTATTGCATTACGATCTTGTTTTTTTATGGACTGCTGCACCTTATAGACCATTGGTCAGAAGGTAAATATGGTTGAGGGGAAAGGTGAGGTGTTAGGGGTGAGTTCTTCTCTGTTGGTGTCATATACGACACTGAAACAGGCCTTTCAGAACATTGAGTCTGCTCTGCCATGCCATCATGGCTGATTTATTATTCCTCTCAACCCCATTCTCCAGCCTTCTTCCTGAACCTTATCACACCCTGACTAATCAGAATCTATCAAAATCAGCTTTAAAAATACCAAAGGGTGTGGCCTGCACAGCTGTCTGTAATAAAGTATTCCACAGATTCACTATCCTCTGGCTAAAGAAAGTCCTCCTCATTTCTGTTCTAAATTTCCATCCCTCTATTCTGAGGCTGTGTCCTCTGGTCCAAGACTCATCTACTGAAGGAAACATCTTCCGCACATTCAGTCTAAATAAGACTTTCAATATTCGATAGGTTTCAATGAGATCCCACCTCATTCTTCTGAACTCCAGCATGCGCAGGCCTGGAGCCATCAAATGATCCTCACATGTTAACTCTTTCATATCTGGAATCATTCTCGTGAACCTTCACTGAACACTCTCCAATGATAGCATAGTTTTTCTTAGATAAGGGGCCCAAAACTACTTCCAGTACTCCAAGAGCAGTCCGATCAATGCCTAATAAAGCCTCAGCATTACATCCTTGCTTTTGTATTAAATTGAATGCTAAAATTGCATTTGCCTTCCTTATCATTGATTCAGCCTGCAAGTTAATCTTTAGTAAATCCTGCACAAGGATTCCCAAGTCCCTTTGGACTTTGGATTTTTGAATTTTCTCCCTATTTAGAAAATAGTCCATGTTTTTATTCCTTCTACCAAAGTGCATGACCATAGCATTTCCAACACTGTATTCCATCTGCCACCTCTTTGCTCATTCTCCTAATCTGTCCAAGTCCTTCTGCACACTGTTGCTTCCTCAATACTACCTGCCCCCCTCCCCTCACCTACCTTTGTATCATTCACAAACTTGGTCACAAAGCAATGACTTCTGTCATCTAAATCATTGACATATAATATTAAAAAAACTCTGTCCCAACACAACTCTGCAGGCCACCACTAGTTACTGGCACCCAACTAGAATAGGCCCCCCATTGTTCTCACTCTGTCCCTCAGGCAAGTCAGCCAATCTTTTATCCATGCTAGTATTTTTCCTCCAATACCAAGGGCTCTTATATTTTCAAGCAGCCTCATGTGCATGGCCTTGTCAAAGGCCTTCTGAAAATCCTAGTGAACAACATGCACCTACTCTCCTTTGTCTATTCTGCCTGTTATATCCTCAAAGAATTCCAATTGATTTGTCAAGTAAGATTTTCCTTTAAGTAAACCACACAAACTTCAACTTATTTTCATCGTGCCTCCAAGTACCTTGAAATCTCCCCCATTACTACCTCTTCAGCATCATTTTCTAGCAGTCTGATATCCACTCTCACCACTCTTATATTCTTTATATATTTAAAATTACTTTTTGTATCCTCCTTTATGTAATTGGCTAGTTTACCTTCATATCTTTTCTTTCCTTATGGTATTTTTAGTTGTCTTCTGCAGGTTTTTAAAAGCTTCCCAGTCCTTTCCCCCAGCTGGCTCAATGATAAGCTGCTCTAAAAAGCCATCTTATAGGCAATCCACAAATTCCCGCTCTTGGGATCCAGCACCAACCTGATTTTTCCAATCTACCAGCATGTTCACATTCCCCATAATTATGATAACGTTGCCCTTTTTAACTGTCTTTACTATCTTCCACTTTAGTTTGTCTCCTACATCCTGGTTACTGATTGGAGGCCTGTTTATAACTCCTGTCAGGGCCTTTTAACTTTTGCATTTTCTTAACTCTGCTCACAAGGATCCTACAGCTTCTGACACTATGTCACTTCCGTCTAAAAATTTCATTTCATTTTTTACCAATAGAACCAATCCACACCCTCTGCCAACTTGTCTGTCCTTACAATACAATGTGTATCCTTGTATGTCAAGCTCCCAACTTTGATCTTCTTGCAGCTACAACTCAGTGATGCCACAACATGCCTGCCATTCTCTAACAGCACTACAAGATCATCTATATTGTTCTGCATACTGTGGCATCCAGATATAACACCACCAGTCCTGTATTCATCATCCTTTTCGATTTTTCCCTGATGTTACACTTCAACTCATCCTTCCGACTGTAATATTGCCCTAACACCCCTCTGTCCTTCCTCAGAGTCCCACTACCCTTATATACCAACCACCCCGTCCTCAGCCCAATCACTCCGGTTCCCATTCTTCTGCCAAATTATTTTATACAATCCCCAACAGCTCTAGCAAACCTGGCTACAAGGATATTGGTCTCCCATAAGTTCAGGTATAATTCATCATTTTTGTGCAGAACATACCTCCCCAAGAATAGATCCCAATGATCCAGAAACCTGAAACCCTGGCCCCTTCATCAATTCCTTTGCCACTAATTCATCTGCCAAATCATCCTATTCTTACCCTCTTGTGCATGGCTTAAGCAGCATTCCAATGATTACTCTGCTGGTGGTCCGGCTTATCAGATTTCTACCTAACTCCCTGTCTTTTCTCTTCAGGACCTCCTCCCTTTTCCTACCTATGTAGTTGGTACCAGTATGTACCACAACTTCTGGCTGCCCACTCACCCCCCTTAAAATTCTGTGGACCTGATCTGAGACATTCCTGGCCCTGACAGCTGAGTGGCATACCATCTGGGTGTTTCTTTCATATCCATAGTATCTTCTGTCTGCTCCTTTAACTATGGAATCTCCTATCACAATTGCACTCCTCGTCTCCCCGTTTTCCATCTGAGCTACAGAGCCAGGAGCTGGTGGCTGTGGCTTCCACCACAAACCCCACACCCACCCAAAAGTATCGCACACAGTGTACGTATCGTGATGGGAACAGGCTCAGGAGTGTTTTGCACTGGCTGCCTATTCCCATTCTCTTTCCTGACAGTCACCCAAGTACCTGCCTCCTGCAACGTAGGGCTGACTACCACCCTGTAGCTCCTATCTATCACCATATGATGTGAATGTCATCGAGCTGCAGCTCCAGTTCTTTAAAACAGTCTCTAAAGAGCTGCAGCTCGATCCACTTCCTGGAGATGTCATTATTTCTTGGCAATGTTGCTATAATAGCAAAATTGAGTAACGTAAGGTATGTTTTACCATCTGTACAATTCCAGAAAATTCCAGGTCATTGGCTTTCAGCTGCTGCGACTTAAACTGGCAATTTGACAATTGACTAAAAGGATACCAACAAAGGAAGTGGGAAGTGCCAAACATATTGGATCTTCAACACCCATCAGTGGAAAGAGCCTCTTGTGAGCTGCATGCAGATGTTTATTGCTGCTGTATGTTGGATGAAGACAAGTGGAATCCCTTGTCCATTGCTCACGTGCTGGATTGCTGTGACACTGTAAACTGAAATGCATGTTATCAGCTTGTAATCACAACATCATTCTCTTTTAAAATTCATTCCTACATTGCATGGATCACTGTAAGACTGTACTGCTCATCCACAGGTCAAAGAGTGAAAAACCAACAAAATATGGCATCCATTGTGAGTTATATCAAAGTCCAAAAGTTCAAAGTAAAATTTATTATTAGAGTACATACCTGACATCACATACTGAGGCAACACGAGTGAATCTGCAGATGCTGGAAATAAATAAAAACACAAAATGCTGGCAGAACTCAGCAGGCCAGACATGATCTATGGGAGGAGGTAGTGACGATGTTTCGGGCCGAAACCCTTCATCAGGAGTGAAGTAACATGGGATGGTCGAGGGGGGATAAGAATTGGGGGGAGGGATAAAGTAGAGAGCTGGGAATTGATAGGCCGGAGGGAAATGGGCTAGGGGGAAGGTGGAGAATTATGGGAAATAAAAGAGAAAGAAAGGTAGGGCTGGGGGGAGATTATAGTGAGGGGGGAAAAAAGAGAGAGAAAGAGAACCAGACTAATATAATAGATAGATAGATAGGGATAGGGGTAAGGGGGGGGGCAGGGGTATCAACGGAGGTCAGTGAGTTGAATGTTCATGCTGGCAGGTTGCAGGAGACAGGGTGGGAGGAGGAATAGTCTAGGGAGCTGTGGGAGTTAGTAGGTTTGTAGTAGACGTCAGTAGATAGGCTGGGAGACCGTTTCGCTGAACACCGGTGCTCAGTCCTCCAGCAGTGGCGGGACCTCCCTGTGGCCACACACTTCAATTCCACAGACCTCCCGATGTGGCCATTTATACATTGGGGAGACCCGCCACAGACTGGGAGACCGTTTTGCTGAACACCAGTGCTCAGTCCTCCAGCAGTGGTGGGATCTCCCTGTGGCCACACACTTCAATTCCACGGACCACTCCCACTCCAACATGTCTGTCCATGGCCTCCTCTACCGTCAAGATGAGGCCACACGCAGGTCGATGGAGCAATACCTTATCTCCCACCTAGGTAGCCTCCTACCTGCTGGCATGAACATTCAACTCACAGACCTCCGTTGATACCCCTGCCCCCCCCCTTACCCCTATCCCTATCTATCTATCTATTATATTAGTCTGGTTCTCTTTCTCTTTTTTCCCCCATCACTATAATCTCCCCCCAGCCCTACCTTTCTTTCTCTTTTATTTCCCATAATTCTCCACCTTCCCCCTAGCCCATTTCCCTCTAGGCTATCACTTCCTAGCTCTCTACTTTATCCCTCCCCCCACTTCTTATCCCCCCTCGACCATCCCATGTTACTTCACACCTGATGAAGGGTTTCGGCCTGAAACGTCATCACTACCTCCTCCCATAGATGCTGTCTGGCCTGCTGAGTTCTGCCAGCATTTTGTGTTTTTACCACATACTGAGATTCTTTTTCTGCGGGCATACTTAGTAAATCTATAGAACAGTAACTGTAAACAGGATCTGTAAACTGTAACCATCAGGAACTGTAAACTGTAAACAAACTGTGTAAGAATTATGTTGCAAAAATTCCATTAATACTGGTTGCCTGCCCTTCGCTCACAAACAAGTAACTTTTTTTCCCTCTTCAAGTATTTGTGAAATTCACTTTTGCTTGTTATTATTAAATTTATTTTCACTGTTGCAAGAACATAGATCATAACATGCTCCATGAAAAAAATAGTCTGTGCATCATATAACCATATAACAATTACAGAATGGAAACAGGCCATTTCAGCCCTTCTAATCCATGCCTAACGCTTACCCTCACCTAGTCCCACCAACCTGCACTCAACCCATAACCCTCCATTCCTTTCCTGTCCATATTTGTATCAATTTTTTTAAAAAAATGACAAAATCAAACCTGCCTCTACCACTTCGACTGGAAGCTCGTTCCACACAGCTACCACTCTCTGAGTAAAGAATTTCCCCCTCGTGTTACCCCTACATTTTTGCCACCTAACTCTGAACTCATGTCCTCTTGTTTGAATGTCCCTTACCCTCAATGGAAAAAGCCTATCCACGTCAACTCTATCAATCCCCCTCATAATTTTAAATACCTCTATCAAGACTCCCTCAACCTTCTACACTCCAAAGAATAAAGACCTAACTTGTTCAACCTTTCTCTGTAACTTAGGTGTTGAAACCCAGGTAACATTCTAGTAAATCTCCTCTATACTCTCTCTATTTTGTTGACATCTTTCCTATAATTCGGTGACCAGAACTGTACACAATACTCCAAGTTTGGCCTCACTAATGCCTTGTACAATTTTAACATTACATCCCAACTCTTATACTCAATGCTCTGATTTATAAAGGCCAGTATACCAAAAGCTTTCTTCACCACTCTATCCACATGAGATTCCACCTTCAGGCAACTATGCACCATTATTCCTAGATCACTCTGTTCTACTGCATTCCTCAATGCCCTACCATTTACCATGTATATCCTATTTTGATTAGTCCTACCAAAATGTAGCACCTCACAATTATCAGCATTAAACTCCATCTGCCATCTTTCAGCCCACTCTTCTAACTAGCCTAAATCTCTCTGCAAGCTTTGAAAACCTACTTCATTATCTACAACGCCACCTATTTTAGTATCATCTGCATACTTACTAATCCAATTTACCACCCCATCATCCAGATCATTAATTTATATGACAAACAACATTGGACCCAGTACAGATCCCTGAGGCACACCACTAGTCACTGGCCTCCAACCTGACAAACAGTTATCCACCACTACTCTCTGGCATCTCCCATCCAGCCACTGTTGAATTCATTTTACTACTTCAATATTAATATCTAACCATTGAACCTTCCTAACTAACCTTCCATGTGGAACCTTGTCAAAGGCCTTACTGAAGTCCATATAGACAACATCCACTGCTTTACCCTCGTCAACTTTCCTCATAACCTCTTCAAAAAATTCAATGAGATTTGTCAAACATGACCTGCCAGGAACAAATCCATGTTGACTGTTCCTAATCAGACCCTGTCTATCCAGATAATTATATATACCATCTCTGAGAATACTTTCCATTAATTTACCCACCACTGACATCAAACTTACAAACCAATAATTGCTAGGTTTACTCTTAGAACCCTTTTTAAACAATGGAACCACATGAACAATATGCCAATCCTCCGGCACAATCCCCATTTCTTCTGTCTTTACCATCACTTCTGACTTTACTTCCAAATACTTCAGTTCTGTACCTGCTTGTTGCTAACTCACTGGAAACAATTAATATTCCATCAATACCATTCATATTTCTGCATATATCAATCAAACCCATTCTTGATCTAATAACAGGTACCTGCCATCTTGGGAGCTTCAGAATTGATGTCAATTAAGTGGCCCTTTCTCAAACTGCTTTTTAAAGTTCGGATAACAAATCAACCATGTTCATCTACCCTCTTCATTCAACCCTGTCCTTCAACCACACTTTCAAAAAAGTTGTGCTCACTGTCATTCATTGGTCTGAAATTCTCTAAATAGCAAATTATTTTGTTCTGGATTATTTTATCTGAAGTTTCCATGCTTGCCATCAACTACATTACAAATTTCTGGTCCTCATCAACCCCATATTCAAGATGAACTGCCAGATTCTGTCTCAAATATCGGTGCTTGTTAGTCTTTCCTTAAAAATCACATTGTCTCCAAACTATGTAGGTTCATTTTCTTTTCATGTCTAATGTTGCTATTCCCTATTCCTTTGCTGCTACTTTGGAAGAATCTTCTTCTCCAGTGAAAGCAGATGCCTGTGCTGATTTAATATCTCAGCCACTCATTCTGCCTCCAAAAGACAGACTTTATTTTTGCTCCCTAATTTGCCCCCGATATCCTTTGACTCATTTGTTAGAAGTAAAATTTAGAAAATAAACTTTTATGTTCACAAATTCCATTCTATGCCCATATTGATACTTTGGCCCACATTTCTCTATTTTGTTAGATCTCCTCCATTCTTTGTCCAACTTTATTATTAACCTTATCAGATGCATTTAATCTTTATTAATTTGGAAACTGATCTTTCCATTCCTCTCCACTGGGGAAAATGCCCACTCTGCACCAGTGCTAATTTATCTTTGAAACTGTCAACATCTAACTGTTTGTAATTTTTGACTTCAATCCATCTGCTCCAAATAACTTCATCAACCCACAAAATGGCTCCACCTTCTATTAAAGTATATTACCCATGATTATCTCATATTATTTTCTATAATTTCTCTAAACCTACTATGATAAAGGTCACTGTTCCCCAATACTAACCCTTTGAAATATTTCCATTTATCACTTTCCATTATGTAAAATTAGGCCCAACGGTTATCAATTTTCTACTGTGATGTACTCATCAGTTTCTACCATATGAACTTTTTTCATGCTCATACGTTTTTAAAATTCCAACATTGTCAGAGTCTTCCATTCTCCAAGTGATGCTTTGTAATTTTGCACTCATGTTACAGAGAGAGGAATTATTTAAAATGCTATACTTTACCAAAAATATTGGTGTGGTTCTTTCATTGTTTTGAATGTGCTTGATTACTTCCACATTTCCTTCAGATTTAAATACTGTACCTAAATTGCAACATACTCCTCTAAATTGATTTTTTTTTCTACTTTGAACTTGAGTTTTAGTTTAGTCTCTTAGAAGCAGCTCACACTGAATTTCCATACCCAGTCAAAGTGAACAGGAGCACAATAGATTCTACAGATTCTGAAAATCACGAAGAAAGTACTCAAAATGTTGGAGGAACTCAGCAGGTCAGGCAACATCATTGAAGGGAAATGAACATTCAATGTGTCAGCTGGAAAGGAAAGGAACAAAAGCCAGAATAAGAATGTGTGGGAAAAAGAAGAATACAAGCAGGCAGGTTATAGGGGAGACCAGACCACCCACCTTCTCCTTCACTGGTTTCCTCTCGTCCTTGGCGAGCACTGTGAGGGTTATGTACTTTGACTTCTCCAGTGCGTTCAACACCATCCACCCTGCTCTGCTGGGTGAGAAGCTGACAGTGATGCAGGTGGATGCTTCCCTGGTGTCATGGATTATTGATTACCTGACTGGCAGACCACAGTACGTGCGCTTGCAACACTGTGTGTCAGACAGAGTGGTCAGCAGCACTGGGGCTCCACAGGGGACTGTCCTGTCTCCCTTTCTCTTCACCATCTACACCTCAGACTTCAACTACTGCACAGAGTCTTGCCATCTTCAGAAGTTTTCTGATGACTCTGCCATAGTTGGATGCATCAGCAAGGGAGATGAGGCTGAGTACAGGGCTACAGTGGGAAACTTTGTCACATGGTGTGAGCAGAATCATCAGCAGCTTAATGTGAAAAAGACTAAGGAGCTGGTGGTGGACCTGAGGAGGGCTAAGGCACCGGTGACCCCTGTTTCCATCCAAGGGGTCAATGTGGACATGGTGGAGGATTACAAATACCTGGGGATACGAATTGACAATAAACTGGACTGGTCAAAGAACACTGAGGCTGTCTACAAGAATGGTCAGAGCCATCTCTACTTCCTGAGGAGACTGAGGTCCTTTAACATCTGTCAGATGATGCTGAGGATGTTCTACGAGTCTGTGGTGCCAGTGCTATCATGTTTGCTGTTGTGTGCTGGGGCAGCAGGCTGAGGGTAGCAGACACCAACAGAATCAACAAAATCATTCGTAAAGCCAGTGATGTTGTGGAGGTGGAACTGGATTCTCTGACGGTGGTGTCTGAAAAGAGGATGCTGTCCACTTTGCATGCCATCTTGGACAATGTCTCCCATCCACTCCATAATGTACTAGTTAGGCACAAGAGTACGTTCAGCCAGAGACTCATTCCACCGAGATGCAACACTGAGTGTCACAGGAAGTCATTCTGTGGCCATCAAACTTTACAACTCCTCCCTCAGAGTGTCAGACACCCTGAGCCAATAGGCTGGTCCTGGACTTATTTCCACTTGGAATAATTTACTTATTAATTATTTATGGTTTTATATTGTTATATTTCTATACTATCCTTGGTTGGTGCGACTGTAACAAAACCCAATTTCGCTCGGGATCAATAAAGTATGTCTGTCTGTCTGTCTGTTCTCATCTCCTATTGCCTTCATTCATCCTCTCATCTTGTGCAATCAATAAGACAGACCTTCAGTTAGGCAACACATATAAGGATCTGGTCCTGGTCCTAATGTGGGCAAATAGCATTCATCTGTAGTTGGGTAAGGTCAACATGGATGTGATGGGCCAAATGGCCAATTTCTATGCTGTACAACCCAATGTGTCTATGACTTACTATGTGATTCACAAACACACAAAACAAAACTTTGCTCACTCCTTGCTACTCTTAATAATCTTAAAGCATTTTATTTCTTTGTTTTTGCTTATAATAGTAATTCTATACATTGAACATTTCTTTCCTTCATGTAATATTAATGTACTTACAATTTGTATTATGTGCTTGATCACTTTGATTCCAATTTCAATGTATGAAGTGGATATCTGTTACATTTGCTGTATTTATAGCTTGACTGATCCTGTCAACATTTTACTCACTATTGCTGATCTACAGATGCTTTCTGCAGACTTAGATTGTTTTCATTTCTAATGTGAATGTGATTCAATTATCTTTTATCCTAGCTGCAATTCTGTACTTTTTTTCATTCATTCATTCATTCATGTACATTAGGCAAGACCAGAATTTATTATCTGTCGCTTACTTCTCCTGGAACTGACTGGTTTGCTGGATCATTTCAGAGGCAATTATAAATTAATCACATTGAAGTTACATGTAGGTGAAGTTTCAGTGATTTCATGGTTGTTATTACAGCTGAGCCACATGCATGGCTGTTCAGGTAGTGGAGATTCTTCTTCCTGAAGCCACAACCCATTACCCAGAACAAAATTCACTCTATCAGTAATTATGGGATATTGGTAAATAAATAAACATATTTTGTTTCAACTCATGTTTTCCAAACATGTGAAAATGATGCCGCTTTGCATTACAGAGAATCGCTGGTAATGCCGGGCTTACCTGTAAGGAACCCAACTATTTTTTTAGATAAATGCACACAAAATGCAGAAGAAACTCAGCAAGTCAGGTAGCATCTATGGGGAGGAATATACAGTCTGAGACATTTCACCAGGACTGTCACTCACCATAGATGCTGCATGACCTGCTGAAATTCTTTCAGCAATTTGTATGTGTTGCTCTGGAATTCCAGCATCTGCAGAATCTCTTGTGTTTATTTTTTGAGATATTTTTTCTTTGATTGAAATTTCCCAACTACCATGGTGAAATTTAAGCTCATGTGTCTGTAATAGTGGTCGCAGGATTTTTGATGCTAAATCATTAACTTAAACGCCAAACGACCATTCTCCACAAGATAAACTATGGAAGACGGATATTCACAAAGAAATGTTTATTGTACTGCAAATAATAATGTATGATCAATGTTTGTTATAAGGTATTAGATAAATCTCTGCACAATTGAATGTGCATCAAAATTCAATGTTGCAATGATTATTCACACCTGAGTGTTCATAAATATGATCAATTTAATTTTACTTTGAATGCCCATACACTCCAACCTGAAATATGTAATAAATTAAAGCAAATTTTTCTATCAAATCAGAAGAATCAATAATGTTACAGTCCACGTCTTGAAGTATAATGTTTCAGTTACCATTGAATGCTTCAGAACAGTAGTTCAACAAAAAAATTAATATAGAAAATTTATTGGATTATTGTATTTAGCTTATTTCCATTATGTTTCTATGTGATGTTTCTTTCTTTGTGAATTGTGCTTATACACTCAGAGGCACTTTATTAGGTACAGGAGTGTACCTTATAAAGTGGCCACAGCAGTGCAGCCTGGTGTGGTCTTCTGTTGCTGTAGCCCATCCACTTCAAGGTTCAACATTTTGTGCATTCAGAGATGCTCTTCCGAATACCACTGATTTACTATTGCCTTCCTGTCAGTTTGAACCAGTCTGGCCATTCTCCTCTCATCTCTCTCATTAATAAGACATTTTTGCCCACAGAACTGGCACTCATTGGATGTTATCTTTTTTGGATGATTTTCACATCATACTCTGTAATCTCTGGAGACTGTCGTGCATGAAATTCTCAGATGATCAGCAGTTTCTGAGATATTTGAACCATCCTGTCTGGCAACAAGAAACATTGCATGGCAAAATATCACATTTTCTTCCCCATTATAATGTTTGATCTAACCAACATTTGAACCTCCTGACCATGTCTACGTGCTTTTGTGAATTGTATTGCTGCCATGTGAATAGCTGATTAGATATTTGCTTTAATGATCAACTGTATAGGTGTACCTAATAAAGTGTCCATTGAATGTATATTCAACAGCCACTTGTGAAACTAGATAGATAGATAGATAGATAGATAGATAGATACTTTATTCATCCCCATGGGGAAATTCAGCTTTTTTTCCAATGTCCCATACACTTGTTGTAGCAAAACTAATTACATACAATACTTAACTCAGTAAAAAATATGATATGCATCTAAATCACTATCTCAAAAAGCATTAATAATAGCTATTAAAAAGTTCTTAAGTCCTGGCGGTAGAATTGTAAAGCCTAATGGCATTGGGGAGTATTGACCTCTTCATCCTGTCTGAGGAGCATTGCATCGATAGTAACCTGTCGCTGAAACTGCTTCTCTGTCTCTGGATGGTGCTATGTAGAGGATGTCCAGAGTTATCCATAATTGACCGTAGCCTACTCAGCGCCCTTCGCTCAGCTACCGATGTTAAACTCTCCAGTACTTTGCCCACGACAGAGCCCGCCTTCCTTACCAGCTTATTAAGACGTGAGGCGTCCCTCTTCTTAAAGCTTCCTCCCCAACACGCCACCACAAAGAAGAGGGCGCTCTCCACAACTGACCTATAGAACATCTTCAGCATCTCACTACAGACATTGAATGACTATGAACTAGGAAATTCTAGTTCCACCTGGGTCGTTGGAGTTGCAGCTGTGGAAACTAAATTTAAAGCATTCTTTTCCATTTTTTTCATTGGTCATGTATTTATACTGCCAGCATTTATCGTATGTTTTAATATAAACTAATTAATGATTGTAATACACTTTACAGACTTTGCTTCAGTTAAGGTGCTTAATAGATCATCAAAATTCAAAGTTGTTATTAACATGTCCTGAGTTAGTAAGGACTAAAGAAAGAACATTTGGATTCTTTTGAAGAAAAGCTCTAATTTCAGTGTTCAATCAGGTACCTTAAAACATTACAAAATTTAATTATTTAATAATAAGCTATTTACCTACTTGGCTGTTTTTTCAAAATGTCAAAGGGATAGATGTTTTTAGAAACTATAATTACTAAATTATAATTAGTTGCAGCTAAAATCGGGATATCTGCAGATATTTGTTGAATTTCCCATTCATGTAACTTTTATTTGACCTAATCCAATTCAAATTAGTAATGTTAAGCCAACTAGAGACATCTTTTGATATTTATCTGCAATATCTTTTTGCATTATTTATTTGTATTTTTATATACTCTTATTGTAACTTATAATAATTTAAATGTATTACACTGTGTTGCTGCCACAAAACAAGTTTCACAACATAAGACACTGATAATAAACTTGATTCTGATTCTGACTTAGCTGCATGAAGGCTTTGCCTTTAAAAGTCATCTTTTTTATTGAAAGCATTCCAAAATATGTTGATGTATTTTCAGTGTTTCAATATCATTCAGATTTTATTCAGAACTAATGCCCCTTAGCAAACCTTACAGCACCCAAAATGAGAAAATACATTCATAGTCTGCTTTGGCATAATAACAAAATTACATAGCAATAGAATTGCATATATATTTGAAATGAAGAAATAAAATGCTTGAAACTTTAACATTTATCTTTCTTACAGATGTTGCCTGACCTGCTGAGTTTCTCCAATATTTTATTTCATATTAGTTTTTCAGCACGTGCTTTTCTTTTTATTTTATTTTCCTCACAAATAGTTTCAATAGACAATTCAAACACAATGCATTTTAGAAGTAGACCTTTCAAAGTAAGTTAATTCTTGACATTTCAGAGCCTATGCTGGCCTATATTGTTGCAGGAATTTGCATACAGTCTGCTTTGCAAGATGAGTTCAGAAAAGGTCTATAGTGAGGGTTATTTTAGTCAGTCTCAGGTCTGAACAACGGCCAGCTGATAATAGAAGTGCCTAGAGTTAAATTTGTTCTGGAGGTCCCAGAAACAGTTCCTCTTCTATTAGCCTCAAGATTGTTTTGGAGTTGAGTTCCTAGACATCCTTACTGCTTGTTGAACACTTGTTTCCTTAAAATAAGATGGACATGTACAACAATAAAAGGAGAATATAAAACCCGAATTTCTCTCTACTTTCCTAATAATACAGCATAGATTTAAATAAATGGCTAAAATGGTCGCAAGAAACCATATTTTAGCATAACTTACCTCCACATCTTCAGGCAAATGAAAACTAAACAATGAGGTTTTGACCAAATGAAAACTGGCCAATGAGGTTTTGACGTGACTTACATTTGATTCCCAATAAAATGGCCAAAATCCTGGATAATAGACTTCTGATAGTTGTGCTGTACCTCAAAGATGAATACAAAATCTGATTTTGAAATGTATTTTTAAAAAAATTATGAACTTAGACTGATGTTAATCCCTAACTGTGTGAGATTTAGGTAATTAGTTCATTCCTGTGCACAGGATATTATCTTCCATTATCCATCAGAAAATACCCCGGTGATTGAGAATAAATTTCTGTGATAATTTTGCAGCATATTGCTTGATAAATATTTTTCTGGGTGATGCTAGTTGAAAGGTTCAACTTTGATAATGATCTCCTCATGGATTACCTGGTGGTGTTCAACTTATTGGGAGTTTCCACCATGTCAGTGTGACTTACAATGGTGCTAGAAAGTTCGTGAACCCTTTAGAATTTTCTCTCTTTCTGCATAAATATGACCTACAATGTGATCAAATCTTCATGCAAGTTTTAAAAGTAGATAAAGAGAACCCAATTAAATAAATAACACAAAAAACATTGTACTTGATCATATATTTATTGATAGAAAATGATCCAATACTATATGTATTTGTTGGAAAAAGTATGTGAACCTTTCCTTTCTGAAACTGACATGACCCCCCTTGTACAGCAATAACTTCAACCAAATGTTTCCGGTAACTTTAAAACAGTCTTGCACATCACCTTGGAGGAATGTTAGACCATTCCTCCATATAAAACTGTTTCAGTTCATCAGTATTTCTGGGATATCTTGCATGAACATCATTCTTCAGTCATGCCACAGCATCTCATTTGGGTTAAGATTTGGACTCTGACTTGGCCATTTCTTCTTTTTAAACCATTCTGTTGTTGATTTACTCTTGTGTTTCAGATCATTGTCTTGTTGCCAATTTCTATTAAGCTTCCGGTGATGGAAAACGACCCTGACATTCTCCTGTAAAATGTCTTGATACAATTTTGAATTCATTGTTCCCTCAATGATTGCAAGCTGTCCAGGCCCTGAGGCACCAAAGTAGCCCCAAACCATAATGCTCCTTCCACTGTACTTCAGAGTTGTTATGAGGTTTTAGTGTTGGTGTGCAGTGCCCTTTTTCCTCCAGCAGTGTGAATTTCTGCAAAAAAGTTCAACTTCTTTCTCGTCTAATTTAGGCAACCAAAATAAAAGAGATCATGACAAATCCTGAGAATGGAATACAAAGCAGAGGTTCTTTAATCAGATTGAAATGAAGTGCCTTATTTACACTCAGAAAGTAAATAGATTGTAATTGGGGATTGACTTGAAATTATTACTGATTTACGAAATTTAATCTCGAACAGTATCATCTACCAATTCTAGAATGGTTATCTATTTACTAAAATGTACTGAACTTATCAGGAGGTTACCTGTTTCTAAGTAGACTAGAAATGGCTTCAGAATTTACAAATGTTAACATGTGCCTATAGACTCCAAATAGTTAAATGGAAATGTCAATTAAGGATTAATTATTTTAAGATATGCTAATATATTATAAATGGATTTGATTGTTTTGTTTCTTGGACTTAGATAAGTAACTATTTGTAAATTGCCGGTTCTACTCTTCTTTTGGACTATGAAGTTCAGAATGCATAAAAGTAATTACTCCATTTCAAAACACATGTTTGTTTCTAGAGACACTGAAGTTTAAATTAGATTAATTAATATGTCTCCTGTTTCAAGGAATGTTTTGATTGTGAACTAAAAAAGAAGTGTTAAGTAAAACAAGTTATGCAAGTCTGGTATCTATATCAAAAAATATATAAATTGTTTAAAGTCTGGAATGAGAACTATAAATGTTAAAATTTTACTATCTTGAGGTATGTACACAATTACTTCCTTAAGTGGATCAGAGCAGAAACTAATGCCAATTTAAGTTTTCTCATGTACCCCACAGCCAGTATCTGATTTGTGAACAATTTATTGGATACTATATTCAGATAATACAATTACGTTTCTGAAATATTTATTGCAGGGAGACACTCAATGAGATTCAACTGTGCCTGCAAAACTTTCCACAATGGAAAATTGATCTTCTGGATGTTGCTGCTAGCAACCTGGAATGCAGTGAAAAATCATTAACAGTGGTGTTGCAAAGTAACAGACCGGAGAGAAACTTCGGGGTTTCTTTCTAGAGGATGAACTTGAAATTCAATGATATTCTTTCAGTTCATACATGAAGTGTTACCTACAGTTTTAGTCTCCATGTTACATTTTATCTAGAAAGCAATTTTTACTCAGGTGAAGTCAAAATTCATTGTAATTGTCAGATACCTTCCATGGTGAAATGATTTGAGAGGTTGGTCCTGTCTAGAATTAACTCCTGTTTGAGCAAGGACCTGGACCCACTGAAATTTGCTTCTTGCTGACTCTCCATTGAATTTTTGACAACTTGGACAACAGCAATATCTAAGGCAAGCTGCTATTTATTGACTACAACTCAGTGTTCAACACCATTATCTCGTCAATAATAAACAACAGGCTTTAAACCTGGGCCTCCATACCTTCCTCTAAACTGGATTCTTGTCTTCCTGACGGGGAGACCAGAGTCAGTCCAGTTTGGTGATAACATCTCCTCCTACCTAACAATAAACACAGGCACACCTCAAAGATGCATGCTTAGCCCACAGCTCTACCCTCCTTACACTCATGACTATGTGTCTCAGCACAGCTCAAATGGCATCTATGAATTTGTCAATTACACCACTGTTGTTGGCAGAATTTACGATGGCGATGAGAAAGTGAGAATGAACTCCGCTGGTCGAATGATGTCTCAACATCATCCTTACACTCAATGTCAACAGGAGCAAGAATTTGATTGTAGACTTCAGGAAGGGGAAGTCAAAGAAAACAACAAAGCACTAGCCCTCATTATGGGGTCAATGTTGGAAACTGTTAAGCAGTTTCAAGTTCCTGAGAATCGATTTCTCAGAGGATCTATCCTGGACTCTCCATATTGACACTAATTCTACAAAGGCACACCAATGTCTATGCTTCATTAAGAGTTTGAGTAGATTTGCTATGTAATTGAAGTTTCTTAAGGTTGTTATAGCTGACAGTGGTGATGGGGATCAGCTCCCACTACCTATTAAATGCTCACAATTGCATGTGTCTCCAGTAGCTCCTGATAACCAAGTACAGCTCTTGGCCTTTGCATATTGCCTAGCTACTAAGTCCTGTGTAACTATTTCTACTGACAGGAGAAAGGGGAAATTTGGGTTACTATCACTTTAAGACCAATCACTTTAGGCAGACAGGGCTCGTCAAAGCTGATTGACATCTCATCTAGATGAAGGAAAAGTAAGACCTCAAACCTCCAGTGCCTTGTGCTATGCCACTCATGGGGAAGGCTTCAGGAGTAAACCCCAAGGAAAAATCTCCAAGGAGCTGGTGTCCCTAAGGCAGTCCTACATCGAGTTCAACATTGTCTGGCAACTCATGCGATGCCGCTGGTGCCAAACTGCATTGCGCTCTGTTCTTCCTTTGGATTCATCAGCTGCATGGAGAGGGTGAACCTTCTACATGGGTCACAGCTTGCTCTCCAAACTGCATTGCGCTCTGTTCTTCCTTTGGATTCATCAGCTGCATGGAGAGGGTGAACCTTCTACATGGATCACAGCTTGCTCTCCAAACTGCATTGCGCTCTGTTCTTCCTTTGGATTCATCAGCTGCATGGAGAGGGTGAACCTTCTACATGGGTCACAGCTTGCTCTCCAAATTGCATTTTGTTGGCTTGTGTATTGGCTTTCTTATCATGTAGATTGATGGGACACAACATCCATGGTTTCTTCAACCAACAGAAGCCTTGCCACAGTATGTCACTGAAGCCTCTAGCAAATTTCTGTAGACATACAGATTAGTTCTGACTGATTTCATCACCATCTGGGATGGAGGCACCATTACAGATGACAAGGAAATGCTTCAGAGGGTTCTAGATTTAGCCAGCTCTATCACAGGCAGAAGCTTCCCCACCATTGAGGACATTTCCCAAAGGTGGTGGCTCAAGAGGGCATAAGGACCAGGCATTCCCTCTACTCATTACCACCATCAGGTAGGAGGTACCTAAGGACCCACACTCAACTCTTTAGGAACTGCTTCTGCCCCTCTGCCATCAGATTTCTGAGCAGTCTATGAACACAACATCACTATTCCCTTTTTGCACTATTTATTTGTTTATCTACTTATTTAGTACTTAGTAATTAAGTTACTTGGACAAGAGAATAATGAGGTCCAAAGCTAAGTGTACTGACAAAATTCAAACTTAGCATAAATGAACTGGCTACCAGTGACTAAACCCATTTGAAACTGCCGAAGAGTTTCGGCCCGGAACGTTGACTGTACTTTTTTTCATAGATGCTGCCTGGCCTGCTGAGTTTCTGCAGCATTTTGTATGTGTTGCTTGGATTTCCAGCATCCGCAGATTTTCTCTTGTTTGTGGCTTGAAACCCTCTAGTTTGTTCAGTTGATAAACATATTCCATCACTTCAGGATTCAAGATTCAAGGTTGTGTAATGTCATTCTTCAGTACTCAAAGATGATTATGGTGATAAAGAGTACTCAGCTTGAAAACTAAATAGCCAGACTGGATTTGTCCTGATATTTTGGAAACAGTCATGCAGCATCTTAAAAGATCAAAGATGATGAATGAGCAGGTGAGAAGAAAATGGTATTAATGACAAGTTAAGGATAGCTATGCTGAAAATATTGCACAAGAATCTCCTTCAACAATATACTGTTCCTTTGAATGATTTCCAACATAAGTAACAATGATTTTCTTTTGTATTAAATACACCTGCAGCCAGGGGAAAGTTTCCTCTGTGATTCCTATTGTCAGCAGTTTTACTTTGGCTTTAGGTGCCACAGTCGATTAAATACTGCTTTGATGTCAAGGACAATCATTTTCACTTTGTCTCTGGAATTTAGCTCCTTTGATAGCCTTTGGACAAGACAGTAATAAGGTCTGAAGCCAAGTGATACTGGCAGAGCTCAGACTGAGCTTTAATGAATGGGCTACCGGAGACTAAGCCTACTTGATTGTTTAGTTGATAACACCTTCCATCACTTCGATGATGATTCGGAATACACTGTTTGAAAAGTAAGTAGCCATATCGGAGTAGTCCTGGCGGATCGGACAAACCTGGGCTATTTTTACATTAACAGCCAGATCCCAATTTACAACTGTACTGCAACAATTTGTTTAGATGTGAGATTAGCGTTGGAACCTGGGGGATGGAGATATGTTCAATGTTCAAAGTACATTTAGTACCGAAGTATCTATCAATCATACAACCTTGAGATTCATCTCCTTACAGGCAGCCACAAAACAAGAAACCTGAAAAAAAATATTAAAAAAAGACTAAAAAACACCCAATGAGCAGAGTAGGGAAAAAAAAACAAACCATGCAAACAATAAAAGCAAGCAACAGTGTTCAGAACTAAAGTGAGTCCATAGACATGAAGTTTGGAGAACCAGAGCAGGCCCACAGCTTCAATCTCAGTTTATCACACAGCGGGGCAAATCATTGCAAGGCTCGGAGACACTGGCTCCGAAACTCCTCCGTTCTGACTTTTCTCCACTTCACATGCCCTGACTTCATCTCAAACATGTCTCAACCTCGTTCTGACCACTTTTCCTCAAACAGTTACACGTATATAAGTAGTTATATAAAATGCCAGCAGGTAATTAATTCCTAAGCTACAAAAAATTAAACAGTCTAATCCAAGTGGAACAGGAATAGGGAATATATAGAAAATACCTAAAATCTATTAGTTGGACGAAGGGCATTGTTGGAATAAAGGCTAAATGTTTTTCGAGTAGATCAATGTCCTTTATGCATGCTTATATGTTTGCATAATCACGTTTCCTGAAAAGTAGCAGAAGCTCCAGCATCTGAAGCATAACGTGTTTTGAAAGGTTCAATGAACTTAGGTCCTGGTGGAAGCCATGGATAAACCCAGCACATGTATTTACTGAGCCTTTCAAAATACTTTATGCCTCTGATATTAGAATATATTCTCAAATTATGAATTTATGGCTCGTGAGATTCTAGTCTTATGAAATTATTGATAAAAGATAGTAATTAAAATGAAAGCAAGTCTTCAAGAAACCTGTTCACAATATAACTTGACCTAATATATTAAGGCTATTGAAAGCAATTTTTGGGTTTGGGACTTTCTAGTTTTGTACCATTGAAACTATGCAGAGGAAGACAATAGATGTCTGTCAAGTCAATTGATGGTTCATTCAAAACTTCAGAATGAGATTAAAGAAGGCATTAACTGTCCATCCCTTGTACTAATAAATCACTAAATGTGTATCCCAGTCAGTTAATGTGCAGTTTTGGAGAAGTCTGTGTTAAAGAAGCAGGGAGTCTGCAGAAGGCTTTAGACAGATTGGGAAAATGGATAAAGAAGTGGCAATGGAATGTGATGTAATGAAGCGTATAGTCAAGCAATAATGGTGTAGTCTATTTACTAGATGGGAGAAAATACAGAAAGCAGAGATGTAAAGGACTTGGGAGACCCTGTGCAGGATTCCCGAAAGTTTAACCTGCATGTTATGTTGGAGGTAAGGAAGGCAAGTGCAATGTTAGTATTCATTTCGAAGGGACTAGAATATAAAAAAATTATATTTTTTATTATGGGCAAATTATGAGGCTATAAGGCTAGAACTTGCGGGTGTGAATTGGGATGATGTTTCTGCAGGGAAATGTACTATGGACATGTGATCGATGTTTAAGGATCTCTTGCAGGATGTTAGGGATAAATTTGTCCCGGTGAGGAAGGAAAAGAATGGTAGGGTGAAGGAACCATGGGTGACAAGTGAAGTGGAAAATCTAGTCAGGTGGAAGAAGGTAGCATACATGAGGTTTAGGAAGCAAGGATCAGATGGGTCTATTGAGGAATATAAGGTGGCAAGAAAGGAGCTTAAGAAGGGGCTGAGAAGAGCAAGAAGGGGGCATGAGAAGGCCTTGGTGAGTAGGGTAAAGGAAACCCCAAGGTATTCTTCAATTATGTGAAGAACAAAAGGATGACAGGAGTGAAGGTAGGACCAATTAGAGATAAAAGTGGGAAGATGTGCCTGGAGGTTGTGGAAGTGAGCGAGGTCCGCAATGAATACTTCCCTTCGGTATTCACCACCAAGAGGGAACTTGATGACGGTGAGGACAATATGAGTGAGGTTGATGTTCTGGAGCATGTTGATATTAAGGGAGAGGAGGTGTTGGAGTTGTTATAATACATTTGGATGGATAAATCCTCGGGGCCTGACGGAATATTCCCCAGGCTGCTCCACGAGGCGAGGGAATAGATTGCTAAACCTCTGGCTAGGATTTTTATGTTCTCGTTGTCCACGGGAAATCTACCGGAGGATTGGAGGGAGGTGAATGTTGTCCTCTTGTTCAAAAAAGGTAGTAGGGATAGTCCAGGTAATTATAGACCAGTGAACCTTACGTCTGTGGTGGGAAAGCTGTTGGAAATATTCTTACAGATAGGATCTATGGGCATTTAGAGAACCATGGTCTGTTCAGGGACAGTCAGCGTGGCTTTCTGAAGGGCATATCGTGCCTAACAAGACTGATAGAGTTCTTTGAGGAGGTAACCAGGCATATAGATGAGGGTAGTGCAGTAGATGTGATCTACATGGATTTTAGTAAGGCATTTGACAAGGTTCCACATGGTAGGCTTATTCAGAAAGTCAGAAGGCATGGGATCCAGGGAAGTTTGGCCAGGGGGATTCAGATCTGGCTTACCTGCAGAAGGCAGAGGGTTGTGGTGGAGGGAGTACATTCAGATTGGAGGGTTGTGACTAGTGGTGTCCCACAAGGATCTGTTCTGGGACCTCTGCTTTTTGTGATTCTTATTAACGACCTAGATGTGGGGGTAGAAGGGTGGGTTGGCAAGTTTGCAGATGACGCAAAGGTTGGTGGTGTTGTAGATAGTGTAGAGGATTGTCGAAGATTGCAGAGAGACATTGATAGGATGCAGAAGTGGGCTGAGAAGTGGCAGATGGAGTTCAACCCAGAGAAGTGTGAGGTGGTACACTTCGGAAGGACAAACTCCAAGGCAGAGTACAAAGTAAATGGCAGGATACTTGGTAGTGTGGAGGAGCAGAGGGATCTGGGGGTACATGTCCACAGATCCCTGAAAGTTGCCTCACAGGTAGATAGGGTAGTTAAGAAAGCTTATGGGGTGTTAGCTTTCATAAGTCGAGGGATAGAGTTTAAGAGACATGATGTAATGATGCAGCTCTATAAAACTCTAGTTAGGCCACACTTGGAGTACTGTGTCCAGTTCTGGTCGCCTCAGTATAGGAAGGATGTGGAAGCATTGGAAAGGGTATAGAGGAGATTTACCAGGATGCTGCCTGGTTTAGAGAGTATGGATTATGATCAGAGATTAAGGGAGTTAGGGCTTTACTCTTTGGAGAGAAGGAGGATGAGAGGAAACATGATAGAGGTGTACAAGATATTAAGAGGAATAGATAGAGTGGACAGCCAGCGCCTCTTCCCCAGGGCACCACTGCTCAGTACAAGAGGACATGGCTTTAAGGTAAGGGGACGGAAGTTCAAGGGGGATATTAGAGGAAGGTTTTTCACTCAGAGAGTGGTTGGTGCATGGAATGCACTGCCTGAGTCAGTGATGGAGGCAGATATACTAGTGAAGTTTAAGAGACTACTAGACAGGTATATGGAGGAATTTAAGGTGGAGGGTTGTATGGGAGGCAAGGTTTGAGGGTCGGCACAACATTGTGGGCCGAAGGACGTGTAATGTGCTGTACTATTCTATGTTCTATGTAAAAGCAGGGGCATAAAGGTTACAATAGAAGATAGACTAATGGGGTTAAAAGGGATAATAATTCAGCGCCTATTAAAGATGGCACTGGTAAGATATGGCAACACTTTACAGGCAGCAAACAAAACTGCTAACTATTCTATTTCTGGACTATGATCACTGCAATCTGCAGCTGGTAATTTCCCTTTGGGAGTGTGCTTTTGAACTGTCCGTATGACCCAGCACTTTAAAACTATACTGAAGGATTCAGCAAACTGGACTCTCGAGACTGCAGGTACAGTTGCAGCAGCCATTGCTAGAGCAGACCTGAGGCCAGATCAAAGTGATTGGGCCTGGGCCTGAGAGTGAGAAGTGAACCCTTGTTTAGCCATTGCAGGAGTGGACTTAGAGCCGGATCAAAATGGCAAAGCCTGGGCCCAAGAATGAAAAATAACCAATGTTTAGCCGTTTTCAGCACAAAGCCAAATTAAAAAGATCAAGGCAACTTGCACGATTTATTTGTTTTTTTGCACATTGACTGTTGGACAGTCGTTGTTGTGTGGGATTATTTAATGGATTCCATAGTGCGTCTTTGTTTTCTGGCTGTCTGCAAGAAGGCAAATCTCAGGGTTGTATATGTACTTTGATAATAAATGCATTTTGCACTTTGTAAACAGCCATAAATGGTGGAGCAGAATTGATGGGACGAATGTTCTAGTTCTGCTCCTGTGTCTTTTGGTCTTAATATTCTGGCTAGTTTTATATTCAGGAAGCTATCCCTCAACACTAAATATTCCGGGTGTCTGGAGTTTGTGTTGAGAAAACTTTGGACCAGCCACCACTATTTCATTTTCAAAAAACATTAGGATGTGTAATCTTTTTAAATATGTAATTTTACAATGTTACTTGTCCATATTCAAAATGTAAAAATTACATTGTTAATAGCCATTGAAACTTCAGTTAATCATTTATTCTGAGTTCCAATAGCATAAAATATTGTGTAAAAAGGGGTGAAATAGGTTCTACTGAGAGGAGTTTTATAAACACTTGTATATTTCCTGTTACATTTCCTGCAGAAGCTCATTTTAGTCAGTCACAACATGAACTATCCTTAGTATCGTTCTCTGAAACAACTTGTTAGGTGCACACTCAGGCCTTGATTTGCTCAGAGACAACCAGAGCTGGCTGAGTTCCAGTGTGTGTGGAAAATGCATTATGAAGGATGATAGAAATACACAGCAGGTTTCCCAACTTCAGGAAAAAAGTGTTAGTTTTGCAGGTGGAGCCCTACTATTCCCAGATATAAAATAATTGAATTACTTTTTACTTTGAACTGCTGTCTTTATAGTTGTGGATGAAATAGCTGGTCGCCAAATTAAAAGCTTTATCAATAATTCCTTCATTACTCATACTGCTTTGCCAGCTAATGCAAATAGCTGAATGTCAGCTTTCTATATGGCTGAAGTTAAACAAGGATTAACAATGGAGGTATCAGTAAAGAGCTTCTGCTCTGTTAATCAGGGAAGTGTTGTAATTATTTCATGGATGTAACTTCATCATATTGTTGTATGTTATAAAATAATTTCACCGAACTGGCGGAGTGCTAGACTGTCTACTGAGATCAATAGAGTCCAGCTGTACTGAGACCATGGCGAAAGTTGTATCACCAGACGGAGAAACAGCAGTGTTCGAGCTCCTTGCTGGTGTGCTGCCAGGAGACACTCTGGCACCCTACATCTTCATAATCATCCTTGATTACGCTCTACATCAAGATACCAAAGATCATGACAAGTTTGGTTTTACCATAAAACCAGGATGAAATCAAAAGGACCAGTTATGCTCACAGATCTCGATTTTGCAGATGAAATAGTCCTGCTCTCTGACCAGATGGAGGAAGCACAGCAGCTACAGATAAAAGTGGTAATTGAGTGCAATAAAGTTGGACTTCACCTAAACACTAAAAAGACAGAGTACATGGTGTTCAACTGCAATGAAGGTACTCTCAAGACCATAAAGAATGATACCATTAAGAAAGTCTTAGACTTCAGGTACCTCGGGTCAAGAATGATGAGTTTGGAGAAGGACATAAAGATGCTGAAGGCACTGAAGTGGAGGGCTATGAACGACATGAAGGAAATCTGAAAGTCGAACCTGACCAGAGGGCTCAAAAAGAGGATCTTCATAGCATAGAGTCCATTCTCACGTACGGATGTGAGACGTGGACACTCACCAAGACCACGCAAAAGTCACTAGGTGGTTGCTATACACTAGTGGTCACTAACCCGTCGATCGCAATCGACTGGTCGATCTTTGAGACTTTCCCAGAAGATCCCGAAAAAAAAAAGAAAAATTAATACACAAATACTGTTGAGAGATTGTTTCCAGGTTGTGGAGTTTTAGTTCCGTTTTTTCTGCCCAGTACGCATGCGTGTAGCTCCCCCGCACTACACAGTGTACTTCAGTGGTCCCCAACCACCGGGCCACGAGGAAATGATATGAATCAGCTGCACCTTACCTCATTCCCTGTTGAACTTGAACACACGCAAGGTCATCACTTGCCTAACCGCAGTGATACCCTCGCACCGAGGATCACTGGTTGGCCTTGCGCGGCCGACAGGAAGTGCCGTTGCTACTGGCCTGGAGCTCGGACAGACGGGCGCTGCCTCTGAACCTGTTTACCACACCGAATGTTCATGGGGAACCCAGTGCCAAAATATTCGCAGACGACCTAATTTGGGCTCAGGGTTTCGTAAGTAACAGAGCAGCTACCTTGTTGCAATCCACTGAAGCAAACTTTTGTCAGCCGATAAATCCTACAAGGGGGGCAGGTGGGTGCCCTGTCACACTCCTCGCTCAGTCAGTTGCTTGCTGTCTCCGGACTACGACCGCCGCGGCCCCGGTACAGGGACCTCCAGTCCTGACCTCGTCCTCTCACCTCACCCACAACCAGCCGCACCCCATGTTCGGGTGCAGTTCGGGCCTGGAGGCTGTCTAATGAGGCAATGAAGCCCTCAAAACTGCTTCGGTACCTTGAGTCCAAGTACCCTGCACTTAAAGACAAACCGGTTGAGTTTTGTGAGTGGAAAAAAGATGAGCAAGCAGGACAGAAGCTAAGTGCCAAGAGCCGCGCAAACTAAATTGCGGAATAGAATGGACATAAGGATCCTGATTCAAGTATCGTTGTATTCCGGTCGTGTTTAACAACACACCCCCCCATGTCGGCCAGTCCGCAAGAATATTGTCAATATTAAACCGGCCCGCGGTGCAAAAAAGGGTGGGTACCCCTGGTGTTTATACATTATTTCTACTTCCGGGCTGCGGGGTTTTACTTCCGGTCTTTTCTGTTCCGGTGCGCATGCGTGTAAGTAACCGATCTGGGGTCGATCTTGCCTTTCACTAAGGCTGAGGTAGGGGATCTTGGGCTTAAAAAGGTTGATGACCACTACTATACACGAATGCTCCGGATGGCTCTTGATGTGAGTTGGCAGGAGCACATGATGAACGTCGAGCTCTATGACGACCTACCAATGCTTACTATTAAAATTGAGTTGAAAAGACTGCAACTAGCGGGGCACTGTATACACCACCCTGAGCTACCTGCCAGCCTAGTCATCACATGGGAGCCCAAGCAAGGGAGGATGAACCCTGGGCGCCCTCCCAAGACTATGGTCAACACGCTCCTAGAAGATAGCAGGGTGGCTAATGTAGATGAACTGAACACACTGATGAGGGTGTGGGAGGAGTGGAGAGTCAGTCATCGTGCCCGACGCTAGCCCCCTAGGCCTGAGTCGACATAGTAATCATAGAACTGGCCTGATTTATGTTCTGGCTGTGGGCCGATATTCCGAAGGGAGCAAAATGCATTTAGCCATGCCCAAGTAAATAAGTATACTTCTTATCTTAACTTGCCTTAAGTCGAAGTTGAGCTGAGTGACAGATGTTGGAGTATCTTTCTGTTCACTCCTGCACCAAATTCAATGTATAATCCAATGTCAGAAGGGATTCCCGCTCCATGTGACCCAACAGCAGCCAAACATGGAACCAGGATGTTAGGAGGACAAAATTAATCTCAGTTACTATTTTATGAAAATATTAATACATTTTTCATATTTAGTATGTTTTAATAACATTTTTCTGTTTTTCTGTTTTTAATACCTTAAATGAATTTTAGTAGTTTATAATAAATAAAAGTACGTAAAAATCTATTAGAAAGTATTAATAACTTTGGCAGGAGGTGAAGCTCCAACCCATTCTTACAATCCTGATTGAGAAGTTGCAGAACCTGGGCCTCTGTACCTCCCTCTGAAATTGGATCCTAACCAGAAGACCACAGTCTGTGAGGATTGGTGATACCATATCCTCCTCACTGACGATCAACACTGGCACACCTTCGGGGGGGTGTGCTCAGCCCACTGCTCTACTCTGTACATACGCATGACTGTGTGGCTAGGCTTAGCTCAAATTCCATCTATAAATTCACAATTCTCATGCAATACCACAGTTCCAGAGGCAAGCAAAACCTAGACAACATCCAGGCCACAGAAGATAACTAGGACACATCATCCATACTACACAATCCCCATCCTCAAGAAAACATATTTCAACTTATTTATTAACAACCATAAGGTTGTCTTATGGTCTTATTATTAAATTTGCTGACAATACACCCATTGTTGGTAGAATCTCAGGCGGTGACAAGAGGGCGTACAGGAGTGAGTGATGCCGCAGCAACAACCTGGCACTCAACGTCAGTAAGACGGAAGAGCTGATTGTGGACTTCAGGAAGGATAAGACGAAGGAGCACATGCCAATCCTCATAGAGGGATCAGAAGTGGAGAGAGCGAGCAGTTTCAAGTTCCTGGGTGTCAAGATCTCTGAGGATCTGACCTGGTCCCAACATATTGGTGTGGTTATAAAGAAAGCAAGATAGCAGCTTCATTAGGAGTTTGAAGAGATTTGGCATGACAACACTCAAAAACCTCTATAGTTGTACTGTGGAGAGTATTCTGATGGGCTGCATCACTGTCTGGTATGGGGGGTGGGGGGGGGGGCTACTGCACAGGACCAAAAGAAGCTGCGGAGGGTTGTAAATCTAGTCAGCTCCATCTTGGGTACTAGCCTACAAAGTACCCAGGATATCTTCAGGGAGCAGTGTCTCAGAAAGGCAGTGTCCATTATTAAGGACCTCCAGCACCCACAGCATGCCCTTTCCTCACTGTTACCATTAGGTAGGAGGTACAGAAGCCTGAATGCACACATTAAGCGATTCAGGAACAGCTTCTTCCCTTCTGCCATCCAATTCCTAAATGGACATTGAATCCTTGGACACTACTTCACTTTTTTTTTAATATACAGTATTTCTGCTTTTTGCACATTTCTTAATCTATTCAATATACATATACTGTAATTGATTTACTTATTCATTATTATTATTATTTTTATTATTTTCTTCTAGATTATGTATTGTATTGAACCGCTGCTGCTAAGTTAACAAATTTCACGTCACATGCCGGTGATAATAAACCTGATTCTGATTCTGACCTTGATTCCTATGTAAAGACGGTGAGAAAGTTTTGGAAGGCGGCCTCAGCAGTATGCCATCTGAACTAGTGACTGTTGAGGCTTTACTATACTTTGCCAGAATTCTCTAACTAAATTGGTAAATTGGTCTATTGTGGTCACATTTACTGAGGGATGGTGAAAAACATATGTAATGCCCTGGTTAAGATTTATACTGCTGTGCTGTAGGTTTTTCATTTTAGAAGTTTTCTGTAAAAGCAGTGTATTGTGCTGGTAAAATAATTTGGTTTTAGCTAAAGATAAGGAGCCATGTTATTCAGCTTAGGAAAGTTGTGTCAGCCAATCAGGATGGTGGGATCAGGACAAGGTTCTAGAGAGAGTTGGGTGAAGAGAGATCTGTGAGGGAGAGTGGAGGGGTTCATGGTCTTTTAGTGGGAGATGTTGAGGAGAGGATCGGGGAGGACACCTGGAGGACTTAACCTGAAGGGAGGACCCCAAGGCAAGGACTGCTTCAGCGCCGTGAGTAAAGCGGTACATTCAACCGATACAGACATAACATGAAATCCAACTTTGTGTCCACAGTTAGTCTGGTTTAATTGTAATGGGCTTTTTTATATTTATTTTCCAGGAGAAATGGGAGAAACTTTCTCCCTACATTTTCAGGCTGCAGAGACACCGCTTGTGCCATAAAGAGGCCATTCAACTGGATGACATAAAGCAGTTAAGGATAGAGCAAGTTGTGAATGGTGCGCTGTCACATGACGTGATTGCTTTAAGCTTTCAAATGACTCATAAGGCATGTCCTCCTCACTCAATTTGTCGAGCTGATCAGAGAAGTAAGAGAGGAGGAAAATATGTTGGAGGAGCAGGAGGCCTCGAGCAATTGGACAAAGTCCTCAGTAATAGCCTCTGTTGCTGAAGCGACCCCTGATACCAACAAGTGGGGGTTTTGCAGGATGTAGTGAAAGACGTACAAAGTGAGGTATCTCGCTTGATGTCAGCTAGTGCTGCCACCAAGCGTGACAAGTCTGATAGGAAACTGGAACCACCTGTATAATGTACTAAGAAGTGGGCTGCTGCTGACTGGGGCATCTTGATGAAGGAAGTGACTGGTATTTTCTATTACAACTGTGGTGAGAATGGACATTTCAGGCAGGAGAGTGAAGGACAGGAATACCTTCAGAAAGTAACTCAACAGTTGCTTAAACAAAAAAGGAGATCAGGAAGGTTTGGAGGGACCCAGTAAGGGAATGGCCTGCTGTCTCAGAGAGAACATGTTCCAATCAACGTATCAAAGAAGACACTAAAGTGCAAAATCCTGCTCCAGAAGGTGCAGTGTGAACAAGCTCAGATGTATTCATATGGATTGAGTGTGTTTATGCTACAGCTATACTTGACACACATTCTCAAGTTACCCTTTCTTTGCAGATCCTTTTACAACTGGTATTTGACACATTTATCATTGATGTCACTCAGTGCTCTAGAAGTTTGGGGCCTTAGTACTGATGATTACCCATATGACGGTTACTTGTCATTGAAGCTAGAGTTTTCAGAAACTGATGTTGGAGTAGCTAAGATCATTGATACATTATTGTTGGTCTGTCCGGATCTGGTTGAAAAAAGTGAAGCTTCCATTCTTGTGGGAATGAATATTTCCATTGTGAGAAGACTCATAGGAGCATGCAAGGTGAGAAATGGAGAGTTTTTTGACAACCTTGTCCATTCACCCAGTGTTCAGAGCTGCTTTTGAGAAAGTGCAAGTTTCTGCTAAGGAGGATGATGAGAACAAACGAGGAGCTGTGTGGTACACCCAATCCAAACCCATCATGTTATATGGTGTGGAAGTAGTTAGATGCCGAGGCCCTCTTGATGGATGTTGCAAAGGATCATGAAGAAGAGTCTCGTTTGCCTGTTGGAGTGCTGGTGAGACCTGAATTGCAGAAACCTTTAGCTGTACACGTAAACGGGATGACAGTGATTGTCACGAACATCTCGGAGTGAGAGATCACCCTCTGACGTGGGCTGCTGATAGCATATCTTTACCTAGTGACCATAATCTCTAGTCTTCTGGTGAGAAAACTGGGAGATTGACAGTTTCCTGGATTGGGAAAGTTAACAGCAAAGTCATTCAACTTTGGTGATTCCCCCAAGGTATGTCCGAGGTATGGAAAAGGAGACTAATGAAGAAGATGTTGAAGCTCAAAGATGCCTTTTCTACTAACGAGTTTGATGTGGGTTGCTCAAAGAGTACTCACTACACTATTCAATTGACAAAAGACCATACCTCCCCCCCACTTTCAGAGAGCACTGAGTTGAGGCGTCCCTGTGTGTCACCTATAGTGGTGGTGGGGAAGATTGGGAAGGTACAAATATGTGTTGATTATTGGACACTGAACTGACGTACAGTCCCTGACCTATATACTGTTTCAGGGATCAAGAATGCTCTGACCTGTCTGAGTGGACCAAAGTGGTTCAGTGTGTTGGATCTAAGAAGTGGGTATTATCAGATACCCATGAGTCACTTGGCTGTTAGCCAATAAGTCGAGTTTGTATATGAGCCTCAGTGAGAGGGTTACACATATTATGCATATCATTTGTATAGTTCAGTTTACTGGTTATCTACTGTACTTCTGCCTCTCGTGATCATATAAACTTCTATCAGGTGTCCCTTCAACCTCCGCCACTCCAGAGATAACAACCCAACTTTGCCCTATCTCTCCTTGCAACACATTTCCTCTAATGTATTTCAGACACACACATCCCAAGAATTAAATTTTACAAATAAATCACCAAATACATTATATGGTTCTTCCTAATTTAGATTTTTTTTGCAGTTAGAATCAGCAGTACATTTAATATATTTTAAGTAAATTAAGTATTTTCTCAACCACAAATACACTTGGGCAGCATATTTAGCAGAACAATATCTCAACATCTGTTGCTAAAATTCACAGATGTTACCATTTTAAACATGTCCTTTAACCTTCTGAGCAGGTTAGCTCAAAATAACATTTCAGGTTCACATTTTCCATGTCTTTTCCTATCATGCACGTCTTACTCTGATCATTGTTTGACTATGCCCAGATAACAAGCTGAGTTTCCTTGCTTTTATCTTTGTTAAAATTCCAAAACACATTTCTGGAGAAAGACCATAAGACGGAGAAACAGAATTAGACTATTCGGCCCAACAAGAGTGCTCTTGCATTTCATTGTGGCTGATTCATTTCCCTCTCAAACCCATTCTCATACCTTCTCCCCATAATCTTTCATGGCCTGACTAATTAAGAACCTATTAACCTCCACCTTAAATACACCCAATGATGTGGCCTCCACAGCTACCCGTTGCAACAAATTCCACAGATTCACCAGCTTCTGACAAAAGAAATTTCTCCACATCTCCATTTCAAAATATGTCCCTCTATTCTGAGACTGTGTCCTCTGGTCCTAGACTCCCCCACTGTCAGAAACATCCTCTCCATATCTACTTTATTTAGGCCTTTCAACATTCTATAGTTTTCAATTAGATCCTGCCTCATTCTTCTATATTCCAGCAAGTAAAGGCCCAGAGTCATCAATCACTCCTCATACGATAAACGCAGTATCATTCTTGTGAACCTCCTTTGAAGCCTCTCCAATCTCAGCATATACTTTCTTAAATAAGGGCCCAAAACTGCTCACAATACTGCAAGGGAGGCCTCATCAGTGCCCTACAAAGACTCAGTATTACATCCTTGCTTTTATAGATCAGTCCTTGCAAAATTAATACTATCATTGCATTTACCTTCCTCACCACCGACTCAGCCTGAACTTAACCTTTAGGGAATCCTGAACGAGGACTCCCATTTCCCTTTGCACACCGGATTTTTAAAAATTTCTCCCTGTTTAGGAAATAGTGCATGTTTTAACTCCTTCTACCAAAGCGCATGGCCATACACTTCCCAACACGATATTCCATTTGCCACTTTTTACCCATTCTCCTAGTCTGTCCAAGTCCTTCTACAGCCTCGCCGCTTCCTCAGAACTTCATGCCCCTTGACCTGTCTTTGTATCATCATCAAACTTGGCCATTAGTTCTGTCATACAAATCTTGGACGAACAACATAGAATGAAGTCATCCCAACATCGATCCCTATGAATGCCATTAGTCACCAGCAGCCAATTAGAAAAGGCTCTCTTTATTCCCATTCTTTGTGTCCTGCCAATTAGCCAATGTTTTATCCATACTAGTATCTTTCCTGTAATATCTTAGGCTCCTATCTTATTAATCAACCTCACATGGGGCTGCTTGCTAAAGACCTTCACAAATTAACCGGGTTCTCCTTTGTTTATCCTGCTTTGTGATTTCGACAAAATATTCTAACAGATTGGTCAAGCAATATTTTCCAATAAGAAAACCATGGTGACTTGGGCCTATTTTTCATGTGCCTCCAAGTACCCTGAAAACGTATCTATCCCCTTCTCACAATTCCTCCGTCTCTGCCGCATCTGCTCTCAGGATAATGCTTTTCATTCCAGGACGAAGGAGATGTCTTCCTTTTTTAAACAAAGGGGCTTCCCTTCTTCCACCATCAACTCTGCTCTCAAATGCATCTCTCCCATTTCCCGCACATCTGCCCTCACCCCATCCACCTACCAGCCCACTCAGGATAGGTTTCCCCTTGTCCTCACCTACCTCCGAGTCCAACGTATAATTCTCAGTGACTTACGCCACCTCCAACAGGATCCCACTACCAAGCATATCTTTCCCTCCCCCCCTCTTTCTGCTTTCCTCAGGGATCGCTCCCTACGCGACTCCCTTGTCCATTTGTCCCCCCATCCCTTCCCACCGATTTCCCTCCTGGCACTTATCCTCGTAAGCGGAACAAGTGTTACACCTGCCCTTACACTTCCTCCCTCACCACCATTCAGGGCCCAAGACAGTTCTTCCAGGTGAGACGACACTTCACCTGTGAGTCGGCTGATGTGGTATACTGTATCCGGTGCTCTCGGTGTGGCCTTTTATATATTGGTGTGACCCGGCGCAGACTGGGAGACCATTTTGCTGAACACCTACGCTCTGTCCACCAGAGAAAGCAGGATCTCCCAGTGGCCACACATTTTAGTTCCATGTCCCATTCCCATTCTGATATGTCTATCCATGGCCTCCTCTACTGTCAAGATGAAGCCACACTCAGGTTGGAGGAACAACACCTTATATACCGCATTGACTTTTCTACTTCCGTTATTGCCCCTCCTCCCCTTCTTACCCCCATCCCTGATATATTTAGTTTTTTTCCCCCCTCCTCTGTTTTTTTCTCTCTCTCTGCCCATCACTCTGCCTGTTCTCCATCTCCCTCTGGTGCTCTCCTTCCCCTTTCTTTCTCCATAGGCCTCCCATCCCATGATCCTTTCCCTTCTCCAGCTCTGTATCCCTTATGCCAATCACCTTTCCAGCTCTCAGCTTCACCCCACCCCACTCCCGTCTTCTCCTATCATTTCGCATTTCCCCCTCCCTCTCCTACTTTCAAATCTCTTACTATCTTTCCTTTCAGTTAGTCCTGACGAAGGGTCTCAGCACGAAACTTCGACAATGCTTCTTCCTATAGATGCTGCCTGGCCTGCTGCGTTCCATCATCATTTTGTGTGTGTTGCTTGTCTTTTATAATTGATTCCACTTTGCCAACCACTGAGGTCAGGCTAACTGACCTATACTTTTCTTTCTTCTGCTTTCCTCCCTTCTTGAAGAATGGTGTAATATTTGTAATTTGCCAGTCCTCCAGAAATATTCCAGTATCAACTAATTCTTTTTTTTTAGATCATTGCTAAAGCCTCCAGAATCTCTTCAGCTACCTCTTTCAGAAACCTAGGGTATGGTCCATCTGATCCAGGTGATTTATCTACCTTCAGACCTTCCACCTTCCCAAGCACCATCTCCACAGTACTCTACATGGGCTGTCCATTTCCCTTCTCTCTCCTGACAGACGCCCATTTTCCTGCCTCCTGTAGCTTAGTGGTGACTACTCCCTGATGTTCCTATTTATCACCTCCTCAGTTTCCTTTAGGCCTGAGACTGCTTCGCACCATCTTTAATGACTGAGTGCATCACGATCATTATAGAACTGGCTTGTTACCAGACAAGCTGACACCCATGTCACAGTGCCCAACACCTGAGAAGCAGCCCACAAAGTGGAACAGATACTATACTTGCAGTAACTCACCTGGGCTACTTGAACAGCATTTTCCAATTATGGAATTTCTCAAGAAGATATAGGAAGAAACTTTAGAAGGCTTGATGGAATTAGACAAATGCTCAGGTGATACTATAACTGACAATATGCACTGTTGATGGAACAAGGCCATGTTGAATAGATACACCAATTTGCCTTACTAAATGAGATGAGAATACAAATTTTGGAAGAGCCTTGCACTGAACATTCAGACATGGTGAGTAGGTAATTAACACTAGTTTAATAGCCTGGGTTATGTCAAGATCTTGAAGCTGATTAGCCAAGGTTGCAGAACCAAGCCAGCATAGATATAATTGTTTCCTTTAACATTTGCATCAAATAGTGCCATTGAGAACTGAAAAATCACGACAAACAAGTGTTACAAGACTGTAGGAGTTTAAAATGAGATATCAGTTAGCAAACCTCGCTAAGATAAGTGCAATACATCTGCCACAAGAAGTAATGAAGATTTACTCAAGTGTAGAAGACTCAGGATATGTCAGAATTTGAAGACAAATCTTAAGGGAAGAGTGGAAGAGAAAGATTTGAGACAGAAGTAAAAGTATGAACCAAGTCACAGAGAGAGACATTTTAAACAATATGACAGTTTGTGTGCAAATATCACAGAACAAATCTGACACTCAAATATGGGATGTTGGAGAGATAGAGCAAATGTGTGATCCAAATAGACAACTTTTAAATATAAGATATCAAATTAGAAGAATGCACATATGTATGTTACTTGTTTCCAATAAAAATAAACAAAAGAAGGGTTATGTGATCATGAATTTGTTCCATAAGTTAAGGTAATGGAGGATGTGGAAGAAATGACACAACGTTTGACTGCTTTGAATTAAGAAGTGATTCCTTCCTCAGTCTAGAAGCTGGATACAATGCCAATAGCAGATTCCTTTGAGAAGATCAGGCAAAGTCTAGGGAGAATTTATATTTATTTATGTATGAATCACTTTTATTTCAAAAAGAAGATAACTATGTCATTATAAGTGATGTACAGTATATGTATGATACATAAAGTAGTTGGAGAGAATGGAATATACAAGATCCTTCTTGTGTTTCATTATTCTTGAGACTTTATAGTTTGTTACAATACAAATCCACTCATACATTGCACATACAATACTTCTAGTTTTCACATTGTTGAAGTCAACAATTACAATTAAACTAGTCTTCACTTTACTTGAAACTTTTAGTATTTGCTTAGCTCATTTACCAACTCTCACTCCATGTTCATCCTCAAATATTTATCATTCTTCTGCCTGAATTTAAATCATTATACCTCCATCACCAAGCTGATAACCTTTCTGTTTGACTGATCAGTGAGCACAAGATTACAGCATAAAAATAAATGATCAAAGATATATCGATTCAATTATCTTACACTGACATTATCCTTCGAGCAGTATGCATTTCTGATCACTCTTTCTGAAGAATTTCTTGAGGTTTGTATTAAAGGTGTCTTCTGGATTTCAAGCTTCCATCTTATTATTTCATTTCTACAGTTTAATTTAAGATAATATCTGGAATTAACATCCCCCCGTATCCAGAAAACTATGTTCCTCGATAAAATGACCTCTCATTTTTCAGACTGAAAGATCAAGATTTCTTTCATTGTTATATCAGAATCTAACTTTAGGGTTGCCCAACAGTTTAATGTCTGTTTTCAGAGTAACAAGAACTGAAAGTACAATTCACGATGCTCTCTGACCAAAACATTAGCAGCATGAGCAATCTCTCTTCCCAAATTACTCTTTTCTTTTGAATATGTTTGTTGTATCTGTGCACAACTACATATTGATTGAATAAAAGCACAGACGTGGGAGATGGCTTTAACTGGCGTACTCACATTGCAACAAGCGAGATAGAGGGACAATGAGCATGCACAGATAACAGATCAATATGTAGTGCTAAAGGGAGGGTTCATTGGTCTGAAAAAAATAGATCCATAAATTAGTGCAACGTAAAGCTGTATATGTACAAAACATTCAATTTCTCTTTCAAAAACTTATATTCCAAATTGTTATGACCTCGGCCCCCTCCTTTGTGAGAATCGCAAGAGCCCTAGTCAAGGGGGGGTCAACTGACCCAAGAGGGGGAGAGACGTGCTGAATAGACACAGGAAATGGGAGAGAGAGAGGGAGACGTGCGGAAGACCATGTTCTCCCGAGAAGCAGAATAAAGGCGACATTGACTATTGTCTCATGGAGACCATGTGAAAAGCCCTTGGGCAAAGTGGGCTGGTTGAGAGAGAGATCGCATCACCTACAACCTGATTGACACCTGTGATCCCGTGAAGAAGTATAAAGGAGGGTCTGAGGGGGGGACAACCCTCAGACACACCAAGGAGACACCAAGGAAGCACGATACCGATTCCCGTGGGAGCGGGAAGCCATTTTGAAGGAAGCCACGTGCATTAGATTCCAAATTTTGAATCTGTGGCTAGAACCAACGGAAGACCGCTTTTAAATAACAACGGGGAAGCCTGCTCCCCTGATTCCAAGGATTTGCTCTGTAAAGACAACGGGCAAGTGTTTATCCTTTCTAAACCATCTCTCTCTCTCTACAACATGAAAACCCCAGCGGTTCCCAAAAGGGAAAAGCCTGCAAACTTCTGAGTGACTCTTTATATTTCAATTGGACTCAGTATTACCCCTAGACAACTATAGAGCTTATTTCTGATTGATTATTATTACACCGGTGTTTTAGATTGAGTTTTGACGATGTATATGATCTGAATGTTTTGTATTAACCATACGTTTGTGCCCCTTTTTGAATAAAACGTTTGAAAATAGTAGCATCCGACTCAGCTGATCCCGCTATCTTTGCTGGTAAGTTACCTGGTTACGAGGTTACGTAACAAAATTAACATGTTTTCGCGATAGAAGTCCATAACTAACTTTACATTTCTAAAGGTTCAGTTTTTGGGTGGCGCTCTGTTTCTTTCAGGATATTGCCTCTGGACATGTGGAGCAGCATCAGTTTTGGTAGGTGTCTTGTTAAGGATAATGTTCTTGTCGTACCTCTGGACCTCTGGAGTGGCATCAGGTTAAGTAGATGTTTTGTCTAAGACAAAATTCTCAGTTTCCAGTGCCATGTTGCTGTCAGTGACATCATCACTGAGAGGTAAGTCCAGTGACTGAAATGTGTTCATCTTTTTGGATGCACTCGACTCAGGTGTGTCTTCAGTTGAGGCAACAGTATCTGGTCCACGTGACATCTCCATGTCTGATCTCCATCATCCACTGTGTACATCAGTGGTCCAGTTCTTGTAGCTGTCCTACCTGGTGTCCACTTGTATTCTCAGTAATCACACGCTAGGATTTCCTGTCCAATCTCAAAGCTCCTCGATGATTCATTTGGCAATTGGCTGAACTATTTATTCTGAACTTCCCTCTGTTGACCTGGTTTCAAGAGGTCTAAGTGAGATCTCAGATTCCTGTTCATGAACAGCATTAATTTGTCATCGCACGAACAGGGTTTCGATACACAAAAAGGAAGTTGTCCACCTTGTGCTGTAGAGAAATGTCCTCCTTGTCCATCACTTTAGTGGACTTCTTGAAGGTTTGGATAAACCTTTCAGCTAACTCATTTATTGCTGGGTGGTAAGGAGCTGACTTGAAGTGTCTGATGCCATTTTTCTTCACGAACTTTTGGAATTTCTCTGACGTGTATTGTGGTCCGTTGTCACTCATAATTTGTCCTGGTATGCCATTTCTGGTGAAGATAGCCCTCAGGGTGAAGACCGTGTTTGCTAAGTTGGTTGACTTCATTGGCATAAACTCCAGCCACTGAATGAGCATCCACCGCAGTCAGGAACATGGAGTCCATGAATGGTCCTGCAAAATCAACGTGTACTCTTCGCCATGGTGAATACAGCCTCTCCCACAGGTGTAATGGTGCTTGTGGGGGTGCATTTTGAACTTTATGGCATCCTGAATAACTTTTGGCCAAGTCTTCAATCGATTTATCTATTCCCAGCCACCACACATAGCTCCGGGTGAGACTCCTTATTTTGACTGTACCCAGCTGTCCTTCAAGCAGATTCTCTAACACTCTGGTATGCAGTTTAGAAGGAACTACAGCACAAGATCCACAAATTAGCATTCTTTGACGTACCGACATTTGGTCTCATCTCGCTGAGAACTCTGGAAAGAGTCACCATGAACTGGCCATCCTGGCATGGTGATTTCATAAACTTTTGACAATGTCAGCTCATTCCCCTTGTTTCAATTTGAATTTCAGAATGTGTTACCGGCAACTGGTCCAACAATGCACTGTGGAATACTTCTGCTGTGTCAGAGTATGAAGACTTCTCTCCTTCGGTTGTCAACAGTGGAAGACATGTCAAGCCATCAGTGTTGCTGTGTTGTTTGGTAGTCTATGTCAGGAGAGTGGGCTCCTAGGAATAGTGCCCAATGTTGTAACCAGGTAGGAGGCACCACTGGAATTTCCTTCCTGAGATTGAAAATGGACTCAAGGATCTGGTGATCTGTCACTAGCATAAACTTTTGTCTGTAGAGATAGTTGTGGAACTTCTTTATTTCCCATACTAAAAGGAGGGCGTCTCAGTCAATCTGTGCATAGTTGTGTTCTGTGCTCAGCAGTGTTCTTGAAGCAAATACAAGTGTGTGTACAGATCTATCTTTCATAATATGTGACAAAATGGCTCCAATGCCATAAGGGGATGCATTGCACACCAGTTTGATGGGCAGGGATGGGTCATAATGGGTGAGATGTCCATTGGGTGTTATTAGTCTCTTTGTTTCCTTGAATGTTTCTTCACATCTTTCTGACCATTCCCATTTTGCTGCTGTCTGTAACAGTGCATTCAATGGGTGCAGCACTGTAGAAATGTCTGGGAGAAACCAGTGATAGTTGTTTGCAAGGCTCACATTGGGACACATTTTCCAGTTCGGGTGTCTGTAGCACTGCTTCAATCTTCTTTTATGACTTATGTAAGCAATGCTTGTCAATGACATGTCCACAATATGAGATTACATTCTTGAAAAGCACAAACGGAGATGGCTTTAACTGGCGTATTCACTTTTCAGCAACTGAGATAGAGAGAACAATGTGCATGTGTAGACAACAGACAAATACATAGTACTCAGTGGGGGAGTGGGGTCATTGCTCTAAAAGAAATAGGTCCATATATTGCAATGTTTTTCAACATTTTATGACTATTGTTGATTGTAGTTCTTCATTGATTGAACATAGTTACAGCTTTTCAAGGTGATTTATCTGGGACCAGAACACAATAATTTTGGAAAAGAATCATGAGAAAATCAACACAATTGTTACATTGCTTCAGCTCCTGCTCCACCTTGCCATGGTTGTTTACCTTTGAGGACAAGTGGAATATTTTCCATGAATGTAGTTGGCTTTATGTTCTGTAAGCAGGGATACTACAAACTATCCTGAAAGCAAGGTTTTGCAAGACTGATACATGACAATATACTCTAACTTGCCCTAATACAATCAAGATGGCACTGCTGAACCATGGCAACGTGTTGTGGACATCTTACAAAACTTCTAAATATGCTTCTTTTGAATTGCTCTTACTGCAATCTTTAGCTTATAATTTCCCTTTAAGTAATGTACTTTTGAATCATCTCAGCAAACTAGTGATTTCACGATCTTCTGAAGGACTTGGCGGACTTACAAAGTGAAACAAAGTGACTAAGGTGGCAAAAGGCTTTGCTCTCAGATAAGCTCTACACCTTTTAATGCTTGCTTTTCCTGTCAAAACATGGGAGGCACCTTCATAAACTCTCACTGCCTCCAAGGACACTGTGATTTCAGTCTCTGAGGCCAATGTGAGAGCATGTTTCATGAGGGTATACCCACAAAAAGCATTTGGCCCAGACAGGGTACCTGGTGGAGTACTAAAGACCTAAATTGATCAGGCTGGAGTAAACATCGATCATTTTAACCCAGGGGTGTCAAACTCATTTTAGGTCACGGGCCGGATTGAGCAAAATGCAGCTTCATGCGGGCCGGATCAGTCGGATGCGTGCAAACGCAGCTTTCATTGCCTCCGTTTTTTCAGTCTGCTGTCATGTGTCTCAGTCTCTGCTATAACTACAAAGTGTTTCACTTTACAAATTCTGTTTCTTATGAAGAAGACTGCCGAGCAAGACTGCCAAATAAACACTAAAAACCCTGAAAACCTGGTACCTGAATAAACTCAGCATTAGCCATATCATACGCCATAGGTGCTTCGATTACTGGGGCCAGCTTTAATAGTAATTAGATATTATCTCGCGGGCCAAAGATAATTCCACTGCGGGCCGGATTTGGCCCGCTGGCCTTGAGTTTGACATATATGTTTTAACTTCTCGCATTGATAGTCTGAGGTACCCACTTGCTTCAATTACAACAGAGCCAACGAAGAACCTGCCTCAACGAATGTCATCCAGTAGCACTTACATCCACTGTGATGAAGTGCTTTGATAATTTGGTGATGCAGCATATCAACTCCTGCTCTAAGAAGCAAATTTATCCACTCCAATTTGCCTACCATCACAACAGGTCAATAGTCATTTCATTGGCTAATCACTCAACCTTTGAACAGATTGACAGTGAAAAGTCATACACCATCATGCTCTTTACTGACTACTGCTCAGCATTTAATACCATCATCCCCTCAAAACTAATAAATAAACTTTAAGACCTCGTCCTCAATACCATCTTCTGCAAAATAATCCACGATTTCCTCATTTGTGGAATCCAGTCAGTTTGCATTGACAACATCGTCTCCTCCACAGACTCTATCAGCACAGGTGCACCACAAGGCTGTGAGATTAGCCCCCTGTTTTACTCGCTTTATACTTATGACTGTGGGGTAAGAAAAGCTCCAATGCCATATTCAGATCTGTTGGCAACACCCCTTTTGTTGATTGAATTAAAGGTAGTAACGATTCAGCATATAGGAGTTAGACTGGAAGTCTGAGTGGTGCCACAAAACAACTTCTTACTGAATGTCAGTAAGACCAAGGAGCTGATTATTGTCTTTAAGGGGAGGAAACCAGAGGTCCATAAGCCAGTTCTCAGTGGACAATCAGAGTAGAGAGTAGAGAGGATCAGAGGTGCACAGTGACAGCAACTTTAAATTCCTCAGTGTTCTTCATTCAGAGGATCTGTTCTGGGTCCAGTATGTGAGTGCTATTATGAAGAAAGCATGGCAGCACCTCCACTTACTTAGAAGCTTTGAAAATTCGGCTTGTAATCTGAAACTTTAACTAACTTATATAGATGTGTAGTGGAGAGTAAATTGACTGGTTGCATCACAGCCTGGTATGGAAACGTCAAAACCCTTAGATAGAAAAGCGTACATAAAGTACTGGATACAGCCTAGTCCATCATATGTGTAAAACTATCCCTACCAATGAGCACATCTACATGGAATGCTGTCACAAGACAGCATCGGCCATCATCAAAGACACCACCCCTCCCCATCCAGGGCATGCTTTCTTCTTGCTGTTGCCATCAGGAAGAAGGTACAGGAGCCTGAGGACACACACCAACAGGTTCAGGAACCGTTATTACCCCTGAATGATCAGGCTGTGAACCAAAGGGGATAACTTCACTTGCCCCATCACTGAACTGTTACTATAACCTATGGGCTCACTTTCAAGGACTCTTCATCTCATGTTCTTGATATTTATTGCTTATTTATTATTGTTGTTGTAATTATTTTTTTTCTTTTTGTATTTGCACAGCTTGTTGTCTTTTGCACGTTGAATGTTTGTCCATCCTATGGGGGGGGGATCTTTTATTGATTTTATTGTTTTTCACGTAGTTACTGTGAATGCCCACAAGAAAATAAATCTCAGGTGACATATATGTACTTTGATAATAAATTTACTTTGAACTTTGAACTTCAAACTGTTGTCTTAAAATTCAATCAAGTACAAAATTCCAGCCATGCTGGTCAGAGCTGTGGGTCTACCCATGGAAGAACAGAAGAGTTCCCTTGGGGTCTCAGGCAACATAAACTGGAATTGCTTGTTTCATTGATCTTCAAGTTGCCCTAGGAAATGGAATATATACGAGCTGGTTCAACGATACATACTATTGTGCCTGATTTTATCTGTACAAATACATATGCATGATTTTAAATAGACAATAGACAGTAGGTGCCGGGGTAGGCCATTCAGCCCTTCTAGCCAGCACCACCATTTACTGTGATCATGGCTGATCAAACACAATCAGTACCCTATTCCTGCCCTCTCCCCATATCCCTTGACCCTGCTATCTACAAGAGCTCTATCTAACTCTCTCTTGAATGCATCCAGAGACTTGGTCTCCACTGCCTTCTGGGGCAGAGCATTCCACATATCCACCACTCTCTGGGTGAAAAAGTTTTTCCGCATCTCTGTTCTAAGTGGCCTACCTCTTATTTTTAAACTGTGGCCTCTAGTTCTGGACTCACCCATCAGTGGGAACATGCTTCCAACCTCCAGTGTGTCCAATCCCTTAATAATCTTATATGTTTCAATCAGATCCCCTCTCAACCTTCTAAATTCCAGTGTATACAAGCCCAGTCGCTCCAATCTTTCAACGTATGACAGTCCCGCCATTCCGGGAATTAACCTTGTGAACCTACGCTGCACTCCCTCAATAGCAAGAATCTCCTTCATCAAATTTGGAGACCAAAACTGCACACAATACTCCAGGTGGGGTCTCACCAGGGCCTTGTACAGCTGCAGAAGGACCTATTTACTCCTATACTCAATTCCTCTTGTTGTAAAGGCCAGCATGTCATTAGCTTTCTTCACTGCCTGCTGTACCTGCATGCTTGCTTTCATTGATTGATGTACAAGAACACCTAGATCTCGTTGTACTTCCCCTTTTCCTAACTTGACTCCATTTAGATAGTAATCTGCCTTCCTGTTCTTGCCACCAAAGTGGATAACCTCACAGTTATCCACATTAAACTGCATCTGCCATACATTTGCCCACTCACCCAACCTGTCCAAGTCACCCTGCATTCTCATAACATCCTCCTGACATTTCACACTGCCACCCAGCTTTGTGTCATCAGCAAATTTGCTAATGTTACTTTTAATCCCTTTATCTAAATCAGTAATGTATATTGTAAACAGCTGTGGTCCCAGCACCGAACCTTGCAGTACCCCACTGGTCACAGCCTGCCATTCCGAAAGGGACCCGTTAATCACTACTCTTTGTTTCTTGTCAGCCAGCCAATTTTCAATTCATGTCAGTACTCTGCTCCCAATACCATGTGCCCTAATTTTGCCCACTAATCTCTTATGTGGGACTTTATCAAAAGCTTTCTGGAAGTCCAGGTACACTACATCTACTGGCTCTCCCTTGTCCATTTTCATAGTTACATCCTCAAAAAACTCCAGAAGATTAGTCAAGCATTATTTTCCCTTCATAAATCCATGCTGACTCGGACTGATCCTTCTACTGCTATCCAAATGTGTCGTAATTTCCTCTTTTATAATTGACTCCAGCATCTTTCCCACCACTGACATCAGGCTAACTGGTCTATAATTCCCTGTTTTCTCTCTCCCTCCTTTCTTGAAAAGTGGGACAACATTAGCCACCCTCCAGTCAGCAGGAACTGTTCCTGAATCTATAGAACATTGGCAAATGATTACCAATGCATCCACAATTTCTAGAGCTACCTCTTTAAGTACCCTGGGATGCAGACCATCAGGTCCCGGGGACTTATCAGCCTTCAGACTCAACAGTCTATCCAACACCGTTTCTTGCCTAATATAAATTTCCTTCAGTTCATCCTTTACCCTAGTTCCTTTGGCCACTATTACATCTGGGAGATTGTTTGTGTCTTCCCTAGTGAAGACAGATCCATTTGATTGATTTGCTTTATCTGAATGCTTTATCCAGCCCTCTCTAGGGTAATAATAATCTCAGAGACAGTGGGTAAAAGTGGTGCTGAAGTTTGTGACATCTCCAATCACATGATTTGATTATATTTGAGAAGAGAATGTTTACACAGGCTTCATTGGTTTAACAGTATACCAGCTCAAAATACTTTAGAAGACAAATACAATTTTTACGATTAATATCTCACAGTGGAACAAAATGACTGGCGGATGCTGGAAGACCACAGATGTTAAACTGTACATGCTGGTTGACAGTGATAGTCCTTCATGTCGGTGAAAGTTGTGAGAAGAGAATTAAATTCTGTTTCTTTTTAGCACTGTTACTTCTTGTGTTATTTTGTCCTGGCTTCAACAAACAGCTCTGCAGCTGGAGAATTTGAGACATAGGCAACTCTTGGGAATATTAAGGATGAAATTATAGTCCAGTTTTGACTGAAAGTGTTTCCTTAAATTACACATTATCCCCTGTACATCTCCATTCCATGAACAGAAATTGACCAGTTGTAAGTGATTTTCAAATGTGAACTGCTTTGATCTAGAAGCTAATTATTTGCTGTTCTCAATGTATTCATTATTGATTTTCTGTAGCATCCAGCATTTCCAAAATGTGCTCAGTGATAAAAGAATGATCCTACGGGTTTCATCAGAGAAGTAAAAGACAATAAATTCTGTTGCAACAAAGAACTTTAGATCCATATGTCAAGATTTTCTTAACTAGGTTTCTGATGCAGCATCATGACACATGGAAGAACTGTCATGGTCCGGTCCGTAATGTCCGTGTTCTGGTTCACAGTCCGGTCCATGGATTCCGGACTCCTGGTCTTCTGGCTATCCGTTGTTTCAGTTGGGCTTCATCATAGGCACCTGATTCTCATATTGGGGCTGGAATATAAGTGGTCCTGGGTTCAAGTGTGGTTGCTGGTTTGTCTTGTTGGTATCCTGTCACCCTATGGTGGGATCTGTCCCTCCCTGTCCTTGCCTCTGTTGGGTAAGTCGGGCTGTCCTTGCTGTTACCCTATGGTGGGATCTGTCCCTCCCTATCCTTGCCTCTGTTGGGTAAGTCTTTGCCATTACCCTGAAGCTGGACTGTTCCCTTCCTTCCCTCTAAAGCCTTGCTGGCAACCCTGCCTGTGTCCTCGCCTGTATTGCTGTCAAGTTCAGCTGCTGGAGTGAGACTGGAGCCTTGCCATGCCAACAGAAGGAACTATCTATTGTTGAGCTTGGAACTGTCTCTTTGTGTCCCTGTTTTTAGTGTCTGTGTAAAGCCCTGGCCCTACATCCTGTTCCCAAGGAGGGGTCCAAGGCTCAGTGTTCCTGTGCTCCAGTCCAAGGCTCTGAGGAGGTTCCAGTCTGTGTCCAAGTTGTAGCCTAGGCCCTGAGTCCTGGTCTCATCCAGGGCTAGTGTCTGTGTCCAGCTATGCCTCTCCCTCCTTCTGCTTTGCTCTCCCTTGACCTAGGCTCTGTGTTCCTGCTCTCCTTCGATCGAGACCAAGTCTGAGCTTCATGTCCTCATTCAGCCCTAGAGTCCCGCGTCCTGCCCTCATGTCCAGTCCTGTTGCCTTGCCTCATCCAGTCCGAGCCTGGATCTGGAGTCCGAGCCCGAGTCAAGATCCAGGTTCCGGGTCCCTGTCCAGTCTCTGGCTCGGAGTCCTTGTCCAGGTTCCTAGATCACAGTTCCTAGTTTCTTGTCCAGGTCCCACTTTCCTACTCTAGTCCTAGCCCATGCCCTGTCTCCTAGTCTTGTCCAGTGTTGTTTCTTCCCCACTTCCCTTGCTTTCTTGATACAGCTAGTCCTCTCCCTAGTACTTCAGTGTCTGTGTCTTGCATTTGGGTCTGTTCCCAATGCCCTCCTTATGATAAGAACTTGGATAAAATAAAAGTGAACATACATGTGTTTAATTTGATTGCTGATTATTGTGTGGGGAGAGGTGTTGCTCTGCACCATATTTCAGACTGTCCTGTAGCATCTGTTTTGGCTCTGGGTATTTAAAATTTTGCAGCACCAAAGGAGTGCATGTACTCAATGACTAATTTGAATCTACACCAGAATGAGAAAATATCATGAGTATGATATTTCCTTTGCTAAGAATGAAACATTTAGCAAAATATGTCTCCACAGAATCCCCCACAGCCGACTGTCAGTGATGACTGACAGGCAGAACTTTTGCCTCTGGTAAAGAAATTTGTTCTTTCAAGTCTCATTCCACAGGCTTGAGTTTTAAATCTAAACTGATGCTCCAGAGCACAACAGAAGCAGAGCTGTAGTAAGAAATTCAGTCCTTCAGATGAGACATTTAGCTAAAGATTTGTATGTCCTTTATTTTTTTTGATACAAAACTAACAACAGCTTCTCCTAGGATCCTGGCCAATAGAACTAAATCCTGGGCAGTTGCAAATAAAGTATTTTATGAGTATCTGTAGATGTTTTGGAATAGAGCACTGGACCAAAGAACTCCTGAATCAAAGTCCTAGGTTTTCAACAACTACAACAATATTCATTCATGATTCCAGCCTTGGCATGTTTCTCTTTTATTCCTATTGACTTGAGAACTCCTCGATGTGACTGCAAACTGTTGTCTGAATAGAATGGGCAGTGACTTTCATTTTATCTGTAGAACTCATTTAATTTGCTCTAAGGCTATATGTAATGATGTCTGCAGATGAATATTCCTGGAGGAGCCCCAAGCATCATTGAGCAGGTTATTGGCAAGTAATGCTGCTTAAGAGCATTGTCAAATACACTATTCATCTCTATGTTGATGGCTAAGATTAGTGGTAATCAACCAGACTGGATTTGTCCTAACTTTTAGGATTTTACACATTGACACCAAAACATGAAGTCAAATAGCATCAGGTTAAACAAAGATCTCCTGCTGATTACCACATAGCATCCTCCTCAGCTGATGAATCTGCACTTTACCATGTTGTATACTGGTGGGAAAGAACACTGAAAGTTTTCAGCAGGAAAATTTGTTTGACTTGATGGGATTTGACTTCATGTGTTTGTGTCAATATGAGAAGTTCTAAAGAGATCTCCTTTCGGATTGTAGCTCACTGTAGTAATATACAGTATGGTGAATGTTAAACATCTGTAGTTACTTGTGAGCCGAGTTGTTGATGCCATCTGTAAAGCAATTCTCCTGAATTAAGCACAAGTTCCCAAATCTAAGAATAGAACTTTGTAGTTTTGATAAGTTTCAACACCTGGTAAATACTGAACTTATTTGACCACAAGAGCCTTCAGATGGCCAACTTCAGGTAATACAACATTCAACCATAACAGCAGTAGGAACAGCAACATACATAATCCTTAGTATACTAGGAAAGTCACAGTTCTGATATGAAATCTCCCATTCTGCTCCATGTGAAGATAATGAACATGCAAAGTTTATTCAAACTTGGGATCTTTCTGCAAAGGTTAAAACATAAATGAGAATTTGGAGCATTGAGTAGAAGAGGAAGGAAGTCATTTTGAAACAATGTAAAACTATAGTTCAACAATGCTTGGAAATGCGTGTGATTCTGCTCTCCCCATTACAATAAGAATGTGAAAGTGTTGGTAAGGGTACAAAAAAGATTTACTTGAAGCTAGCAGGATTATAGGGTATGATAGGAAGGTTGGGGGTGTTGTAGATAGTGCTGAGGGCTGTCAGAGGTTATAGTACGACATCGATAGGATACAAAACTAGGCTGAGAAGTGGCAAATGGAGTTCAACCCAGATAGGTGTGAGGTGGTTCATTTTGGGAGGTCAAATATGATGGCAGAATATAGTATTAATGGTAAGATTCTTGGCAGTGTGAAGGATCAGAGGGATCTTGGGGTCCGAGTCCATAGGACGCTCAAAGCTGCTATGCAGGTTGATTCTGTGGTTAAGAAGGCGTAAAGTACATTGGCTTTCATCAGCCATGGGATTGACTTCAAGAGCTGAGGTAATGTTATAGCTATATAGGACCCTGGTCAGACCCCACTTGGAGTACTGTCCTCAGTTCTGGTCACCTCACTACAGGAAGGAAGTGAAAACTATAGAAAGGGTGCATAGGAGATTTACAAGAATGTTGCTGGGATTGGGGAGCATGCCTTATGAGAATAGGTTGAGTGAGCTTGGCCTTTTTTCCTTGGAGTGACGGAGGATGAGAGGTGACTTGATAGAGGTGTATAAGATGATGAGAGACATTGATCGTGTGGAGAGTCAGCGGCATTTTCCCAGGGTTGTAATGGCTAACATGAGGGCACAGTTTTAAAGGTGCTTGGAAGTAGGTACAGAGTTGATGTCAGGGGTAAGTTGTTTTTTTTTCGCAGAGAGAGGTGAGTGTGTGGAATGGGCTGCCAGCAGCAGTGGTGGAGGCCGATACAATAGGGTCTTTTAAGAGACTCCTGGATAGGTACATGGAGCTTAGAAAAGTAGAGGGCTATGGGTATCCCTAGGTAATTTCTGAAGTAAGTGCATGTTCGACACAGCATTGTATTGTGCTGTAGGTTTTCTATGTTCTATGATTCTATCTATAAGGATAGTTTAGACAAGTTTGTGTTCTTTGGAGTTTGGAGTGTTGGAGGCTGATGCACCATCAATAACTCACGCTGAGACTTAGGAAGCAAGATATCGGCTTTTATTGACTGGAAGAATAAACAGCACTACATCCTGGGGAAAATGAGGGAGAGCAGCAGCCCACAGTCGCCTTTATACAGGGGTCTGTGGGAGGAGCCACAGGAGCAGTCAGACAGGTATATCTAGTTCACCACATTCACCCCCCCTTTGTTTTAAAAAAAGTCCCCAAGTATATTTACAGGTTAAGTCTATCAGGTGGTCGAATCGTTCGCTGCGATCTACGTAGCTCCGGATGCAATTGCACAGGTGCCGGAGGTGGTGTTTGCACCGGAGGCGGAGAGTGGGTTGGTTCTGTCCCAACTGGAGGTGTCAGGGATCCCTCGTGTGTGTGCGAGGTCCCCGGAATAGACGCGTACGAGATGCCCGGTACATGAGCGTCGTGAGGAGTCTGGGTGTGGCACGGTGTGTGCGGTGTCAACTCGGGTACAGGGTTCATAGTTACCGTGGAATGTTCGGGGTAGTGGTCTGCTGCTCCGGCGGGCGCCAGGTTGCGGACAGAAACCGTGTCCTCCCGCCCATCAGGCAAGACCACGTAGGCATACTGGGGATTAGCATGCAGGAGATGAACCCTCTCGACCAGCGGGGAGTACTTATTACTCCTCGCATGTTTACGTAGCAGCACTGGCGCCAGGGACATCAGCCAAACTGGTAGGGTGGTCCCAGTATCTACATCCTGGGGAAAATGAGGGAGAGCAGCAGCCCACAGTCGCCTTTATACAGGGGTCTGTGGGAGGAGCCACAGGACCAGTCAGCAGGGTCTGTGGGAGGAGCCACAGGAGCAGTCAGACAGGTATATCTAGTTCACCACAGAGGCTAAAGGGTGACCTAATAGACATTTATAAGGTTATGACAGGCATAGATGGGATAGAGGGATTCTTTCTTCCCTGGGTAAAAATATCAAATATTACAGAACGTGCATTTGTAGTGAGAGAGAAAGGGAGAGAGAAAAGGGAAAGGAGATGTGCGGAATAAGTATTTTTTACACAGAGAGTGATAAGTGCTTGGATTAGCCTGCCAGGGGTAATAGTGGAAACAGATATGACAATGGTCTTTAAGCAGTGGATAGATAAACACATGAAGATAAGACATAGGATCAGAATTCGACCATCTGGCCCATCGAGTCTGCTCCATCATTCAATCATGGCTGATCCTTTTTTTTTCTCCTCCTCGACCCCAGTTCCCGGCCTTCTCCCCTTAACCTTTGATGCCATGTCCAATCAAGAACCTACCAGTCTCTGCCCTAAATACACCCAACAACTTGGCCTCCATAAAATTCCACAAATTCACTGCCCTTTGGGTAAAGAAATTTCTCTTCATCTCTGTTTTGAAAGGGCACCTCTCTATCATGAGACTGTGCTCTCTTGTCCTAGACTCTCCCATCATGGGAAACATCCTTTCCGCATCTACTCTGTCTATGTCTTTCAACATTCAAAAGGTTGCAACGAGATCCCCTCTCATCCTTCTGAATTGCAGTGAGTGCGGACCCAGAGCCATCAAATGTTCCTTGTATGATAACCCTTTCCTTCCCGGAATCATCTTTGTGAGCCTCCTCTGGATCCTCTCCAATGCCAGCACACCTTTCCTAAGATGAGGGGCCCAAAACTGTTCACAGTATTCAAGGTGGGGTCTCACCAGTGCCTTATAAAACCTCAGCATCACATCCCTGCTCTTGTATTCTCGACCTCTTGAAATGAATGGTAACACGGCACTTGCCTTCCTCACCACCAACTCTACCTGCAAGTTAACCTTTAGGGTGTTCTGCACAAGGACTCCCAAGTCCCTTTGCATTTCAGATTCCTGGATTTTCTCCCCATTTAGAAAATAGTCTGCACATTTATTTCTACTACCAAAGAGTATGACCATACATATTTCAACATTGTATTTCATTTGCCACTTTCTTGCCCATTCTCCTAATCTGTCTAAGTCCTTCTGTTTCTTACCTGTTTCCTCAACACTACCTGTCCCTCCACCAATCTTCATGTTCTCTGCCAACTTGGCAACAAAGCCATCTATTCCATCTAAATCATTTATATACAGCATAAAAAGAAGTGGTCCCAACACCGACCGCTACAGAACAGCACTAGTCATTAGCAGCAAACTAGAAAAGGATCCTTTTATTCCCACTTGCTGCCTCCTACCAATCAGACAATGCTCTAACTATGTTAGTAACTTTCCTGTAATACCATGAGCTCTTAACTTGATAAGCAGCCTCATGTATGGCACTTTGTCAAAGCCCTTCTGAAAGTCTGAGTATACAACATCCACTGCATCCCCTTTACCTATCCTAGTTGTAATCTCAAAGAATTCCAGCAGGTTCATCAGGCAAGATTTTCCCTGAAGGAAACCATGCTGACTTTGTAATATCTTCTCCTGTGTCACCAAGCACTCCATGACCTCATCCTTACCAATTGACTCTATTACCTTCCCAACCAGTGAGGTCAGGCTAACTGGTCTATAATTTCTTTTCTGCTACCTTCCTCCTTTCTTACAGTGTGAAATGACATTTGCAATTTTCCAGTCCTCTGGTACCATGCCAGAGTCCAATGATTTTTGAAAGATCATTTCTAATGCCACCACAAACTATTTCAGAACCCTAGGGTGCCATTCATCTGGTCTGGGTGACATATGTACCTTTAAGTCTTTTAGCTTTTTGAGCACCTTCTCTCCTGTAAGAGTAACTGCACCTACTTTTCTTCCTTCACACACTACAACATCAGGCATACTGCTAGTGTCTTCCACAGTGAAGACTGTCGCAAAATACTCATTTAGTTCATCTGCCATCTCAAAGAAGGTACAGGAGCCTTAGGACTCACATCAATAGGGTTAGGAACAGTTATTACTCCTCAAACATCAGGTTCTTGAACCAAAGGGGTTAACTTCACTCAACTTCACTTGCGCCACCATTGAAATGGTCCCACAGTCTATGGACTCACTTTCAAGCACTCTTCATCTCATATTTTCAATATTGTGTATTTATTTTTTATTATTATTTATTTATTTTTGTATATGCACAGTTTATTGTCTTTTGCACACTGGTTGAATTGTTAAGTTTGTGCGGTCTTTTATTGATTCTATTATGGTAATTATTCTGTGGATTTATTGAGTATGCCACAAGGCAATGAATACTGTATACTGTATATGTACTTTGATAATAAATTTACCTTGAAACTTTGAAACAAAGGGCATGTTAATGTGTTGTACCCTTCTATGTTCTATACTGCTGGTTTTTATATATATTCTTTATAAGAATTCTGGGTTTGTTACATAAAATTTTTAAATTATGTTTCTACTGGTGACAGCACCTTTGATCAGAATCCCACACAATTTACATATATTTTAATCTGTAATTGCATGAAAGCTGCATAAGCCTGTATTCCCTCATGATAAATTACACATTCAGTGACCACTTTATTATGTTTCTCCTGTACCTAATGAAGTGGTATTGAGTGTATGTTTATGGTGTTCTGCTGCTGTAGCCCATCCACTTCAAGGTTCAATGTGTTGTGCGTTCAGAGATACTCTTCTGCAGGCCACCGTTTTAATGTGTGGTTATTTCAGCTACCGTCTCCTTCCTGTCAGCTTAGTCAGTCTGGCCATTCTCCTGTGACCTCTCTCATTAACAAGGCATTTTCTCCCACAGAATTGCTGCTCGCTGGATTTTTGTTTTGTTTTTCCACATCATTCTCTGTAAACACTACAGACTATTGTGTATGGAAGTACCAGGAGATACACAGTCAAAGTCACTTAGATCACATTTCTTCCCCATTCTGATGATTGGTCTGAACAACAAATTAATCTTCTGGCTCACGTATGTATGCTTTTATGCATTGACGTGCTGCCACAAGATTGGCAGATTAGATAGTGGCATTAATGAGCAGGTGTATCAGTGTACCTAATAAAGTGTATGTGGAAACCATTTATTTTCTGATGACGACATTAAGTATATGAAGAAGATCAACTTCTCATTGCCATGAGAGGCACATATTTCAGTATGACCAAAGTAGAAGAATCAGATATGCAGAAGTGACTGAAAATACAACCAATCTTCCCAACTGTGTTTAGTACTGACAACAAATTGTACTGACAACAAATTAGTACCCACCAATTTCACAAATTTCACTTCCAAATTACACCTTCCCAAAATAACCTGTCCAGTAACTTTGGAGGAGATAGGGAGCTAATAGTTACTTTGGTATTTTCAATTGGTTAAGTTAGGGTTGATTCAACTTATCTGTTGGCTTTACTATTGGTAAAGTGCACAAAGAATCAATGAAACAGTTAACCACAACATTTTAATACTTACAAAATCATTCTGATGTATCAGGCAGATTACTTCTTGTAATGTACATGTTTTTGGGGACCATATTGAGTAGCGGCTGGTGCTTTGTTTACAAGCACTTACGTAATGCCCTTCAGAGCTAAGGAGCTTCCAGATACTGGGATTCACCTAGAATTAATATTTCTTTGTAAATTACAGAAGAATTTGAGTCAAATCTACAGTCCCCACATGTCTCTTTTATCTGTCTAATTCTGGTGCCCACATCACTGCCACACTATACACAGTTTTAAGTTTAATATGACTTTTTTTCACAACTGCTGCTTTAACTGAGTACCTTGCTGGGTCACCTCAGTGGGAGTTGGGAATCAGCAAGCATAGTGTTTGGATTCACTTATAGATTTGATCAGACAAGGACAAAAAATTACCCTACTCAAGGATGTGAGTGAACCAAAATTTCAAGTTCAAGTTTAATTGCCATTCAACCATACACATGTACACAACTAAATGTAACAATGTTTCTCTGAAGAAAAGGTGCAAAAGCAGTACAGCACACAACACAAAGCATATATAGTTACTGTACACTTGCAAAAAATAGTATTAGTCCAAGTCCTGGGTAACATAGCTTGAAGATTAATGGTGCTTGAGGTTTTGTCCTGGAGCTAAACATTTGGCAATTTAGTCCTTGGAGTCATGGACAGATTCTTAGAGCTGTGCAGCACAGAATTGGGCCCTTTGTCTCATTCGATCCATGGCAACTTTTTTGCCAATTTGCATTAATCTCATGTGCTTTCTTGGGGCTATGTCCTTCTTTGTCTTTTCCATTTAAGTGCCTGTTCCAACGATTTTTAGACATAGTGATGGTGTTTGATTCCACCACATCCTCTGGTTTATTCTTTTCCACATGACAGCCTGTCTCTGTCGAAACAAAAAAACTTTTCCCTTGAAAATGCCTTCCTCTCACCTTAAACCTATACCCAGGTTTTTGATACTCCTCCAATTCTCCCTATCTCCATATCTGTGCCACTTATAATTTTATGCTCCTCCAATAAGTTACTCCTCAGCCTCTTTCATTCCAGGGAAAGCTCAGCCTGTTCAGTCTCATCTCACCACTGTAGTCCAGACAACATCTTGGTGAATCTCCTCTGTATTTTCTTGAGCACAACTACAATCTTCCTATTGTTTAATGATTAGAAATTTATACTTCAATTAGTGTTTAAACTAGTGTTTTTAAAGTTACAACATAAGGTCATGCCCTATGAAGGCAAGCATGTAATGTGCTTTCTTCACTGCTTTCTACCCGTGATACTACTTTTAGGGAGCTATGCACCTGAAACCCGAGGTTGTTCTATCTATAATCACTCCTTTATGCCCTCCCATTTACTACATATGTTCTACCCCTATCTGACTTCCCAAAGTGAGCCACCCTGCACTTATTGGGAGTAAATTCCATTTGCTAATGTTCCACCTACATTTCCAACTGATCCATATACGGTTGGCTTTCCATTCGATTGTATCCAGTTGACTTCTCATCTGAACTACAGTATATGTATTATGATTCTATCAAATATTTTGTTCCTTATTAATTAGCAGTATTAAAATTAGATAGTTTTAACCCATGTATCCAGATTATTATTCTGAATCTTGAGATTGTTAGTCTAATGCCACATTAGCTCTTAACTGCACCTATTTTACAATAATAAATTATTTTTTTTGTCTTTTAAACACTTTGATGTGACCTGCAGTTGTAAAAATTGGCATGTAATTGCAGGTGTTCATATAAGGGAGAATGATATTCTGCAAGAGAATCAACAGAGATAAATTCCCTCGCAAACAGTAACAAAGCAGCACTGGCAAAGCCTTGAGAGAAGGTAATCATAAAGATGAGAAATAATTAATATTAGTGTAACCAAGTCATGATTTCGCCAATATTCCACCAATATTCCCTTTTAAACTATAGTATATCAAACATCTCGAATATGCTTTTAAAAGCTTATCGAATCTTTCAATACATGCTATTTCAAAAGGCAAAGTTAAAATGTCATGATTCATTAAAATTTTCTTCATGCCTCACATTAGGTAAGTGTTATACTGTTAACTTGGTATTCTCCATTTTTGGTAAAACTTGGATATTACTACTCAAGTTGCTATGAGTAGATATATATATTATTCCTCTGTCTAGTATCCAATTTTTGTTGTTAAAATGTTTCTAATAATTATAAGACCTTGCATTAAATTAGACAAAATATTATCAAAATTGTATTAAATATTTATTTACAATTGCCAAAGTCAGAAACTTTCAGATCATAAATTTAAGCAAAACAATGTTGTCATAAATTTGAATCTTCAGATATAGTGTAACATCAAAAAATCAATTTTTAAATGTTGAGTTCCACAAAATGAACTAAATAAATCTTCATTTCTATAAGTTATTTATAATCCTTGAAGGGTATGACCTTGACAATGAAATGAGAATTTGTCAGTGTGCAGAACTATCATTTTCATGCCACTTGGAAAGTAAGTACAGTAGTGATTTGTTTGCAGTTTGACATTGCATCAGGTTTAGGGCAGAGAATGATGCTAATCTCAGGAAGTGAGCTTTTCTTCGGAGAGTAATTGAATACTAAGAGGAAGTATATATAGTATTAACAAGACCATTAGTAAATTTACAAGGTGTTTTACTCTTAAACGTAATTCTGGATCATTTTTCTTTACAAATTATAGGGACCTTTTGTATTTCAGTTCAAGATTTAATTCTGTTATGTGGCTTTCAAAGATGCTCTAATAGAATTTATATTTATTTGATGTTTATTAGATTAGGAATGCTCTGTCTGGCCAGATTGAACCTGTTGATGCTCTTGCAATGGTTGTGTTTAATATTCTGTTGGAAATGGTACCCGAACTTTAGCAAATAAGTCAGATAAGGAAGAGACTTTGAGAATCTGTTAACAATTTGAGATGAATAAATGCTTGCTTAACAGATTACCCTCTCCCCTTACTTTTGCTTTATTTATATAGTAATTTTGCATTATATTTCTTCAGAAACGTGTTCTACTTAAGGAATGCAATTTTTGAATGGAAATAGTAAGTGTGTATACAGATTTTAATGACACAAGATATTTGATCTGAAATATTATCTGTTGCTCTGCAATGCCAAGACTGTCGAGTATTTCCAGTATTTCCTACTTTGTTTCCAACACCTGTTATTTTCTGTTTAAAATTCATTTAAAGGTTGAAACATCATTAATAGTGGTGCAGTGTTCACTCAACTTGCAAACAGGAACTGCTGAGCTGTACAGGCTGCTTATTATTCAGTGGAATGTGATAGGTGGAAAAAGCAGCAGGAGAAAGTCTGCCAGAGCTACTGAGTTGCTCAACAATGCACATACAGAGTATGATTTATGCATACTCTATACTGCTGATACAACATCCAACTCTTTACTGTTAAAATGAGATGTTTTGTTATAAAGGATTAATTTTAAAAAATACAACTTAAAAGTTGACAAAAATGCCTCTTAAAGATTCTCCTGGAAGGAAAGTAGTAGAAATCTAGCTTAGGTCATTCTAATATGCTGTCATTTTGTGAATAACACAAGCAAAAGTAGCTTTCTTTCAGTTCAGATGTGCAGTATAACAGAAGATGTTATCTATTTTTTCATATGTAATTTGAATGTATTAATGAAATGCAGGTTAGCAAGAATAGTGAATCTTCACCTGAATAGATAATCTGCAAACAGATAGATTCAGCCCAATTACTGCAAGTGGTCAATTGCAGTTTAAGAAAACATTTGTTTATTTACTTAATTCCTTATTAGTATATCACCAACTTCAACAAAAAGTGCAAATTGTGTGTTTTTGAACAAACTATACAAGTGTCCTTCACTAAATTGATTATTAATATGTTATCTTGAATTTTAAATTAGAGCTGTTGTATTTTCCCTGCCTTTGCTGCATTTAATTCAAAGTCATAACTTTTATCAGTTTATATTGGACATGGCATCACTAAGAAATATATACTTAGTGGCCACTGTATTAGGTACATTTATGCACTTGCTGGTAAATACAAATATGTAATCAGCCCATTATGTGGCAGCAACTTAGTGCACAAAAGCATGTAAACATGTCAAGAGGTTCAGTTGTTGTTTAGGCCAAACACTAGAAAGAGAAGAAATGTGCTAAGTGACTTTGACCGTGAATAATTGTTGGTGCTAGACAGGGTGGTTTAAGTATTTCAGAAACTGCTGGTCTCCTGGTATTTTCACACACAATAGTTTCTAGAGTTTCAGAGAATTGTGTGGAAAAACAAAAATAAATTCATTGAGTGGATGTTCTGTCGGCGAATACACCTTGTTCATGAAAGAGGTCAGAGGAAAACAGCCAGACTGGTTCAAGCTGTCAGGAAGGCAACAATAACTCAAATAACCACACTTTACAACAGAGTTGTCCGGTGAATATTGTGGAATGCATAACATGGTAAGCCTTGATGAGATTGGGCTATAGAAACAGGAGACCACAAACGTGCACTAGTGGCCACTTTATTACATAGAAAAAGCATCTAATAAAGTGGCACTGAGTGTATATAGTATTTAAATGGCAAGAAGGCTTGATAACAAAATAATCATTAAGTAAGAAGGACATAATAACACTCTCATAACATGCTGGTTACTTTAAAGTACTGACAAAACTTTTAAATTAATGCTTCTGGCAGGGGTCTGCACACTGGAATTAAAAGTCAACAAGATTAGAGGGAAATGATTGATTTGTTCATCACAGGGGCATTTTGATTAATCGGTTTCTACTGGCAACAGATCCTTTAACCAAGAGAAAAAGTAAACAGGACTGGCAGGCAGGATCCTACGTCAACAAAAAAAAAGCACATGGTTCAGTCAATCCAGACCAGAATTAAGCTTTTGATTTACATATGGAATCATAACAACTTAAGATAAACTATCACAAGCTTGTGCTATTTTTAATTTCTAAACAGAAATCTTCTGATGCTTGAGCCTCCTCTCATGGGATTACTTTAAAATAATCCAGGCAGAATGTTTCAACAACTATACAATTTGAAAAGGATACACTATTACCATCAGCTCTATATGCTCTGCATATTATGTGAGTCAAGGCCTGACTTTCATTTTGGACAGAGGAAGATAATGTTCAAGACAAAAGATTTGGATTCAACTGGCTCAGTATGCACCACTTTAATTCCAATTTTCCAGCTGCTGTGCAATATCTTGTATATGATGTAACAGTTAATTATTGTTCATATTTTGTTTGCGTTATTTAGTTATGTATAAATGGGTTTATTAACATAAATTAATTGGTCAAATGCTACATAAAATAAGAAATGAGTTTAAAGAATTGCTTCCATTTTCCTTAAAGATAATGAAAATTATAAAATTGCTCTGGGCAACTTTTTGCATTGTTCACCCATATAATGAAAATTATCTCCAGTGTGATCAGTGATGATAAAGGTGTCATCGCTGTGCAGCAGCTCCTCCTCCTTGATTTAATGTCATAAAGAGAACATTTAAAATGCAAGCTTTCTCAGTTCAAATGTGAGTAGAATTTTCAAGTTTACAGTAAAAACAGAAAATGCTGGAAACATTAACGGTACTTTCCAGCTCAAGCGAAAAGTCTCAGATCAGAAATATTTTCGTTGGTTTTCTTTCCATAGGTGCTGTCAAACCTACTGAGTATTTCCATCAATATCTATTTGTTTTTATTTTAGATTTCCAGTCTCTGGTGGTAGGGATCCTTGATCTCACCAATTCCCAGCATTCCTGGAATGCTGGAAAATCTGTACGTGGACTGGAACATTCAAAATGGAACACGATCAATGCTCCACGATGGATAAACTTTCTCCTTACCCTGGGGTCAGCACTGGTCAGTAGGAAGCAGAGTAGCCCTGCAGCAGAGGCAGAAGTACATGACAGTAATGTAAACAGGTTGACTTTTTAAAAGTATGCTGAACTGTAGAGGTGTTAAAGATTTGTAGCCACTCAAGTCCCATTCAGTAAGTGAGAACAAATATATCAATTGCACAAATGGGTCATTTCATGGAGGGAAGGACAGACGATTGGGCACAATTGTTGATTTTAACCATTGGAAGCACTTGGCTTCACATAACTCTCAAAAGAAGCATCTGATCAACGAACTGAGGCACATCCTTGTGCAATTCTCCCCTGCAGCTCCCTCACAGTAAGTTTCCTTCCAGAGGCTAAGATGATGAGGACAATTGTAGAAGATTTATCATCTCTGCAAGCAAGCTCTCCCATATTCTATTACATCTGACAAGCATTTGTGCTTCGAAAGTGGTTATGGTAATTAGAGTGAGTACAGAACAAGCAAGTATGAAGCATCCTAAAGGAGAATGTGGCCTGGCACGAGGTCTCAGATGCAATCACTGATGCTGCAACAAAGGGAACATTGAGAAATATCTCTCAGAAGAAGGTTTCACTTCAGTGATGAATGCTCTGGCACACCATCACATGGTATTCATTCCTTTACCAAATCCCCAACACAAAGCATGGTAGCTCATTTAGTTACGCCGGTAAATGCCACCACATTTTCAGTGTGAGTGCAATTGAATAAAGTAAAAGGCAGCTGTTCATCTTGTGATATTACTTTAACAGAAAGTTATAACAAAACTAAGTGAAATTAAACAAGAAAATAATCAAGTAAAAATTGTAAATGCTGGGAAGTTGAAATAAGAACAGAAAGTAAGGATGGAGAGTGTTGGGGAAAAACTCAGCAGGGCAAGCAGCATGAATGAAAAGAGAAGCAGAGTTAGATCCTTGCATGCCATCTTGGACAATGACTCCCATCCACTCCATAATGTACTGGTTAGGCACAGGAGTACGTTCAGCCAGAGACTCATTCCACCGAGATGCAACACCGAGCATCATAGGAAGTTATTCCTAACTGTGGCCATCAAACTTTACAACTCCTCCCTCGGAGTGTCAGACACCCTGAGCCAATAGGCTGGTCCTGGACTTATTTCCACTTGGCATAATTTACCTATTATTATTATTTAATTATTTATGGTTTTATGTTGCTATATTTCTACACTATTCTTGGATGGTGCGACTGTAACGAAACCCAGTTTCCCTCGGGATCAAAAAAGTATGTCTGTCTCTCTGTCTGTCTTAAGATATAGGAGCTGAATTAGGCCATTCAGCCCATCGACTCTGCTCTGCCATCCATCATGGCTGATCGTGAATCCCACTCAACCCCATACATCTGCTTTCTCGCCATATCCATTGATGCCCTGACCAATCAGGAAACTATTAACTACCGCCTTAAGTCTACCCACGGACTTGGCCTCCACTGCTGTCTGTGGCAGAGCATTCCACGGGTTCACCACTCTCTGGCTAAAACGATTCCTCCTTACTTCTGTTCTAAAAGTTTTGAGATTGTGCTCCCTAGTTCTAGATATCCCCACCATAGGAAACATCCTCTCCACATCCACCCTATCTAGTCTCTTCAACATTCGGTAAGTTTCAATGAGATTCCCCCACATTCTTCTGAATTCCAGTGCATACAGGCCCAAAGCTGTCAAATATTCCTCCTATGTTAACCCCTTCATTCCTGGAATTCTCCTTGTGAACCTACTCTAACTCTCTCCAATGACAACACATCATTTCTGTTGACACAGCTGTTGACAGTACTCCAAGTGTGGCCTAACTAGTGTCTTATAAAGCCTCAGCATTATCTCTCTGTTTTTATATTCTATTCTCCTTGAACTGAATGCCAACATTGCAGTTGCCTTCTTTACCACAGACTCAACCTGTACATTAACCTTCTGGGAGTCTTGCTTTGAGAAGTCCTAAGTCCCTCAGCACCTCTAACATTTGAAACTTCTCTCCATTTAGATAATAGTCCGTATTATTGTTCCTTTTACAAAATGCATTATCATACATTTCCCAACACTGTATTCCATCTGCTACTTTTTGCCCATCCTTCCAATTTGTCAAAGTCCGGCTGTAATCGCATTGCTTCCTCAGCACTACCTACACCTCCACGTATCTTCATATCACCCATAAACCTTACTACAAAGCCAACAATTTCCTTATCCAAATCATTGACAAACAATGTGAAAAGTAGCAGTCCCAATACTGACCTCCGAGGAACACCACTAGTCACTGGCAGCCAACCAGTAAATGTCCTTTTATTCCCACTTGCTGCCTCCTGCCTGCCAGCCATTCCGCTATCCATGCCAGTATCTTTCCTGTAAGATTTTATCTTGTTAAACAGTCTCATGTGTAGCACCTTATCAAACGCCTTCTGAAAATCCAAGTAAATGAGATCTTCGGCCTCTCCTTCATCCACTCTGCTTGTTGCTTCCTCAAAGAACTCTAACAGGTTTGTCAGGCAAGACTTCCCTTTACATAAACCATGCTGACTTTGACTTATTTTATCATTAGTCTTCAAGTACCCCAAAACCTCATCATTAATAATAGACTCCAACCAACATTTTCCCAAATGCTGATGTTAGGCTAACAATCCCATAATTTCCTTTCTTTTGCCTTCCTCCCTTCTTAAAGTGTGGAGTGACACCTGCCATTTTCCAGTCCTCTGGGACTATGCTAGAATCAAGTGATTCTTGAAAGATCATAACCAATGCATCTGTTACCTCTTCAGCAACCTCTCTCAGGACTCTGGCATGTAGTCCATCTGCTCCAGTTAACTGCTCCACCTTAAGACCTTTGAGTTTGCCTAGCACTTTCCCCTTTGTAATAGCAATGGCACTCACTCCTGCTCCCTGACACTCACAGACAACTGGCACACTGCTAGGGTCTTCCACAGTGAAGATTGATGCAAAGAACCCATTAAGTTTATCTGCTATTTCTTTATCCCCCATTACTACCTCACCAGCATGATTTTCCAGTGGTCCAATACCTCCCTGTTACTCTTTATATAACTGAAAAGACTTTCAGTATCCCGCTTTATATTATTGGTTAGTTTGTCCTCATATTTCATCTTTTCCCTTCTTATAGCTGTTTTAGTTGCTTTTTGTTGGATTTTAAAAGCTTCCCAATCATCCAACTTCCCACTCACTTTTGCTACTTTATAAGCACCTTTCTTGGCTTTTATCCAGTCCTTACCTTCCCTTGTCAGCCATGATGAACTACCCCTGCCATTTGAGAACTTCTTCTCTCAGACTTATCTATCCTATGCCTTGTGAACTATTCTCAGAAACTTTAGCCATCTCCGCCCTGCTGTCATCCTCACCAGTATCTTCCTCCAGTCCACCTGGGCAAGCTCCTCTCTCATGCCTCTGTAATTCCCTTTATTCCATTGTGATACTGATACATGTGACCTATGCTCCTCCCTCTTAAATTGCAGTATGAATTCAATCATGTTATGATCACTGTCTCCTAAAGTTTCCTTTACATTAAGCTCCCTAATAAGATCTGGGTTATTACACGACACCCAGTCTAAGATAGCCTTTCTCCACATAGGCCCAAACACAACCTGCTTTAAAAAGCCATCTCATAGGCATTCAACAAATTCCCTCTCTTGTGATCTGACACCAAATTAATTTTTCCAGTCCCCTTGCATATTGAAGCCTCCAATTACAATAGTGTCACTACCTTTATTGCCTGCCTTTCCCAGCTCCCTTTGCAATCTCAACCTCACATCTTGGCTACTATTTAGAGTCCTATATATGATTCCCATAATGTTTTTATACACCCTTGCAGTTTCTTAACTCTACCCATAAAGATTCAACATACCCTAACCCTTTGTCACCTCTTTCTAAAGACGTAATTCTATCTCTTACCAACAGAGCCACACCAGCGCCTATGACTTCCTGCCTGTCCTTTCAATACAAAGTATATCCTTTGATGTTAAGCTCCTAATTATGGCCTTCTTTCAGCCATGACTCAGTGATGCCCATAATGTCATACCGATCAACCTGTAATTGTGCCTCAAATTCGTCCACCTTATTCCAAATGCTATGCACATTTAAACACAATACCTTCAGACCTGCATTCTTTGCCCTTTGGAATTTTGACTCTGAGGTACAATTTAACTATTTGCTCTGTCTGCATTTATATCCATTTATTTACTTATCCTTCCTTACATTCATCTTGGAAACTTGCTGGCTCATCCTCAGCCCTATCATACTAGTTCACCATACCTCTGCCATATTGGTTTAAACCATTCCCAACAGCTCTAGTAAACTTGCCTGCATGAATATTGCCCCCTCCCTTGGATTGGGGTGCAACACATTCCATTTGTACCGGTCCCACCTGCCTCAGAAAGGGTCCCAATTATCCAGAAACCTGAATCCCTGCCCCCTGTTCCAATTCTTCAGCCACACATTTATCTGCCACCTATTTCTATACCTATCCCCACTGTCACGTGGCACAGGTATCGATCCTGAGAATACTACCCTTGATGTCCTACTTCTCAGCTTCCTTCCTAACTCCTTGTACTCTGTTTTCAGGTCCTCATCTGTCTTTCTACCTATGTCATTAGTACCAGTATTTACCACAACTTCTGGCTGCTCACCTCCTTTCGGGAGAGTTAAAGTATAAGATCATATTTCTGTTCTGCTTCGAATGGGATGAGGAATTTCTTTAACCAGAAGGTTGTGAATCTGTGGAATTCATTGCTGCAGATGGCCGTGGAGGCCAAGTCATTGGATGCAGTTGTTCAAAGTATTCAAAGTACATTTAGTATGAAAGAATGTATAAACTATACAACCTTGAGATTTGTTTGCTTATAGACAGTCGTAAAATAAGTAACGTGGAAGAACTCAAATTAGAAAAAAGACTAACCCCCAAAGTACAGAGAGAAAGACTGAAAGAAACAAATTGTGCAAACAATAGAAGTGAGCAGCAATAGCAGAAATTGATAGTTTCTTGACTAGTAAGGGTGTCAAATGTTCAAGAGAAGGCTGGAGAATGGGGTTGGGAAGGAAAATAAATCAGCCATGATGGAATGGTGGAGCAGGCTAAATGGGCCAAATAGCATAATTCTTCATGATCTTATGGTCTTCTTTGAGACCTTATGCCATGCAGCTTGTCAGTGATCCCTTAAAGCACAGTCCTGAATCCCCCAGGCTTTGTAAAAGCTCCATCTGTACCTTCTGGTACGGAAACATAGAAAACCTACGGCACAATACAGGCCCTTCAGCCCACAAAGTTGTGCCAAACATGTCCCTACTTTAAATATTACTAGGATTACTCATAGCCCTCTATTTTTCTAAGCTCCATGTACCTATCCAAAAGTTCCTCAAAAGACCCTATCGTATCTGCCTCCACCACTGTTGCTTTCAGCCTATTCCACGCACTCACCACACTCTGCATAAAAAACCTACAGCTGACATCTGCTCTGTACCTACTCCCCAGCAGCTAAAACCTGTGCCCTCTCATGGCAGCCATTTCAGCCCTGGGAAAAAGCCTCTGACTATCCACGCGATCAATGCCTCTCATCATTTCATACACCTTTATGAGGTCACCTCCCACCTTCTGTCGCTCGAAGGAGAAAAGGCCGAGTTCATTCAACCTGGTTTCATAAGGCATGTTCCCCAATCCAGGCAACATCCTTGTAAATCTCCTCTGCACCCTTTCTACGGTTTCCACATCCACTGGTATCGTACAAATTGATTGTATCCGAGCCCTTACGAAAATGTAGGGTGGCCTCCAGTGATGAGCATGTCAGGAGAGCATGCTGACTGGAGCACTTACCTGAATCCATCAGATATTACAGATGCTTGGACTTCCTCCCCGGCAAGCCCCTGCACCTGATTCTCTATGCACCTTATCAGACTGTACTCCGCTGATGCTCAATCACAATGTTGTGGGATAGCTATATATATATATTTTTATTTATGAAGGGCAGCAGGGATAAAACTATAGGATGATGAACCTCACCGCAAATTCTTAATGAGAGAATTTATGCACATTTGGATAGGTAGTGTTAGTCCACCTGGATTTGTGGTGGGGAAATCATGCCTCACTAATTGGATTGAGTTCTGAGAAGGTAACTAACAAGATCATCGTTGGCAAGGTAGTAGACTCTTGCTTAATGGACCTTGATAAGGTTCTATATAACAGGTGGAAAGCATTCTGACTGCTTTTATCACTGACTGGTATGGAGGATTGCAAGAGGCTTCAGGCTTCTGCAGACTCAGCTCTCTCCTGCACAGGCATAACCCTCCCTACCATCGAGGGCATCTTCAAGAAGCAATGTCTCAGGAAGGTGGCATCCTTCATTCAGGATCCTCAACGTAATTTTATGTTTTGCGCTCGACTGCTACTGCAAAGCAACACATTTCACATCGCATATGACAATGCAATAAACCTAATTCCTGATGAATAAACTCTTCTTGAGCTTCCAGCTGGGTACAGGTTTGTCATCAAAATGTCATTTAAAATCAATACCTGCACCTGGCTAGAAGCCCAAGAAGAGTTTATTCATCATATATGTCAGGAAAGCAGCAGATCCTTTTTAACCTAACTCTTATTCCAATTCTGTTCCAACAGGTTAAGACTCAAAAGTCAACTGGATCCAAAATTTGTTTGGTGATAAGAGGCAGAAGGTATTAGTGAAGGGATGATTTTCTGACTAGACATTTATGACTGGTAGCATACCATAGGATCTGTTTTGGGACCTTTAATATTTGTGAAATATGTTATGAGAGGCATGGATAGAGCTGATCATTCAAATCATTTTCCTGTTGTGGAGGCATGAAAAACAATTGGTCATAGATCTGAGGTGAATAGAATGCATTGCCAGAAGAGTTCATGGTATCAGATGCAATTATTATGTTTAAAAGGCATTTAGACTGGAAATTAGTTAGGCAAAGCATAGAATTGTATGGTCCTAATGTAGGGAAATGTAAATGGTAAAACAGCTTCTGTGCTGGATTACTCTATAACATGTCTCTCTAATATAATATTTCATCTCCAGTGGAATAGATCTGAGATTTGGTTGGCACAGCTGTGTAGCTAGTTAACAGTGCCATAGACCTGGGTTCAATCCTGACCCTGAGCACTGCCCATATGAAGTTTGCACATTCTCTCTCTGACCACATGGAGTTCTTCAGTATACCCCAATTAGCAGGTTAATTGTCCACAGTAACATGCCCTTACCATGATGTGTTAGAATCTGGAGGAAGTCAATGGGTGTGTGGGAGAATAAACTATTGGATGAAAATTGGATTAGTGTGAATCTGTGCTTGATGGTTAATGCAAACTTAGTAAGCTGAGGTTTCTGTTTCCGTATTACATCTCTCTGAGAGACATTGAGTGTCAGGTTCAAAGACACTTTGAGAAAACTCTGATCAATCCATTCCCTTCCCTCATTTGAGCACTCAGTCTCCTGACACCATCTCCATCCTCTCCCCTCTAGCTCTGCCTGCTCTCTTTTTTAATCTTTTCTTCTGAGAAGGAGTCATCACAGATTCCATTGATATTCTGCAGATAAAACAAAAACTGATAGCAAGACTCAAAAGATGTAATGTCTGTATCTAGAGCCGAACCACCAATATCTATGTGTTTGTGCACTTTTCACGGACTCAGTAAGGATGATGCCATCAGAATAAAATATTGAGACAAATAAATTGGAGTATTCATGATCTGCCAGGCCTATCTGCTCACTGTTGCTCTTTAGTGTCTCTGAACAACAGTTTTGGACATTGCCCTGCTGTGAATGTCCCCTCTAATGTGTGAATGCCAGCTTACTGATCCTGAGCATTTTTGCTGAATAGCGAAGAGATGACATTTGTAGACCTGTCATGTGTTTCCATGTAACAGGTTGTCCACTTATGTGGGGACTGTGGAGTTGGGGGTTTAATGAAGGAAATTGTACTTCTGCATGTGCTTGCTTATCAGGAAAGCTTATCAGTTAGAGCTTTGCACGTCACACTCCAATAAATCTTGGAACTTCTAATACTGATAAATGGAATTTTTACTGTTGCCAGACCTCAACTCGGCCACCTCTTCCTCAGCTTTGTCCAGACTTTTCTCCCATCTATGACATTTACTGGTTCTTTTAAGTTACATTAAGTGTATCATGGCATTTCTCCCTCTCCACTGTAGCCTTTCTGTTGATCCTGACCAACATTTTGTTTGTTATTACTATCTGGGAGAATAGCACTTTAAAGCCTGGTTTTCTCGCACAATTGATGTAAATCTAAGCAGTATAAATTAACTTACTATGCAATGTTCCTTGAGAAAAAAAGTACAGTTTCTATTTTATTGTATAATTCCTAAGTTCCTTAGAAATTTACTAAAGTTAGTGTCTGGTCATTTTTGCAATTACATTGTGAAAAAAGATACATATGCACATTAGTTCCTCACACAGCACTACTCTAAACTGTGAAAATACCTGAAGTTCAATTTCAAGGTAAAACTAATTTATCTCAAAATGATTTCATCCCCTGCTATATTATTTTGATCTTATCATTTCACAAAACTGAGGAATTAAATTGAACTGATTTTTAATAATTGTAATATTGAATGTGATTCGATTAAGAACAACATTATGAATCTCACCATAGATGCAAATTAAATGTTTATTTAATATCCTTATTCTTTGAAAGATTACATAGGAGAATTTAATATGACTTTTGTCTCTTGACTGTATTTTGTTTATTGGTTGCCGTAGAAATTACAATCAAAGCTGACACAGAATGCTCTAAGGTTCCAATTAATACCTGCAAGTACACAAGAACTATGTCCAGGACTGTCTAATTTGAAACTATCTCCCTAATAATGTGTATTAAGTCAACAAAATTAGCTTTCTGTTTGTCACTAAGAACTGGTATTTTCAGTCGTACACCAAAATTACTCTTCTGGTAAGGTGACAACATGCTCAGACATTGCAGCTTCTATGGGGTCAACCAAAGGTGTAATTATCTATTTGAAATGGACTTTTTAAGACTGCAAAATCTTGATGAACATAAAGCACTGTATGTCTACCCCTATGAGTGGCTCGTTGAGATAGAAACTTATGGAGCTGGACTTGGTGCAGACCACGATGCTGCCTTTCTGAAGGAGGTGTATAGTCTAGCAGCAAGTAATCATTTCAGTTGCTTTTCTTGCAATTGCAGGAGTCCATTGGTGCGGGAAGCTGTATGTCAGATTCATTGGTTTATTGCTGAATGGCAGGGGAGCTGTGTGGCCTCGGTTGTGGCGAGGATTAGGTCTTAAAGCACAGTGTTACTGCCACGGGAATGATGCCAGAGTCGGGTGTTCTGCTGGCATGTTGGTGGCAATGTGGCACAACGTGCATGTTGGTGTCAGTGCTGCCCTCTGGGGTTTGCCCGGCAGAAGACATGCTGTATTGCATTTGACTGTAGACTGCTGTAATATTCATGGACTCAGGGGCTTGGACTTTTGTTGTGTGTCTTCATTTTACTGCTATCCTATAAATATATATCCACTGTTGTTACTGTGTTTTGTATCTTGACCCTAGAGTAATACTATTTTGTTTGGGTGTTCATGTATTGTTGAATAACAGTTGAACTCAAACTTGAAAACATCCCTCTGGTTCTGGGTGAGATAGCTCCAGCTTGTATGATATCTTGGGTTGGTAGAGATAATGTTATAGAGGGGCTATGAAGGATGATTAAGGATTTAATATGTGCTGGAGTCTTAAATGGCTGGTGTTCTCTGCAGGGATTGACAGAATAAACAGGACGGGTAGTAAAAGCACCAGCCATTTGTACAAGGTTCTGGGTAAAAAGTGATTTTGATATTTTTATTTAAAAACTAAACATTTACCATTTGTGACAAAGTAAATGGAAAAATATGCAAGCAATAACATGACTAAAATTCATTGAGATATTATTCAACTTCTGGAATGCACTTGGTTCTTGATTCAACCTATAACAAAAATCCACAATGATGTGACTTGGTACCAGAAATGTAAATAATTTGGATTTCCAAATGCTGACATTTCTGATATGGATAATCTCAATCATAAATAAAGAAATAAATTCTCTAGATTGGAAACTAAGATGAAAAAGAATCTGAAACTATGTGGTCTCATCAACATTATTATGACAACAATAGATGGCATCCAGGGAAAAATATACAAAACAAAGAATGAAAATGAAAACTAAGTTGCATGTAAACTATGTCAAACATTTATGATCAAAAGCATATTTCAACAGAAAATGGTTTGCTTAAATAACAAATCGATGAATATATATGGTCTATAACTCCTGGCTGACATCAGAAAGTTCAATGGTTAATCTATTATGATTGTTTAGTTTGAAAATAAATCAATCATAGAATTTTTCTATTGTGACAATAGAAATTGTTCCTTCTCAGGTTTTGTACTTATACTTCATTTTCTTTCTTTAGAAAACACTCTTGACCTCAATGTTCTTGCAAAATCATTCCTTATTTATTCAAATATCCCTTGCTTCTGCAAAGGATGCCAAACATATAATTGTTTTTCAAAGCAATGCTCATCTTTCTCATTGCTCCGTGTTGAATCTTGTCAATCAGCATTTTGTTCCTTACATAGCACCACACTGGTTTTAACCAAGGTCACAAATGAAATTTCTAGATTGGTGCATTGTCTCTATAGGGTTTCAATGGGATGTTGCTGTATTTGTAAGCCTTTAGTGTATGTTCAATGACTAGAAGAGATTCAGACATCAGATCGATAGTTTACTCATCTTATCATTCATTCAGTCCATTACTTGCAGTGCCAGGAGAGTGATTGTAGTCCACCTGCTTGTCGATGCATCAGTATCGTTAAGCATGTCAAATCAACTGCTTATGCCAAAATTGAGCAAAATCCTTGAAAAGCTACGATATGTTGTTTATAGAATTTATTGTGTCCACCAAATACAAAGATATATGTTAATGCATAGATATGTTATTAGATCACAGTGTCAGGAGAAATTTCATAAATTTCTTTCTTCCATGCATTTGTACAGAAATTGATATGTATTATACATACCAATAAATCACTTATGATTCATTGATGTCTTTGTATAGGAAAGTATGGTCATCAGTCCTAGACTTTGTTACTTTATTCCTTTAGATAAATAAGTATTCTTCTTGTTTGCTTCCATACTATCGTGATTAATTGACCCCATGGTCAATTTAGTCCTCATCTCCTCTCAGGGCAAAAGTAGTTTAATGGGTTTTGTGTGCTTTCTCTGAAGAAATGCTGATTAAAACTGAAGGAGTAGTTGAGGTTTTTGTTACCTGTCTGATTTATTCTGACAGTCCCTATAGGGATAATTTACAGTAGCCAATTAGACTACTAGCATGTTTTACAATCCCCTAGAGAAGTGCTTTGTTAGTTCCACTTTACTAGTCATCTTATAAATAAAGCATTGTCAATAAAGATTTCTCTTTGGACGGTGTATAGTTAGTTATATATAGGTTACCAAAAGGAACAATTTTCAACACTTTTCCCTTCTCTTACATGTTGATAATTTGTGATGATTTTGGATACCAACTTGTAACAATAACTCCTAATCCTATCACTTCTTCCTCTTTGACTGATCTCTTGCTCACATATGAATATATGGCCTTATATTCAGTTCTGGATGATCCAATCTGGCCTCTAGTTACACACTTAGGCTTGAAAGTCTTGCTACTGACTCCATTTCCTTAACTGGATCTGGAAATGAAATACAACTTTAATTAAATATAGTGCTTTTAAATAATTAATTGTGATAGATCCTAACATAGAAGAGCACCACAGTAACTAAGTATGTGCATTAAAGTTAGTGAATAAGTCAATTCATGCAAAAGCATGGTTCTCTGTTTCAAACTGAAGCAATGATAATCAATCATAGACGTAAACCTGGCTTGTATTCATTTCAGCTATTTTTAAGCCATTATGAAGTGCAGTAACTGCTGCTACATCATTAAGCACTGCAGCTAATTTGGGCTCAGCCAGGACCTACAAAAATCTAAATAGAAATAACTTCTTCAAGGTTAATATTTCAGTTTTATGTCCCCTCATTAGGATGACATCTGATGCAGAGTCATTGGCCTGGAATTTTAACCACTTCACGCTTCATGGATGCTGTCTACCTAGCTGAGTAGATCCAACTTTTTTTTTACTTTTAAATAGAAAAACAAACAATTAAGTTGTTCTTAGCAATGATTACTGATCAGGTGAAGAGTATCCTTCAATTACTTCTTGCTTTTCTGTAAAAGTCAACAGCATTCCTGATGATACAAATAAAAGACAACCAAAACCAGTCTTCGGTATTAAGAAAAAAAAACTGTCTGTCTATACAGTGATCATATGAAGCATTGAAGTCAATTGAGGAAGGACAAGGCAGAAGTATAACTTCTGTAAAGAGAAAAGACAGTAGAAACAAATGGATATGGTTGGATTCCTGACATTGAGAGTTCTCAAGACATGGATAAGAAGCCATTCAGCTCATCTGATCTATGTTACTTTCAAAAAGGAATCCCATCAGCCCTACTCTTCTACTTATTTTCCTACGTGCAAGCAAATTAATCTATCTCATGTGTATCCAGCACTCATCCTTGATTCTGCAATTAACCAAAACTAAATTACAAAAGTTGATTAACCTGACAGCACATCTTTGGGATTGGACTACTGCATGGAAATCAACACATTCATGAACAGAATGTGTTAACTCTGTACCAGTAGTGTCTGAGGTCAGGTCTGAACCCACTTCACTGGAGCTATAGTGAAACAGACCTAACTATTGTACCACTATGAAGTTAATATGTTAGTCCACCCTAATATGGTGTCTACTTCCAGAAAGATATGATATATTTCAACTGAACATTTTCTTCTTACATCAGTAAAAGCAAGCTCTTAGTTAATAGAAGTTCATAAAATGCACTGTTCTCTCAGAAAACTGAGGAATAAAGGTCCAGACACCAGCAGTTTATATTGTGAGGAGAGTGGATAGATTCCTTACTTCTTAAGGAATGAGGTATCTGGACTATGCTGGCATACATTTAGCATTGTATTGAACAAAAAACATTTCAAAATTAAACAACATTAATTGGACTGTTGCAGAATTATGAATTCTGCCATTGCAAAATTACTATTCTATACATTTTGTAGAAATGATTTATATCCAGACCAAAAGCTATCAAATAATTGTAATCCAGTGAACAACTAAAATCTTAAATTTTACCATTCAAACCATTCAGCCAAAATGTTTACCATTCAATCAAAATGTCAGTTCTTTAGCAAACTTTCCAGTGGAATAAATGGCTTCATCCTTGCAAAGAAAAACTTTGAATTATCCTACCCTACTACTGATAGGAACAATGAACCTAGCAACATTATATCCAAGGGTCTTTAGATCAGGAGACAGGGAGGAATCGAAACATTTGCAGAGGGAGGTAAAGGAGAAGATCAAGACGGCTAAAAAAAATACAGGAGAGAGCTGGAGAACAAGCCTGGGCAGAGTAGCCCACGGGAGGTGTGGAGATAGAATCATAGAATCATAGAAAACCTACAGCACAATACAGGTCCTTCGGCCCACAAAGTTGTGCCGAACATGTCCCTACTGGTCTATAATTTCCTGGACTATCGAGATGCATGAAGAACATCACTAGCTTCAATCAGCCTAGCTGAAAAGTCTCAGAATGCAACCGTGAATGGGCTAATGTGTTAAACCAATTCTTCAATGGGTTTGAAAATTGCCTTTCTGTTCACAACATCCTCAGCACACCGGTCCAAATGTCAAGGCACTCAATGTTCCCTCACCACCAATGCTTCTCCTCTTTTCTCCTCCCTCCTCCAGATCAACACATGAATGAACAACATAGGCTTCCAGTGTCTACGTTCCCTCCCTGCCCTGTATCTGCCATCTACACTTTCACATACCAACTGCTACCATCCCGATCTTCGCCCCACACCCCAGCCCCTACCTCCGACCAACTCCCCAGTCACCTGATCACTACTGAGCGGGTGAGAATGGCTCTGGGGAAACTCAGACACAGCAAAGCCTTGGGACTGGATGGTGTGCACACGTCCTGAAGGGGTGTGCAGAGCATCTGTGTGGAGTTCTCCAGCGCATTTTCAATCTGAGTCTCGGCCTGGAATGGGTCCTGACTGTGTGGAAAACATCATGTGTGGTCCCAGTACCCAAGAACGGGCCAACCTAAAGTCTTGAATGACTAGAGTCCAGTGGCCCTGACCTCTCACATGATGAAGACCGTAGAGAGGCTGGTCCTGGCTCACCTCTGACCCCTAATCAGATCAGCCTGCAATCACCTGCTGTTTGCCTATCAGGAGCAAATTGGAGTCGACAATGCTGTCATCTCCCTGCTGAACAGAGCCTACTCATTTTGATAAGCAGGGCAGCACTGTGAGGACCATGTTTATTGATTTCTCAAGTGCCTTCAAAACCTTACAGCTCTCATTGTTGGGGGAAAAGCTCCGTTCAATGCAGGTTTGTGCTTCCATTGTCTCCTGGATAATGGATTACCTGACTGGCAGACCACAGTTTGTGCAGCTACAGAGTTGTGCATCAGACTTGTTTAGAAGCAGCAGTGGGGCACCTCAGGGGGCTGTACTCCTCCCTTCCTGTTACCCTGTTTACCTCCAACTTTAAATTCAACACTTAGTCATGTCATCTGCATAAATTCTCTAATGACTCAGCAATAGTTGGATGTATAAAGGGAGGATGGGAGGATGAATACAGGGCCCTGGTGGAGGACTTCGTCAAATGGTTCAAGCTGAATCATCTGCAGCTCAACATCAGTACCAGAAAGGAGATGGTGAAGGACTTCAGGAAGACTAACCCTGCACTGCTCCCTGTTACTATTGAGGGTAAAGACGTGGATGTGGTGAGGATGTGCAAGTACCTGGGGGTGCACCTGGATGACAGAGTTGACTGTAGCACCGACACAGATGCTGTGTACGAGAAGGGCCAGAGTCGCCTTTACTTCCTGAGGAGACTGAGGTATTTGGAGTACGCAGGCCTCTTCTTCACAAATTCTACCAGTCTGCTGTCAGCAGTACAACCTTCTATGTAGTGGTGTGCTAGGGCAATGGCGTCAACAATGGTGATACCAACAGGCTCATTAAACTGATTGGAAAGGCTGGCTCTGTAATAGGAGTCAAACTGGACACACTGGTGACTGTGGTCAAACAAACTGCTATGGAAAATCCTAGCAGTTCTGGACTATGTTTCTCACCCTCTGCATGCCACCTTAGCTAAACAGAGGAGCACTTTTAGTAATAGGTTAAGATAACTGTGCTGTTCCAAAGAGTGCTATATGAGGTCATTCTTACCCTCAGTATTAGCCTCTATAATGAGTCAACCTGTAGCCAGTGAAGTGATGACTCTCTCCTTAGACTGTTTAAAGTGACATTTTTTATTCTTTCTTATTTCTAATGTTCATAAATTCATATATCTGTGCACTTGTAATGCTACTGTGACACTGTGATTTCCTTTGGAATCAATAAATTATCAATCTAACATTGCTACAAAGTGCATTGTTTACTAGTTTCAGTGACCTTTGGACACCAAGTAAATAGTAGATACTTTATATTCTAGATACGGAACTTTTGAATGAATGTAGAGAAACCACCAAAAGTCATTAGCAATGAAAACCCTTTCACTTAATTTTACATCTTAGGCCACTAACAGAAACTCTAGAAGTACATCACCAGTACAAATAGTAATAGAGAAAGTTCTGAATGTATAATCAACATCGTCTTCAAACTTTTATCTTCTGATCAACTACAAAGTGAACTGAAGGCAATAGGAACATTTAAAGGTAATTATAATGAATAAATGTTCAGCGATCAATCACGGAACATAAGAGTCTTGATTGAATTATACTCCCTCAAAATGTAGACAGCAAAAAACAACTACAATTTGGATTAATGGAACATCTTTAACTTTGCAAAACCTTCAAGGCATTTAACTGGATTATTGTGAAACAAATTACGTTACCAATTATTTAAGAATGTAGTGTGCCCAACATTTTCTGGAAGCAACAAAACATGGATGGGGCAGGAGATATGACAATGCAGGGATGGCGATGAGTCTCAGCAGTAGAAGCATGTAGTCTTGCTGATGGGGTGTATATGAGGATGGAAGTCTAGATCAGGGTCAAATACTTCAATAAAGCTATCAAGTATCTTGATTGGCCTCAGAACAGAATAAATAAGAAAGGTGAAGTCAGTTACAATATGGACAGTAAATCCTAATTTAACACTCTGATATGGAACTATGAGCTAGATCTCAATTGTCACTGGCTATAATATAGGACTCTAATTATTCTTACTGTACAGGAGTTCTCTCCAGCATTATCATAAGTGTGACCTTACATATTAATACTGCTAAATGAGAACATTTTGTGTGGACATATAGCAAAAGGAGCTAATTCAACATGAAACAACCCAAAAACCTTAAATAAACACTTTCTACCATGTTGAAAAGCTGGAATGCTTGTTTTCGTATCTTAATGCTATCTGCAAAACAAATAGAAATCATGCCCTGATCCTTTGATAAATCAATGTTTTCTTTCTTGAAGATTTGAATTGTGTGCATGCCTCAAACTTGGCTTCTACTCTCTCATCTGCTACAACTTGTTTCTGCCCATGTTTTCATTGAATTCACCAAGCTCTCCTAGTGCAAGGACAAAGAACATTCACCTTAGTGATTAGAGTCAGCTCAAAGGACAGGGTATGCTACTGGCTGCCTGCCAACCATTAGGTCTTTGCTAACAAATGTTGCATTTATACCCAACAGCAGTGCTTCTCAAAGTAATGTATGCCTGTCCTACTTCCACAATAATTCCAGCTTCATATACAGCCTCCAATAATATTAGCTTTAATATGAACTCATAGTTTTGTGGAAATGTGAGACACCTTTTTTAAAGTTTAATCATACTCCAGATATTTGTTCTATATATTCCTTTGTTATTGCATCACAGTTTTCGATAAATGCTGAGTATCAAAGTATTGAAAAAAATAACAAGGAGAACCTTTAATCAAACTCACTAATGTCTCAGAGGTGAACCATATGGCATCATACATTTTACAGCGTATCACCACAGCAATAACATTAATAATTTGTTCTGCATGAACTTTTCTTTCATAAAATGGAATTTGTTTATATGTTTGCTCTTATATTTGCTATAATGGAACACATATGTTTAGTAACCTGCACTGTAGAATCAAAAGCTCAAACTAAGCCCTATTGTAATGTTACACAACACTATCAATCTTTATTACAGAAAGCAACAAATACTAGATTGAAAGTGTTATGTTTGAACACATGCGCATAAGAAATAGAATGCACGATCTTGAAATTCAGCTACAGATTGGCAAGTGTGACGTTGTGGCCATCTCTGAAACTTGCTGAAGGGATGCCTGCATTGGGAGCTGAACGACCAAGGATATACGGTGTTTCGGGAAGATAGGTTAATAGGCAGAGGGGGCGGTGTGGCTCTGTGTATAAGAAATTATGTTAAATCATTAGAAAGGGATGACATATGATGGGCAGGTGTAGAGCCTCTATGGGTTAAGTTAAGAAATGGCAAGGATAAAAGGACTTTAATGGCAGTTCTATCCAGGGCTCCAAACAGCAGCCAGGATGTGGATTACAAATTGCAGCAGGAGATAGAAAAGTTGTGTCAGAAGGGCAATGTCATGATAATCACTGGGGATTTTAACATGAAAGTGGATTGGAAAAACCAGGTCAGATCTGGACCTCAAGAGAATTTGTAGAATGTCTAAGGGATGGTTTTTCAGAACAGCTTGTTTTTGAGCCCACTAGGGGATCGGCTGTGCTGGATTGGGTGTTGTGCAATGATCCAGAGGTGATAAGAGAGCTTAAGGTTAAGGAACCCTTAGGGAACAGTGATCACAATATGATCAAGTTCACTATGAAATTTGAGAAGGAGAAACTAAATTCCAATGTTCTGGTATTTCAGTGGAATAAGGGAAATTACATTGGCATGAAAAGGGAACTGGTCAAGGTTGACTGGAAAGAAACACTAGCAGGAAGGACAGCAGAACAGCAATGGCTGGAGTGTCTGTGAAAAATTAGGGAAGTGCAAGACAGATATATTCCAAGTAATAAGAAATTTTCAAATGGAAGGACACTACTGGAAGGACAAGTGAAGTCAGAGCCAAAGTAAAAGCAAAAGAGACAGCATACAAGTAAGCCAAAGCTAGTGGGAAGATAGAGGATTGGGAAGCCTTTAAAAACTTGCAGAAGGTAACTAAGAAGGTCATTAGGAAGGAAACGATGAATTATGAAAGGAAGCTGGCAACTAATATCAAAGAAGATACTAAAAGCTTTTTAAAATATATGAAAGGTAAAAGAGAGTCAAGCATAGATATAGGACCAATAGAAGATGATGTTGGATATACTGTAATGAGAAACACAGAGATGGCAGAGGAACTGAATGCATATTTTGCATCAGTCTTCACAGTTGAAGACATCTGCAGTATACCGGACATTCAAGAGTGTCAGGTAAATGAAGTATGTGCAATTACTGCTGAGAAGGTGCTCAGGAAGCTTAATGGTCTGAGGGTGGATAAATCTCCTGGACCTGATGGAATGCACCCTCAGGTTCTGAAAGAAGTAGCTGGAGAGATTGCGGATGCATTAACTATGGTCTTTCAAAAATCAATAGATTACGGCATCGTACCGAATGACTGGCAAATTGAAAATGTTACTCCGCTATTTAAGAAGGGTGGGAGACAGCAGAAAGGAAACTATGGATCTGTTAGCTTGATGTCAGTGGTTGGAACTTTGTTGGAATCGATTGTTAGGGATGAGATTACAGAGTACCTGGAGGCACATGATAAGATAGGCCAAAGCCAGCATGGTTTCCTCAAAGGAAAATCCTGCCTGACTAACCTACTGCAATGTTTTGAGGAAATTACAAGCAGGGTAGACAAAGGAGATTTGGTGTACTTGGATTTTCAGAAAGCCTTTGACAAGGTGCTGCACATGAGTCTTACTTAGCAAGATAAGAGCCCATGGAATTGCAGGGAAGTTACTAGCATAGGTGGAGCATTGGCTGATCGGCGGAAAACAGAGAGTGGGAATACAGGGATCCTGTTCTGGCTGGCTGCCGGTTACCAGTGGAGTTCCACAGGGGTCAGTGTTGGGACCACGGCTTTTTACGATGTATGTCAATGATTTGGACTATGGGATTAACAGATTTGTGGCTAAATTTTCCGATGATACAAAGATAGGTGGAGGAGTGGGTAGTGTTGAGGAACAGAGAGCCTGCAGAGAGACTTAGATAGTTTAAGGGAATAGGCAAAGAAGTGGCAAATGAAATATAATGTTGGAAAGTGTATGGTCATGCACTTTGGTGGAAGAAATAAATGGGCAGACTATTATCTAGATGGGGAGCTAATTCAAAATGCAGAGATTCAAAGGGACTTGGGAGTCCTTGTGCAGGATACCCTAAAGGTTAACCTCCAGGTTGAGTCAGTGGTGAAGAAGGCAAATGCAATGTTGGCATTCATTTCTAGAAATATAGAATATAAAAGCAGGCATGTGATGTTGAGGCTCTGAAAGGCACTCGTGAGACCACACGGAGTATTTTCCTTTCAGTTAGTCCTGACGAAGGGTCTCGGCCCGAAACGTCGACAGTGCTTCTCCCTATAGATGCTGCCTGGCCTGCTGTGTTCCACCAGCATTTTGTGTGTGTTGCTTGAATTTCCAGCATCTGCAGATTTCCTCATGTTTGGAGTATTTTGTGCATTTTTGGGCTCCTTGTTTTAGAAAGGATATACTGACATTGGAGAGAATTCAGAGAAGATTCATGAGAATGATTCCAGGAATGAAAGGGTTATGAAATGAGGAAACTCTGGCAGCTCTTGGGCTGTATTCCCTGGAACTTAAGAGAATGAGGGTTGATCTCATAGAAACATTCCAAAGGTTAAAATGTCTGAACAGATTAAATACGGCAAAGTTATTTCCCATGGTAGGAGAGACTAGGGCAAGATGGCATTACTTCAGGATTGAAGGACATCCATTTAGAACAGCGATGCGGAGAAATTACTTCAGTGAGAGGGTGGTAAATCTGTGGAATTTGTTGCCACAAGTGGCTATGGAGGCCAAGTTGTTGGGTGCATTTGAGGCAGAGATAGATAGGTTCTTGAAAAAGAAAAATAGAGGGTTACGGGGTAATGTGGGTTTAGTACATTTTAAAAAGAATATATGGGTTGGCACAACATCGAGGGCTGAAGGGCCTGTACTGTGCTGTAGTACTCTAGTGTTCTAGTGTTCTCGGGCATCAAAGGGTATGGGGAGAAGGCAGGAGTGCAGGAATGACTGGAAGAATTGGATCAGCCCAGAGCAGACTTGAAGGGCCAAATGGCCTACTTCTGCTCCTATATTTTATGGTCTTATGGTCTGTATTTGTACTTTTGAGAGATTATCAACCTGAAACATCATTCTTCACCATTCACAAATGATGATTAACTTCCTGAATATTCCAACATTTTTCATTTTTAATCTCATCATTTAAACATCTATCATTTTTTTTTTTTTTGCTTTTGATATCATCCTGCCTAACTTAAGTCATTTGATAAAGCTAGGACTTAGTCAGGTATAGATATGTCAAAAAAAGGTTGAACAACAAACATGATTTTGCAACTTTTAGCACCTTGGTGCACTTGAACATAATTGCGAAATGATAATTGTATTAACTTCTGTGGTTCTTTCATTTTCAAAAAAGATTAAAAACAATGAATATAAGTAACATCAACATTGTTTACTTATTGGTTTGAGAAGTGAGAATTGAAATCTGAAAAAGGTATTCACTGATAATCAAGAATCTGAAACAGCTGATTATTTTCAAGATAGACAACATGCAAATGTAGATAAGCAAGTGGGAGCATATCAGGAGCAAAGAGTTGATTGAGAATTTTCATCACATTAGCTTTTTACTTCTTATGAGGAGACTGGAAAATATCCATGTCAGGACACTGAAAGGTAAAAGGTCACTGCACAGCACAAAAAGGGTCATTTTCGCCATAGTTTTATTTCTATTAAAATTTAAAAGTGCCTAAGATGTTGGTCAGCCTACTACAATTATACAGGTTCTTGGAGAGAGCACGAGTAGAAGAATGCGTGGAAGTTTGCTCCCATTATGTTTCCCATACAGTGAAGGATCACCGGATTGACTCCTGCAGTAAGAGCACTACTGTATGAGGAGATTAAATCCAGTGGGATTGCATTCACCAGAGTTCTGGAGAATGAGAAAGAATCTTATTGGAACACACAAACTTCTGACAGTGCAAAGGAGGTAGAATGTTAGGATGAGGGGGCTATTATACACTGGCTAAATAGGTCTAGAATAAATAGACACATTCTCAGGACAAAGGGTAAAGTAATTAGGTTTAAGATGAAGAAAATCTTATTCAGAGTTTCCAACAGGGAATTCTCTACCACAGAAGGAGCCAAATCTCTGAAAATATTTAAGTAGATGTTTCAACTGATATGAGTCACTGGAGAGACACTGAAGCTAGTGATACAGAAGTCTTTATTTATCACAACAAGCAGATATTCATTCAGAGATCCTCTCGGCAGAGTCTCCAAAACTCAAAGTGCATCACATTTTTACACATCAAATTCATGTTTTGTGAGTTGACTCAGAGTGTATAAATAGCCCAACTACTGACAGATCGAATATGCCTGTGACCATGTTTGATGTGCTAACTGACATAATCATTCTAGTGCAATGGTGCAAAATAACTCCTCTTTCACTCTCTTGCTCACTCACTCTCTCTCTCTCTCTTGCATTCTCTCTCCCTCTCTCTCTTACTCTTTCACTCTCTTCTCTCTCTCGCTCACTCTCTCGTACACTACTAATATCCAACAAAACCTCAGCTCTAGACTAGGCTGCAGTGTGAAGTAATATGATAGGTTGTTTATGGATTAGAAGTACAGCAGTTAATACCACAGTCACACTCTCCATCAATCTGAGTTAAGTCCTGACTCTGGCTACTGTCTGTTTGCATGTTTCCACTGAGTGTTCCCCTTTCCTCTTACATTCCAAAGAGTCAGGTGACAATGATGGCGTTTTGAAAAAGAAAAGATTGACCAGGATAAGTTGTAGAATGGACCTGATAAGCAGGTTTGAAATGTGAAAAAAAGCATGAAAATATGCTAAGTAATCCTGTGTTTTATAAAATCATCAGATTACCTTGTCTGAGTACAGGCTGTTGAGGAAATGGCTCAGTGCATCAGGACAGTCAGTAAACCAGTAATGAAGTTAACATTGAACAAATTTTCAACCAATAACACTCCAAGTGCTCCTGATATCTAACCTACTCAGACAACAGTGCTACAAGGAAAGTCACCATACAACATTGAACCAACCTATTAAATAACCTGGTAGACACAATAAGGCTGACTGGGGTGCTTGTCAAGCATATAATCACAGGAACGCTAAATTTTAGATTTTTTTTACATTAGCGTGCATTAATCTGTGGGGGTCATATTAGTTACATAATTCTGCACATGAAGGCTTATAAATCCATCAGCGCTCAGAGTTCTGTCTGTTCTTCATTGTGTGATGCACAATAATCATTCTTATAGCTGAGCCGCTTAAAAAATCCACTGACGTCAAGACCTTAGGTATCATTCAAGGCCTTTTCTAATGAAAAGGTTTATTCTTCATTTGCTCTGCAAGGTAGCCAAGTCTTGAGATGGCTCTGAGTTGAAAACATTGGGGGTGGGTGGTGTCTGAAAGATCCAGGTGGGGATGTTGGAAGGGTAAATGTGGTTCAGGTGTTGGTGATAGTATTAAGCTTGTAGTCGCTGGTGGAGGAGCTGGATAGGAAATATGTTAGCTGATAAGACCATGATTGTGTTGGGCTATTACAAAAGCACAAAGAAAATACAAGCACCAGCAGGCCACCTTTCCCCTCAAGACTGTCCTGTTATATGGGCATGACTGATACATCCCAGGCCTCCACTCCCACGTGCCAGTTGCCCTTGCCCTCCATTTCCCTATCTTACAAATACATATCCACTTCCTTTGTAATCACTTCTAATGATCTAGCCTGTATCATACTTCAGAGTATGAAATCTCAGAGATTTGATGCTCAGAGAGAGAGAGAGAGAGAGAGAGAGGGAGAGAGAGGATCCCGGACCTGTGGATTTTGAAGGTGCTGTTACCATGGACGGCAGGTGATGCACCATCAATAACTCTCGGAGACGGGAGGCAAACGATAGGCTTTTATTAGCTGCAAGAGACCACGATTAGCAGCAAGAGACCACCACACAACATCCTGGAGTCTGAGGGAGAAGCAGTGCCTCCAATCACCTTTATACAGGGGTCTGTGGGAGGAGCCACAGGAGCAGTCAGCAGAGGGGCGTGTCCAGACAGGTATATGTAGTTCATCACAGCAGGCAAGTGAGGAAGGGTTAAAGAAAAACAGGTAATTAAATAAAATGAAAGGGAGCTGCGCTATTAATGTCCCTGATGCTGTGCCACAACTCAGTTTAAATCACTTCTACTTCACAACCATATGGATGAATTTCTCTCGGCAATCCTCTGGACAAGTGAAGCACAGGGAATGATGTTGACATATAAAAGTGTGTTATCAGCATAAACATATTTCTCAGTTCGGTATGCCTGGTTGAATTTCTGCAGTGATGCACTTCAACGCAGAAATCAATCATAAATCCTACTTCACTTGGGGAAAATGATTGAATTTCATGCACATAATTATGAAAAAGCTGCACCATCATTGGCAACATCAAATTGTACTGTTTGTGAAAGGTATTTTCTTTTGATATATGTGCCAAGTTGTGATTTTCAAATAGATAATCAAATTAGGGGTTGACTGACACGCATTGCATTCACTAGAAATTCTCTTACAGTATATGCTGCTGATTAAAGCAGCGAGTGAACAGTTAATGCTCTGAATTTACCTTGACCTTTTCTAGGTATAGTCCTTTTACTGGTATTTGCAAATGCTGTGGCGGCTGACTGCTGTGTGAGATTTTGTTTCAAATTTACAAGGACTGGGTGACACAGATGGTATGTGTGAGGCACCTTGTATTGCACTAACATGTAATTTGGCTTGTAAATCTGCCAAGGCAGCAACTGGAGCTGCTGGAATTTCAGACAGCTGAGTGTGAACTGCATGAATTGTAATTTGTTTATTGGGTATTATCAGTCATTGTTTCAATAAGTAGGTGATTTTATTTAATCGTGCATCTGTCCTCACACAATTATTGAACAAATACATGATAAGGTGGAGGGAGATGTTAAATACTCGCCTGATTTTTGGTCATTTTGCCCGTTGTGACTGCGACTGGTGTAAGTATTTATCTTCTATTAATTTCAAAAATATACTTCATTCATAATGAAGAAATATACAAAGAAAAAGAACCTTGCAAAAGATTATTTTTTGTTCATGTTCAGTACAGTGCAATACTTTAAAAAGATGGAAAAAACACGAGCACAGCACCACTGCCACTGACATTGCTGCCTAAAGTGATACCCTTTCGTTGACCGACGGATTTCCCCACTCAACCCTCACCATCCATGTGCAATGACAGAAGAAGCCGATGCTGCTCTGTGGAGAAGGTTTGCAGCATTGGCTTATCTGCCACTGCTGCGGACCTTCTCCACAGAGCCTTAAACTTCATTGCACCATTTCAGTGTATCCCTCACAGCATACACCTGCAGCTTGGAATGAGCCAGCCTGCAGCATTTACTTACAGACAGCTGGAAGGCTAACCAATTTTGGGCAAACCAAAGGACATCCTTCACCGAGTTGATAACCTTCCAGCAGCAGTTAATGTCTGTCTTGGTGTGTGTGAAAGCTCTGACAGGGAGGACACCCCTCACCACCAGCCAAACAAGGTCTTGGTGTCTGTTGATTAGAATTGGTGATGAAGCACTCTGCCATATAGTTTGGGCCATTTTCTCAGGGAACAAACCTACTGAATCCACAGTGTCATATTTCTGCAGTGTCTGTAGTACATTTATACTGACCACTGCCTAACGGACTTGTAGTGAAAGGTGTTTGCAGACCCTTTCAGCAGAATCTTCCAAACTCAATGTATATCAAGTTTTTTTCACTCTTAAGGTCAATGGTAACAGTAAGAGTTTCAATATACTTTCAATAACTACAATGACATTACTTACTTCAATTTTTGTGTCTGACAAATGGTTCCATTGAAGTACATATTTACAGTAGGAGCACATTATAATTGACAAGACATCTGGAGGTACAACCACCTTTGCTGAGAAAAAGTATTTGACACATACGGTCTAAAATCTTCTGAGGACAGAGAACCAGACAAGATTAATGTTGTGAGGGCTGATTCTCTGAGTACATAAATTATTAATAAAACAAATACATCTATGATCAGGGGTTCCTAACCTGGGGTCCATGGACCCCTCGATTAATGGTAAGGCTCCATGGCATAAGAAAACGTTGGAAATTGATCCTGATTCTGATGGTGAGGCTCCATGGCATATAGAATGTTGGGAACCCCTGATCTATGATCATATTTGATGGATTGTGACAAGATTTAGACAGGGTTATCGGTCTTCTTTAGTATCTGTTAGAAGGCAGAAAATAACTTAGATGTGGGTATTCTGCTTGATAAAGGCCAATTAACATAATCCTATTGTCTGGTTGATGAAGACAAGAATATCTTATGGTTGTGTCAGTTTATAAATCTTATCCTGAACAGCCAGCCAGCTACCTGTTGTGGGCCAGTAACCTTTGCTCTATGGACACCTTTTAAATTCAAAACTGATTACTGGCTGTACTGTACATTTAAACTGTTTTTAGAATAATTATTGGTTCCTGTTTCTCATTAATACTTGATGTCCTCCTTTAGCTCTTAAAAGATGTCCTATGTCTGACAATTCCCTAACTTTGGCTTCCACATATGTGAAGAGTTATATTCTGTGAATCAACTTGGTTCCATTGTACATTTCTCATTAGGTTTACACATATAACTTCTTTTGGCTCAACTAGATCAACAGCAGAAAGCAACAGAACTTTGCAAATTTAAGTAGGTTCAAGTGATTTTTGACTTGGTTCCTACATTGTTTGGAGTATAAATCATGTAGGGACCTTACACAGAAGATGCAGGTAATAGAAATGCTACTCATATGGTTAATAGTGAAGAGGAAAGATTTAGGCTAGAGCAGCCTTTTCATCAACTGTTCAAATAGAGCAGAAAATTCATCCAGGAGTAATTCATGTCACATCCTGGTCCACTCTTTTATCACTTCCCTTCTCATGCAGCTACAGAAGATGCAGCACCTTTCCTTCCATCTCTTCCCTTCCACCTTCCAGTGACCAATGCAATCCTTTTGTGGTTCACTTGCACTTCTTCCAGACTTGTGTGGACACCCTAGCTCATGATGTGGTCTCCTCAACTCTGGAGAAAGTAAAGACAGGTTGGGCGACTACTTTACAAAAGACTTGCATTTAGTTAGTCAGGAGGATGACCCAAAATTTCCAGCTGTCCCTCACTTTAAATTCTTTATCAAAATCCCACTTAGAATTCTCTCTACTTTATCCCTTATCCAATAAGTCCTAGCATAAGGTCAAAGTAGAGCGCTCACCTTTGTTCAGAATCAGAATCAGGTTTAATATCACCAGAATATGTTGTGAAATATATTAACTTAGCAGCAGCAGTACAATGCCACACATGATTATATAGAAAAAAATTAATAAATCAATTAGTAAGCATATATATGTATATTAAATAGTTAAATTAAAAACAGTGATAAAACAAATAATATAAAAAAGTGAGGTAGTGTTCATGGGTTCAATGTCCATTTAGGAATCAGATGGCAGAGGGGAGAAAGCTGCTTTTGAATGGTTGAGTGTTTGCCTTCAAGCTTCCGTATCTCCTTCCTGACAGTAGCAATGAGAAGAGGCCATGTCATGGGTAATGGAGGTTCTAATAATGGATGCCACCTTTCTGAGACACTGCTCCTTGAAGATGTCTTGGATAATAGGGAGGCTCGTACACAAGGTGGAGCTGACTAACTTTACAACTTTCTGTAGCTTCTTTTGATCCTGTGAATAGCACTCCCCCCATACCAGACAGTGATGCAACCTGTCAGAATGCTTTCCATGGTACATCTGTAGAAGCCTTCAAGAGTTTTTGAGTGTACAACATGTTTCTACATGTTACAGCCTTTTGGAGTTGTTATCATATTCAACAACTTCAAATAACTCTGTTTTCCATTTGGATCAGGACTGTCCAGTTTTACTCATGTCAAGGTTTGTCCTTTCCTGCTAGACACTTCCCTCAGCTCTGCATTTCATGACCTTAAAGTTCCTTTGCATTCTTACTGTCCTCATTCACCCATCAACCTGATGATTTAATCAACAGCTTATTTCCTCAGTGATCCTGCCCTAAACCCTTTATACTATCAATCATTCCTCTGTTCTCTTTGCATATTAACTTCTGTACTCAGTTCAGTTCAGTTTCAGTTTCCTATTTTTCACTTACTTTTTTTCACTCACTTTCCTATTTTTGCTGATGTTTGTTTCTTCTTCCACAATTGCTGCCTGGCCTGTAGAGTGTTCCCAAAAGGTTCTGGCTTGTTTCAGATTCCCTGCAGCTCCAGTAACTACACGTTCATTCCATAGGAATGATTATTTTAGATGCCTGGAGCATTATGGGAGTAAAATTGGTTACTATTTCACTCTTGAGCGTGTGCCACAACAAGGAGGCTGCAAGCATGCTTGGAATTTGGTCTATGTTCTTATTTCAGTATGCTACCTACATCTGATCTAAGTACAGAAACTTTTCCAATTCCAACTTGAAGGTTCTGCTCTGCAAGAAATATATTGAAAAAAAACTTTCATTTTGGTAGCGGCTATTCATTAAATAATAGAATTGGCTATAGAATCATAAACACTAACTTAGTGTTTCAGTGCTGGATCCTGTAATTAAATATTTCTGGGCTTTATAACTATTTACAAGGGACATCATGGCACTGAGTATCTGCTAATATCAGTGTACTTGAACGTGTTTTCCTGGCTTTGAATGAAAGTGGCATTATTCCCTGACAGCCCAAAATCTACCCCAAGCTTTGCTACCAGTTTTATTGTATTTTTTTTACTTTCTGCAATACAAATGCAATTAAATATAAAAAATGCAGTTAGTTTACAATGGCATAATTTAACAGCAAATTGCCTTTTCTTTCTTTAAAGGTTAAACTTCTATCGTTTCAAAAAATAAATATTGGCTGATGTTTGATGAGTTGCTGTTTCAACTGCAAAATAGCTTCACTAATCACTTGCAGAGGTGTAAACTTGAATTCAAATCATATTTATCATCAGAATCTGCATACTCTAAATTAAGACTCTGATATTTTTGGCACTAAAACACATAACTGAGATGGCATAGTAGCCTTACCTTTTGTAGTAGATTTTTGGTGTATAAACTACTACTACAGTGACCACTTTAGTATGTAGTCCTGTACCTAATAACGTTGGAATTGAGAGTATGTTTGTCATCTTCTGCTGCAGCAGCCCATCCATTTCAAGGTTGGATGTATTCTGTGTACAGAGATGCTCTTGTGCATGCCAATGTCGTAATGCATGGTTATTTGAATTACTGTCACTTTTTGGTCAGCTGGAATCAGTCTGGCCATTCTCCTCTGACCTCTCTGATTAACAAGGCTTTTTCCCCAGAGAATGTCTGCTCAATGATTGATTTTTTTTTTGATTTTTTTTTTTGGCACCATTCTCTATAAACTCTAGAGACTGGTGTGCATGAAAATCCTAGGAGATTTGCAGTTTCTGAGATGTTCAAACCACATGGTCAGACACCAACAATCGTGCTATGGTCAAATTCACTTAGATCACATTTCTTCCCCATTCTGGCATTTGGACTGAACAACAACTGAACCTCTTGACCATGTCTGCATGTAATTGGCTGATTAGATGCTTGCATTAATGAGTAGTTGTACAGGAGTACCTAATAAAGTGTATGTACGAAACATCTGAGAGATGCTATACTCAAAAAGAAATTATGGTGAATCTACGGCAGAATTTGGTCTGTCCAGTATCTAACTAAACTGTTATTATAGCTTCAATTCCAGGTCAGATAGAATTTGAATAGATTTTGTTATTAATAGCTTAAAGTTTGGCAGTCTTTACGAGGATGCCAAGACTGAACACATCGTATTATATTTTTATAATAGTCATTACTTCTCACAACTGATATCAGAATTGAAAAAAAAATAAGAATTCCCTAATGTCACAGATCAGGGTGTTTCTCTTAGACTGATTCCGAAGCATAGCCATTAGCAAGAACCTCCTGGCCTGGAATGCATCTAATTAATCAAACAAGAATTTTATTTTGCCTGTCCTTGTCTATGATGTATTCAGCTTTACAGCAAGAACATGATTCAAAAAAATAACATTTGAACTTTTGAACAAGATTCACTGTTAAGTAAATGGCCAAAGATTAGAATTGAACAGGATGGCTGAATTGAAAGATGTGTATTCTTGTCTAAATGTAGCAAGTTATTTTGTCAGCTCTTTTTTCCCCCAGTATTTATAAAAGAATACAATGAGAACATTGTACATCAGTTTTCTCAGATAATAGACATGTTTCTTTTTGTTCTATGGTTCTTATCATTTCACAAAGCACTTTTATATTGTATCACTTTAGCAGATGTTGATAATTAAGGTAAAAGAGTGTGAAATTGTATTATAGATAATTTTAACCATTCAGTGAAGGTAGTGATTAAAGAGATGACTCTGTACTATCAATGTGCTTCTTTAAAGTGGATCTATCAACAATTAAACTTGAACCAACTTTTTAAAATTATATTTTCAATTGCTCTCTTCACCATTGAGGGCATCTCCAAGAGGCAGTGTTGTCCCTCATCATCCAGGACGTGCCCTCTTCTCATTACTTCCATCAAGGAGGAGGTATAGGAGCCTGATGACCTACACTCAGTGTTTCAGAAACAGATTTCACCTCTCCACTGTCTAGAATGGTCCATGGACCCATAAGCACTACTATGTTATTTTTTTTTCAAATTATTTAATATTTTGTAATTGATAGTAATTTTATGTGTTCGCCCTGCAATGTTGCTAAAAAACAACAAATTTCACATCGTACAAAACTGTGATTAAAAAAAAATACTAATTCTGATTCTAGAATGATCCACAAATTTAATGTCTAGCTTTAAATTTTAAACTTTAAACTTTAAGTATACCATGCAGAGAATTATAGGGTTATTATTAAAATGATCCAGTATCTCGGCTGCCCTCATGAATACACTCAACTGTCCACATGAATACATCATCATGTCAGTTTTTGCACCAGGTCATGTATGGGCCAACAGTTTACTTCATGAATAGTTAAAATATGTCCAACTCAAAGCATGCAAGCTGTCATATTTGTATGCAAATTTTTCATCCTAACTCTCTTGGTCTCATTCTATTGCCAAAGAAATAATAAGCACCTGGCCAAGTTTGAATGGAGACATATAAGGTTGCCTGTGGAAAGTTCACAACTTGAAATTCAGGTGGATGGTAAAAATATTAATTGTATCCTGTGGAGAAGTGATATTGAGGCTCTATAGAAGCATTCATGGTTGAGTTAAACAGTCGCATCTGAGACAACTCCGAATGTTAATATGATAAACAGAAAGGGACATCAAGGTGAATTTTTAATTATCATTTTGCAAAGTGTGCCAGGCAGAAATATTTTTTAAGAACAGTTGAAGTTGTTTGCTAATACCCTGACTTAATAATGACTTTCGGAATTATGAAACTGAAACCAGATCACAAAGATGTAACATCTGACATCATACTGTTTTCTCAAAGGAAAAATACTACTGTTCGTGCTTCCATCCTTGTTAAATTTCACCCATCTCCAACTTCTGTTTCCTCTTCAAAATATTGAAAGTGATAATTTCCTAACTTACCCAGAACTTTTGGCATAATTCAGTTCTTTGGTAATTCAGCCCTTCTTGTGCTTTCATTCAGTGTGCAGCCTTTGACCCTGCCATCCTCCAACATCTCTCCACAATCAATAGCAGAAAAGAGCAATATCTTCTTAACTCTCCAGTCGTAGGTAGAGATGTATTAAACAAACTTCGCCCCCATTTCACCATTATATTTTCTGATGCTTGTTGCAGATTTTTCATAGATTCCATTTTCTTTCATATTACAAACTGCTCTTAGCAATTTCATTGAAAAATATGGTTCTGATTTCCACAACATGTTGATAATACATAGATTTATCTCATAGCCACTCATTGAAATCTCCACTGACTCCACTGACACCCAATATAGGCTATAAGCAAGATATCCCTGGATAGTAATGCTCTATCAATTCTGACCTGTTGATCCTTCCTGAGTTTAAATTCAAACCAAAATAATGCAAAATAGACAAGTAAGAGGATTGTGTTCAGAATGGGAATAGAATAATAATGTTTATGAAAAACGGGGTTATGTAGTTAATCATCCATGTCCCTACAAAATCATTCAGAATCTTCCCCATCCAGAAGCCCTGGATGAACCACGAGATCGGAAATCCAAGATTGTCGAATCCAAGATGGCGGCGCAACACAGCTTGCAGCGGCCACTCCGGAGCTGATTATCTGTTATTTGTGAAGCGGGGTGCCATGTGCAATCATAATCGGTTGAAAACGGACGTGGGAGCATGGAGGAAAATCGGGAAATCTCCAGGAAGACCTTCTTCGATGCTGCTGCTGCTGTGAGGTCCGGGTCTCTGCTGGAAGAACAGGCCCCCAGTCCTCGGGGTCGCGTTGCCGATGGCCGTTGGCGGGGGCATCTTAATACGCTCGGCAGAGGATGGTGCTCGGAGAAGCTCTGCCGGAGGGGATGGTTGTCAGCTTAGAGGTTCGACGGACTCGGAGTCCGCCGCGGTCAGGTTGCTTTCGGTGTGTGCTGCGTGTGCGAGGCTGGTTTCGACCGAGCTTTCATTGTGTGCTGCGTCTGCGAGGCTGGTTTCGACCGAGCTTTCATTGTGTGCTGCGTCTGCGAGACTGAGTCGGGCAGCGCCGTGGAAGTTCATAGCGGGGGTATTCCCTTCTGCCGCCGGCGTGGGATGACGAGTCAAATCAGGACCCTGAGGACTTGTGGAATCTGTGTGGTGGTTTCTTTCAAACTTATAGTCTTTTAACATCTTTGGACTGTTTTTACTGTGCCAATGGTCTGTTTTTTTCTTATCAATTATGCTATTGTTTGCACTGTTGTAACTATGTGGTTTTGTGCAAGTCTTGTAACTTTAGTTTTTGGTCTTGTTTTGTCTGGTGGATTTGGAGCTCCATTCCGTGGAACGCACTAAGATGGTAGCGCAATGTTAATACACAGCAACCTCTCCGGACTCTGGATTGGGGATTGCCAAACGTTATGTGGATTTTCTGGTGTAGTCTGTTTTGTCATATGCTTTTGTGATATCATTCTGGAGGAACGTTGTCTCATTTTTTAACTGCATTGCATTTGTGGTTTCTAAATGACAATAAACTGAATCTGAATCTGAGATCGGCAATTTGCTAAGGGCCTGATCAGAGGCATTCAAGTCTTGCAGTCAAGAAAGTTACAACCACTCTCTGGAAAGCAATCTCATGGGTGAAGTGGCAATTCTCAACTAAACTTGAATTAATGAAAGATGCTCAATAGCTGTAGCAGGGCTTGAAAGCGATATAGGTGACAACAGGGCTTCGCTTCCAGATGAGCTCATTACCTTCTATGCTTGCTTTGACCAGCGAAACATAGAGCAACAATTAGATAGATAGATACTTTATTCATCCCCATGGGGAAATCCAACATTTTTTCCAATGTCCCATACACTTATTGTAGCAAAACTAATTACATACAATACTTAACTCAGTAAAAATATGATATGCATCTAAAATCACCCTCTCAAAAAGCATTAATAATAGCTTTTAAAAAGTTCTTAAGTAGTTTACTTCAATACATTGAGTCCTAACCCCGGCACTTTAACATATCTTACTCCTGGCGGTTGAATTGTAAAGCCGAATGGCATTGGGGAGTATTGATCTCTTCATCCTGTCTGAGGAGCATTGCATCGATAGCTCCTATCAAACTCCTACTGCCCGCAATGACCCTGTGATTTCCATCTCTGAAGCTGAAATGAGAGCATCCTTCAGAAGGGTGAACCCGCAGAAAGTATCCAGTCCAGACGGAATACCTGGCCAAGTGTTAAAGGTCTTTGCTGATCAGCTGACTGGAGTGTTCAGTGAAATCTTTAATCTCTCCTTTTGTCAGCCTGAGGTACCCACCAGCTCCATGCAGGCTTCGCTTATACCAGTACCTAAGTAAAACATGGTAACCTACCTCAAAGACTATCACTGAATAGCACGAGCATTCACAGTGATGAAGTGTTTTAAGAGGCTGGTGATGAAACATATCAACTCCTACCTGAGAAGTGATTTGGATTTGGATTCATTCCAATTTGCCTACCAGCACACTGGGTTCTCAGCAGATGTGATTCCACGAGCTCTTCTTTCAACCCTGAAACATCTGTCCAGCAAGATGCATACATCAGGATTCTCTATATTGACTACAGCTTGGTATTCAATATGTTTATCCCCTCAGAACTAATCAATAAGCTTGAAGACCTTGGCCTCAATACCTCCTTGTGCAATTGGTGCCTTGATTTTCTCACTTGGCAACCCCAGTCAGTTTGGATTGGCAACACCATCTCCTCCACAATTTCCATCAGCACGAGTGCACCACACACCTCTGTGCTTAGCCCCTTGCTCTTCTCACTTTACACTTATAAAATGTCATATTTAAGTTTACTGATGACACAACTATCATTGGCTGAATCAAAGGTAGTGACAAGTCAGCATATAGGAGGGAGACTAAAAATCTGGCTGAGTGGTGCCACAACGGCAACCTCTCACTCAATGCCAGTAAGACCAAAGGGCTGATTATTGACTTCAAGTGGAAGCCCGAGGTCTATGTGCCAGTTCTCATTGGTGGGGCAGAGATGGAGAGGGTTAGCAACTTTAAATTAATTGGTGTTGTAATTTCATAGGATTGTTCTGGTCCTAACATGTAAGTGCAATTATGAAGACAGCACGACAATGCCTGTAATAACCTCCGTACCATCGAGCAAATCTACATGGAGCACTGTCGCAAGAAAGTAGCATCTGTCATCAGGGACCCCCACCACTCAGGTCATGCTCTTCTCACCATCAGGAAGAAGGTACAGGGGTCTCAGGACTCACACTAATAGATTGAGGATCAGGCTCTTGAACTAATGGGGATAGCTTTACTCGACCCATCACTGAATTGTTCCCACAACCTATGGACTCACTTTCAAGGACTCCCCATCTCATGCTCTCGATATTTATTGCTTATTTACTTATTATTATTATTATTATTATTATTATTATTATTATTATTTATTTCTTTTGTATTTACACAGTTTGCTGCCTTTTGGCACACTGGTTGTCCGCCCTGTTGGTCTTTCATTGAATCTACTATGGTTATCGGATTAACTGAGTACACCCACAAATAAATGAATCTCAGGGCTGTACATTGAACTTGGAACTTTGATCTTCTGGCTAGGATTGTAATTGAAACAAATGTTGTCAGCCTTTATCTACTTCTTAATAAATTATCAATTTTCAGAGGGTTGATAGTTATATCATCAATCAAATGTAAGTCATCTATGGCTCAACGTTGCAATGATTTCTTTGACTTAGGAGGATTGTGGTATAGCCCAAAGATTCCGTGATGAATTGCTCCTTGCAAGATAATACTGAATGAGTGTTGTAGTGGGCTTTAATGCAAAGGTGAACTTGTCTTCATTGTCATTTCAGACCACATCTAATTCCAGTGTATAGTTTAGCTCAGCCACTGAATAATTGTTTAATTTCCTGGAAGCCTGCTTTGATAAACACAAAAAATAATTGACTTGAAAAATTTCAGTCATCAAGAAGTATGGTCAGCTTTGTTGCTTTCATTAATATTTAGGTTACATAAGGAACAATGCACCTAAATTAACAATCTTGCCTAAAAACTAATGTGTCAAGGCATAGGACAATAACAATTAGTTAGGTGGAATATCTTTGGTGTCTCTCCTTTGATACTGAAGTCAGAGAAATAATAATCTATTCTACTTCAGTAAACAAATGGTAGGATCCTATTGAATAGTAATATCCTGTGATGGGCTTTCAGCATACTAATTAATATGAAACATTTAATATATTGTTTTATTTGCCAATATTACATTAATATCAGTAACCAAATATTTCTTTCTGAGTGCTTAAATTAAATCAAATTAATTGGTTATAAATTATTAATAGAAATAATTTGATAACTATATTAAACATGTTAATTGCATTCATTTCATTCATGTATCATCCGTCAATCTTATGACTCTGGTAACTCAGCTTCCATGTTAATGAACTCTTCCTTCTATCCCTGCTACAGCACCACAGAAATAAATGTACTGATAAGATGGCAAAATCATAATTCCAACAAACATTTTTGATTGCATTAATATTTTTTCATATCTTATTTTCTAAGCCTTGTGGTTTGCTTAAAAGGTACAGCTATTTCTTTCATTTTATACTTCAATGGTAAAACTGAATAGCCTTTTTATAAAACTTGTTTTCATCCCTTAAACGTTTGAACCTATGCATTCAAAACCATAAATCCTTCAGTTTTATAAATTCAGAACATGTTGAAAAAATATGAGACAATGTTATGGTTCAATAGAGCACTGGTTCTCAATTATTTACTTGGAAGGAATTACAATTACTGACTTCAAACATATCATGGGATTTTAAGACAGTCACAAATTTCTGGCAATATGTACTTTCTGAAATGTTTAAATTCTCTTGGGCCCTTTCAATTTCCCTGGGGCACTCATGTGCACCCTAGAATAAAAATGAATAGAGAAAGACATGTGCAGCAGTATGACAATATAACATGTACTCAATAACTTTTTTCTGCATAATCCATTGCTACAAGCGCTAACCTATACTTGTGTAGCAATGATCATATGATCCCTGTGTTATTTTTACCTCTTCCCAGTGTAACATCATCTCAGCAGAGATCAATATATATATATTGCAATGCATTAAAAACCATTGTTAATAGAATTTAAAAATACATTTGCAATTCTTGAACACGTTCAAAGCAGAAAATTCTAGAACACAGTGACTCAGGCAGCATTCATGAGAAGAGAAACAGACTTTTTTTGAATGAAAACTCTTCAATAGGATGTTTTGAACTGAAAAAAAAACTGTTTCTTTTCCTACTAATGCTGTTTGACCTTCTGATTATCTCCATCACATTCTGTATGCATCTTGAAATAAAACATCTCTCATTCCTCAAATATATAGAAGATAAAGTTACCAAAATCAAATTAATAAAGATTTGGCTAGAAATACATTGTTGACACATTGCAAATTTTCAAGAATTGCTTTAGTCCTCTATTTCATTTTACAGTAATACTAGAGTTTTATTCATCTGCAATCTATTTAGAACCTGCCCTTGAGCTGGAACATCATAAATTACTTTCTGAAGACAAACCAGATAGAATTTTTCATAAATCGTATAGGCTATGTATGAAAGGAACTCAAACTTCTCACAATTTCAATAAAAGAGCCTGCTACTATAGCTACATGAAAATAATTTTAACATTATGTTTTATTATTAAGTTTAATTCCTTTAGACAAAATTCCTTTCACAAGAACAAGTTTTAGTTCATCACATTTCCTCCAGGTTTTTAATCATCCTACCTTTCCATTCTGAATTCATTGTTCATTCAAATAAAAATGTTGTTCAAGATACCATCTGAAGTATGGAGCAGCCTACAATTTATACTAAATGGTCACACTGAATTGTAAGCCATCAATAGCTGGAAGCAGAGGGTGGAGAAGTATATAGTTTTGACAATTAAATACCTATAAGATCTTTAAAGCATGTGTATAGTATTTGAAAAAAAATGTAAATTTTAACCAACATGCAATTTTGTTTGGCTACAATTTTTCATGTGATATTGATATTGCTTTTAAGTCATTTGTTGAATGAAGATTTGTGCAATGTGACTATACTACTATTTATCACAGTCTGGTATGGGAATTGCAAGGCATCTCACCACAAGACCTTACAAGCGATTGCAAGGACTGCTGAGAGGATCATTATTTATCAGGAGTGATACATATGCAGGTCCCTTAGCATTGTCAATGATCCTTCCCACCTGCCTAACAATCATTTTCACCCCCTCCTCCCCCATCAGGTAGGATGTACCTTAGCATTCGGACAAAGACTGTTAGAATGGAAAGCAGTTCCTCACCTGGGCAGTGAGACTACTGAACGCCCTACCACCACCCACGCCTCATCATGTATGAACCTCCTGCCACCACCCCGCCTGATCACATATGAAGCACCAATAGTGTTATATTGTTTGCTTTGTTTTAAACTTGTTATGCATTGATGTATATTTTGACCCTTACTTGTTGCTGTGTGTTATGCACTGAATAATACGAGAGGGCATTCAGAGTGATGACTTAAAGATGCATGTTTTATTCCTCATTTCTCTGTCTCTCGTGTATGTTATTCACTGCCACCTGGCTTCCCAATACCACAAGCACTACAACAGGTGATGAGGTGACAAGTCCTCATGTGTTATTTATTGTTCTGTTGCCTTTGGCAAGAAGAGTCGGTGGGCAATGCCAGCGATGAACCACTATGTGAAGTGGGCCAGTGAAAAGAAGATCTGCATGCCACGAGAAAACAGTCGTGGGAAGCACAATGAGTGATGAATCCGAGGGGAGAGGATGAGAATGAGACTGTTAAATTAAACAAATCAGAGAGGGTGAGAGAGAGGGATAAAGCTAGTTAACTTTTCCTGAACATGACTGTGTTTGTAAATGGCCACAATGTTTGGAAATATGGGGACATATGACAAAATGACAAAGCAATGGAGTTTGTATACTGAAAGATTTGAATATTTTGCATTAGCAAATCAAATTTTAGATGATATTTGTTATCCAACTTTTTTGACTGTGATAGGTGAAAAAAGGTTTCAATTATTATGCAGTCTAGTGCAACCTGCTAAGCCTGGTAATAAGCCTTATGAGGACATAGTTAAAGTCTCAAAGGACACTATTCACCTAAACTTTAGATTATTGCTGAGAGGTTTAGCTTTCATAAAAGGAACCAAGAGGAAGACAAGTCTATTTCACAGTTTGTGGCAGTGCTGAAGCAATTGTCTGAACAATGTGATTTTGGGCAGTCACTGACAAATATATTAAGTGATAGACTCATATGAGCGCTGTGTGGTGAGGCAATTCTGAAATGTTTGCTTACAGAAGACAGACTAACATTAAAGAAGGCAATTGTGATTAGGATATCTACGGAGATGTCAGGAGGATAAAGAAGCACAGCTATGAAGCTCATCTTCTCAAGTTCATAAAGCATGTCCTCATTGTCAGAGAGTGGGAAATGTTCCTCAGCTTGATTCTTCACATCCATGGGGACAGCCTGAAAAACCATGGCAGTGGATACATGTACGTTCTGTAGGACCTGCAGAAGGCCATATGTTCTTGGCTGTAGCAGGTACTCAGAGCAAATGGCCTAAGGTTGCCGTTATGAAGAGCATTACATCTGAAAATGCATTGAGGAGTTATGTTCCATCTTTTAGGCTTCCTCAATAGGTTGAAAGTGACAATGGCCCACAAATCCTGTTCAAGTCATTAATGGAAGCAAATGTTATTCAGCACATCAAGTTAGCACCATACCATCCAGCCACTAATGGCATTACTGAATGATTCATATACACAAAGAAATAAGCCATTGAGACTTTTTTTGGGAAATGGATCCCTCAACCCGTGTCTTAGCGCTTCCTTGCTGACATACTACAACACACCACACCCCACCATCAAAATGGCTCCAGCAACTGCACTGATAAAAAGACAGCTTTGCATCTGGCTTGATCTGCCTAGACTCACAAACACAAAACAAGTTGTGCTAAATGAACAGAAATCCAAGCAAGGAGACATTGCAAAGCACAGTACAGAAGTTTCACAGCAGGAGAGAATGCTCACTCAGAACTATAGTTCTGAGTCTGGAGCAAAGTGGATACCTATGACAGTGGTGACACATACTGGTCCTGTGTCACACACAGTGGAAACTAGTAACCACAACATCTGGAGAAGGCATGTTGATCAGCTGTTGTCCACTTCTGTGGCTACTGAAAAGTAACACAAACTGACCAATCCAGATCCAGCTGTAGAAAAGGGACAGGATTCTGAGATGACTGCAGAATTTCTGTTAAGATCAAACAACACAGCCAATGTTTCCCCACCGCCTGAGCTTTCTGAGGTGCCCCCTATGGACTAAGCTGTACCCAAACCAAGATCTGTACGTGCAACAACAAGAGATAGAATGGCTTTGGTGTCATCCTCAGGTCATCGTTACCCTCACAGGAATGGGCAAACTCCAGGCAGATTGAATTTCTAGTTTAGTGACAAACCCTCAGCACATGGGGCAGAATAATCCCCAGGGTTATGTGTATTTTGACCCTTATGGGTTTCTGACAAAATGTGTTACATATTGAATGTAATATGAGAGGGCATTCTGAGTAGATAACTTACAAGCAATATCAGCAGATAAATGCTTGTTCCTCAGCTATTTGGCTCTTGTGTGTTACTCACGGCCACCTGGCTTCCACAAATATGACACGGGCCATAAATGCACCTTATTATTTGTTTTTTTTTGGTGGTAATATTACTTTATGTGTTGTTTTTGAGTTATAGGTTCTGTGCTGCACACCTTGATCCAGAGGAAGTTTGCTTCATTTGGCGGTATACATGTTTTCAGCTAAATGAAAATAACTTGAATTTGAACTAATCACGCAAACATTTGATACACCAGAGGATGATCGTTACCGCAGATACAAGTGACTGTATCTCTTTTGTTTTATAGAAATATACCAACTTTAATTCCTATATATACATATTTATCTTGCTTTTTATGACACAAACGTAAGGAAAGTTAGTTTTCTAACAGCCTAACGTTCTAACAGGAAAGTTCGTTTTTTCACCACTGTGTATCCAACAGGATATACCTATAGTCTCTACAGAAGAGCATCCTACACTCAGCAATAATGTCAGCATTTGCCCTAACATTTATTATTCTAAACTTTACAACAGCCAGCAGTTTGCTTCTTGACTCTGAATGCCATTTTAGAGTCAATGCCTTGTGAAAACATAAAATGAACTTTGAAAATAGATAGAGGGTTTACACAATTACCTTTGAGTGCATTGACTCATTCATTTGATATTTTAATCAATGATACAAAACTGAATTTTAAGTGCTTAGCACAGACTAGCCCAATTACATTAGCTTTTATCTTTCCATTACTCTGAATATTTCTTTTTAAATTGCTTGTGTTAAAATATTAATTACACTAGATATTAATCCCAGGAAATTTCACATCTGATGGATGACCTTGTAAGAAAAAATTACATTGTCTGCTTGAGTGATCTTTCAGCAAAACATGTTCCATAATATATAAAAAGAATTAAAATTGATTTTGGTGGGGTGGAGGTGGGAAGACATTTATCCCTGCAAAATGTACTGTGAGAGTGTAAGCAGGTTGATTACAAATATTAATATTATCTTGTGACATCATAGTTAATGGGCTGACAAAAACCAGTTGCTTTGGGCAGATGGGGATTGTCAGAGATGGTTGGCAACTCATCGTGAAGGAAAACTCTGATCTCAAACCTCTGTTGTCTTGCACTCATGGAAAGGCTTTGGGAGTAAACCCCAAGGAAAAATCGTTAACTGGAGTCCCTAAGGTAGTCCTGTGCTGAATTCAATGCTGACTGGCAGCTCCTATGATGCCTTTGAAGCCAAGCTGTATTGGTCTCTGCTGTTCCTTTGGATTCATCAGCTGTGAAAAGAGGGGGAGTCAGCTAAATAGGCAACAGCTTGTTCTCCATATCACACTGACTTGGCTTGGGCTCTGGCTTGCATACCATGTAGACATCCATGGAAGGCTTCAGCTGTGGGTTGGCAACAGCCTTAAGATGAAGTAGGAGGCTTGGAACCATGTTATTTGATACTTTGTTCTCGGCCAGTTTCAAAGGATGCTGGCACTGACTAACCAATGGTCCAATCGGATTCAGGCCTAGTTAAACAAATGATTGGACTTCCGTGAGATGCATGTAACACTTACTATTAATAGTGAATAGAACTGATGGATGCCTGCAATTCGACCAACCTTGCTCTTGCTATGAGTGGGAAACATAGACAGATATTAGGCAGATCTGTTGGTAAATGTGGAACTCATCTACCTTGTTATCATTGCCTTTCTGAGTTTCCGAGACACTTAGTTGCAGTAGCACGATTTGCGTCTATGTGATATGATCCCAACTCCAGTACTTAAAGGAACAATTCTAACACACGTTAGGGCTGAGCTGGCAATCAGTAACCTTGCAGATTTGGAATGTACAATAAATAAACAAAGCCTATGTTCATCTTATCGACTTATATTGCTGAATATGCTGTGAGTAGCCAAAGCAATATATTCATATCAAACCCTGGGCAGATGATACTCATTACTAACATACTCCTGGTATGATTAGGGGTTTTTAACAATGTCAGTGGAATGAGTATCTTGGAAAACTCCTGGAAAAGAGAAGAAAATTGAATAAAGAGATTATTGGGCTCAAAGTATGTAAAGTGATGCCAACCACCACAGTTGTTACAATTACACATCACTCTATACCAACATTGAGCTTTCTAAGTCTCCTTTTTCACATCTCACCCGACACTGAATTAACTTGCAAGTTAATGGGTGGGCTGCATAGTGATGTAGAGAGTGCTACTGTTGGAAATCTGCAGGACCCAGGTTTGATACAACTTTCGATGTTGTCTTGTGAATTGTCATGTTTTCCCTGTGACTGCCTGTGATTCCTCCATTGCTCTCCAAAGGAATATCCAAAAGACATTTATTTTTTTATTGATATACAGTGCAGAATAGAGCCTTCTGGCACTTTGAACTGCGCCACCCAGCAACCCACAATATCAAATTCAAAATTTCAGGTAACCAAACATTCTTGTTTGTGTCAGATCTGCCCAGTTCTTCTGTAAGGACATTTGGTAATTCTAGCTTTGATTTTCTCTCCACAGACACTGCTTGATATGCTGAGTATTTCCAACACTCTCTTTTAATTCAGATTTTTAGCAACAGCTGCATTCTGTATCTCACAGCCTTCACTCGTTTTTGTGTTTATTTTCTCTCTCTACCTTCCCTCATTCATTGACTTGAATTAATTGTGTCATAAGAACATAAGAAATAGAAGCAGGAGTAGGGCATTTGGCCCGTCGAACCTGCTCTACCATTTAATAAGATCATTGCTGATCTGACCATGGACTCATCTCTGCCTACCTACCTTTTCCCCATAACCTATAATTTCCCTACTATGCAAAAATCTATCCAACCTTGTCTTAAATATACTTACTGAGATAGCCTCTACTGCTTCATTGGGCATAGAATTCCACAGATTCACCACTGTCTGGGAAAAGCGGTCCCTCCTCATCTTCACCCTAAATCTACTCTCCCGAATCTTGAGGCTATGTCCCTAGTTCCAGTCTCACCTACCAGTGGAAACAACTTTCCTGCCTCTATCTTCTCTATCCCTTTCATAATTTTATATGTTTCTATAAGATCTCCCCACATTCTTCTGAATTCCAGCAAGTACAGTCCCAGCAAATTCAATCTCTCCTAACTGCCTAAACTCCTCAGCTCTGGAATCAACCTGGGGAACCTCCTCTGCACCATCTCCAAAGCCAGTATATCCTTCCTCAATTAAGGAAACCAAAATGCATGCAGCTCTCCATCAGTACCCTGTAAAGTTGCAGCATAACCTCTCTACTCTTAAATTCAATCTCTCTGACAATGAAGGCCGACATTCCATTTGCCTTCTTGATAGCCTGCTGTACCTGCAAACCAACCTTTTGTCATTCATGCACAAGCACTCCTAAGTCCCTATGCACAACAGCATGTGGCAGTTTTTTATCAATTAATAATCTAATCTTCCATTTTTCCTTCCAAAGTGGATGACCTTGCATTTATCAACATTGTACTGCATCTGCCAAACCCTTGCCCACTCACTTAACCTATCTATATCTCTCTGCAGAGTCTCCATATCTTCTACACAATTTGATTTTCCACTCAATTTAGTGTCATCAGCAAATTTAGATACACTACACTCAGTCCCCTTTTCCAGATCACTAATGTTTATCGTGAACAGTAATGTATATCGACCCCTGTGACACATCGCTCACCACTGATTGCCAACCAGAGTAACACCCATGTATCCCAACTCCTTGCTTTCTGTTGGCTAACCAATCCTCTGTCCATGCTAATATAGCACCCCCAACTCTATTCATCCTTAATTTATGGATAAGTCTTTTACGCAACTCCTTATCAAATGCTTTCTGGAAATCCAAGTAAATAACATCCATCTGTTCCCCTCCATCCACTGTGCTTATTATATCCTCAAAGAACTCCAGTAGGTTTGTTAAACAGGACCTGTCTTTGCTGAATCCATGCTGCGTCTGCCTGATGGGTCCATTTCTTTCCAGATGCCTCAATCTTTCTTCTTCGTTGATAGCTTCAAGCGTTTTCCCAACTACAGATGTTAAACTAACTGGCCTACAGTTACCTGCCTTTTGCCTACATCCTTTTTTGAATTTTGGCATGATACTTGCCACCTTCCAATCTGCTGGCACCTGCCCAGAGTCTGAATAATTTTGTTAAGTTATCATCAAAGCTTCTACTTTAACTTATTCTATTTCTTTCAGTACTATGGGATGCATTCCATCAGGGCCAGAGGACTTGTCTATCTTCGGGCCCACAATTTTGCTCAGCACCTGGACAACCTTTCTCTGCAGCCTATCACAGAATTATGTTTGCTCTCTTCACCTTCCCCTCTCTGCTACTTAATTCTTTTTCAACAGCCAAGGCAACTTTTATCTCCACAAAAGTCTTCCCTTCTTACAGCATGTTCCCATACATTGACCAAAATGCCACACCTGCCATTTCACTTCATCTCTTGCCATCAGCCAGGGCCCAAAATAGTTCTCCCAAATGAGGCAGTGATACACCTGCATTTCTTCTAACCTATGTATTTCATTTAGTGTCCCCAACCTCCCCCCACCCTCCCCTTCTCCACTGGCCATGCACTTAGATCTTGCACAGATCAGTAGCTGGTGTATTTGCAGACATTTTTAACCTCCCCTTCAATCTGATATTCTTACCTGCTTTAAGATCATTATCATCTCAGTACCTAAGTAAAACAAGGTAATGTGCCTTACAATGTGCACCCGGTGACTCTGACATCCATCATCATGGAGCGATTCAAGAGGCTGATTATAGCACACATTACTTCCAGCCTCACAGACAACCTCATCCACTGCAGATAGGTCTACAGAAGATGCTACCTCCATTACCCTACACTCATCTCTGGAGTACAGGACAGTAAAAAGACACATATTAGTGTTGTTATGAGTGATGAACAGACCTGATGGAAATGGGGTGCAGAGTTAACCATTCCCCCCCCCCCCCGAGAACTGTGAACTATTGCTGTTGCTATGCTGCTACTGAGAGAGAGAGATGAAGCCCAGGCAAGAACATCTGCTACAGATAAGAGGGGGAGAGAGACTGTTGATCTATTGTATTTTGACTATCCTGGATTATTTACCTTTCACTACTTTGCTCGTTAACATTCCTCAGGAGACAGCAGGAGTGGCCTGATTTGATGGACACAGTCATTCAGAGTTGATGGATAGCTGAGACCCCGTTAGTAGGGATAAAAGACAGGTCTGGAGAGACACCCTTCAGACACACCAGTGGACACTGATTGAGTGTTGTGAACCCACAGGAAGGTGGGGGCTTCAAGGACCGAATCAGGAGATCGGTCAGTAAAGCTCACAGTGTTACAGCAGGGCCGGTGGGGACTTGTGTGTGTGTCTACTCATGCCAGAGTGACGAGTCCACCACAGAAGAACGGTCTAGCTGAAGAACAGAGGGGTCATAACTGAATGGCCACTACGACCCGACGGAATCAGAAAGCAACAGAAGGTTTGCCTGTTGTAGCTGTTACATCTTGCTTTCTCTCCAATGATTACAACACAACAACCATATCTACCTCAGCATGCGTGAACTGAACTGAACTTTATTCTTTTCTTTGACAATTCATTTACCCCTAAACATCGATAGAGCTTGTTTATTATTGCTTATTATTCTTACACTTTTAGGTTTACTACTGCTAACTGGTTTTATATGTATATTTGCATTTTTGATACTGTATTGTGTAGTTCACTAATAAACATCTTTAGTTTTGGTACCACCAGACTCCAACAGATTCTTCTTTCTCTGCTGGTCTGACACCCAGTTACAGGGTACGTAACAGTGTATTGTTTATCAACTACAGCTCTGCATTCAATGCCATATTCCAAGCAAGCTCATCTCCTACACTTGGGACTTAACAGCTACTTTTGCAACTGGGTCCTTGACTTTCAGACCAACAGACTACAATAAGTAAAACTAGGCAGTATAGGCAGCAACACCTTCACCACGATTATTTTCAACACTGGTGCACCTCAAGGCTGTGTCCTTAGCCCACTCAGCTCTTTACACCATAGCAACATGCAACTGTAGGGCACGATTCCACTCTAACTCCACTGATGTGACATTCCTATAGTGGGCCATATTTTGAATAGTGATGAGTGAGAGAACAGGAAGGCAATAGAGAGCCTAGCGACTTGGTATCACAGCAACTACCTTTCCCTCAGTGTCGGAACAACTAAAGCGCTGGACGTTGACTTCAGGATGGGGTACAGTTCACATACTTTGTTTACATCAATGATGCTAAGGTCTAAAGGCTTGAAAGTTGTATGGTCCTGAAAGTGAACATCACTAACTGTCTGTCCTGGTCCAGTCACATTGATGCTATGGCCATGAAAGCTCACAAGTGCCTCTGCTTCCTCAAGAGCCTGAAGAAAGTTTCCGTGTCTTCTCTGATCCTCACCAGTTTCCGCTGTGGAAAATATTCTGTCTGGATGCATCATGGTTTGGTATGGTAACTGCTCTGCCTGAGACCACAGCAGAGCTGTGGGCACATTCTGGCACATCATGGAAGACAGCCTCTGTCTACTCTTCTCACTGCCTCTGTAAAGCAGCCAGGAGTGGGGACGTCACGTGATTTCGCAGGGTCGAGACGTTGGGAATCCAGCTCCCTCGTAAAAAGTAATGAAATAGGGTTTAAATGAAGAAGAATTAATAAATACCTACTAGAAACTATTTATAAGTAACTCCGGATTATTTTTGGATATGGCTCCTAAACCGAAACAGGAGAAAGCTACTACTTTGGAGACTGCGCAAATCGGCGGGGAAGAAGGCCTAACCGTATCGGCGAAGCCTCGGACTCAAGTTGGATCTCCTCCCGGCGAAGTGCATGGCACTTCTGATGATGCGGGACAGGAAGTTGCAGCAATGTCGGCGGTCTCTAAGAAGAAACGGCAAGAACAACGCATGTACGAAGAAACAAGTATGCATGAACAGATATTAACAAAACTACAAATCCCAACTACGGCTGGAAGTGAATCGGAAGTAGAATCAGACTCTTTGGGAAATACAGAGAATGGAGAAGAGGAAAAGAAGAAAGAGATTAAAGGAGACATAAGAGATATCCTGATATATATGATGAATGAATTAAAAGCTATAAGAACAGATATAAGAAGGATGCAGAATACACTCGATATTGTGGTGGAAAAACAAAAGAAGATGGATAATAAAGTTAAAGAGATGGAAGTAAAAATGGAAGAAAACACTGAAAGAATAGATAAGATAGAAGACAATAATCTTGCCTGGACAATAGAAAGAAAATGGATGTTGGAAAAAATAGATACACTTGAAAACTCTAGTAGACGAAATAATATTAAAATTGTTGGTCTTATGGAAGGTACAGAGGGAGAAAATCCAATAAAATTCTTTCAAGAATGGATTCCGAAAATTTTGGAAATGAAAGAAGGAAGCCAAGTAATTGAAATTGAAAGAGCACACAGAGCTTTAAGACCAAGACCTCAACAAGATCAAAATTCAAGATCAATTTTGATAAAATGCTTAAGGTATCAAGATAAAGAAATGATCTTGAAGGCAGCTACTCAAGGTGCTAAAAAGAGAAATGGGCCATTGACAATAGAAGGGAAAAGAGTTTTTTTTTATCCAGACATAAGTTATGATCTTCTGAAGAGGCGGAAGGAATTTAATCCAGTGAAAAAATCTTTATGGGAAAAGGGCTTTAAATTTTTATTGAGCTACCCAGCAAAATTGATAATTTTCCTGGATAACGAAGAAAGAAGATCTTTCGTTGATTACCGGAAAGTGGAGAAATTTGTACAAGAATTATTTGATGTCCACGAAGAGGACTAAAGAATTATAGAAATGAAGTAGACTAATGATGAAGACTGAAATAAGTTTGGACTTGATGGTCATTTATAAGGAGAACAAAAATAGTTGAGGAGTATTAATTGGGAGTAGAGACATTAATTATTTTCTTTATTTTCTTTTTTTTCTTCATTAATATATTTTCTTTCTTTTTTTTTGTGGGGGAGCTGGAAGAGCTCCTGATCGATGGCTGCGAGTTTCACGTGTACAATCATGGCGATTGCCATGACCCGTAAAATGGGGGGGTAATGTTGTGTTCTTTTTATTCGCAACATTAGTGGGGGGGGTATGTTGTTTTTTTCTTATATATTAGTTAACTTTTTTCTATTTTTTTTCTTTTTTGCCTGGATGGTTGGGGAGAGACTCATAGCAACATGGAGAATTTCAAAGAGTTCCCAAGTTATTATGAATGACTAATTTGCTTAATTTATTAAGTTTTAAAGTTAATGGACTTAATGGACCTGTGAAAAGAAAACGGGTTTTAACATATATTAAGAAAATAAAAGGAGATATAGCTTTTTTACAAGAAACACATTTAACAGAAACAGAACATAAGAAATTAAAGAGAGATTGGGTTGGAAATGTCATTGCAGCTTCATTTAATTCAAAATCGAGAGGAGTTGCAATTTTGGTTAATAAAACTTTACCAATTAAAATACAAAATGTAGTAATTGATTCTGTGGGGAGAGTATGTGATTATACATTGTCAATTTTTTTCAGAATTATGGACTTTTATGAACAGTTATGCACCAAATGAAAATGATGCAAAATTCATACAAGAAGTTTTTTTGAATTCGGCTGATGCACATGATAAAATATTAATAGGTGGAGATTTTAATTTTTGTTTAGATCCAGTTTTGGATAGGTCAACTAAAGTTGCTACAAAATCAACAGTAATAAAACTAACTTTATCATTAATGAAAGATTTAAATCTGATTGATATATGGAGAAAAATTAATCCAAGAGAAAGAGATTATTCATTTTATTCAAATAGACATAAAACTTACTCAAGAATTGATTTTTTTATTATCAAAAAATATTCAGGATAGAGTGAAAAATGTGGAATATAAAGCAAGAATACCGTCAGATCATTCCCCCTTGATAATGACAATGATAATGATGGATAAGGAGGAATCGATCTATAGATGGAGATTTAATTCAATTTTATTAAAATGTCAAGATTTTTGTGATTTTATGAAAAATCAGATACAATTTTTTTTGGATACAAATTTACATTCAGTTGAAGATAAAATTGTATTATGGGAAGCAATGAAAGCATATTTAAGGGGTCAGATTATAAGTTATACATCTAAAATTAAGAAGGAATACATGGCAGAAATAGATCAATTGGAAAAAGATATCATAAAGTTAGAAAAAGCATCTCAAAGATATATGACAGAAGAAAAACGAAGACAACTTGTTAATAAAAAATTACAATATAATACACTCCAGACATATCGTACAGAAAAAGTAATTATGAGAACTAAACAGAAATATTATGAATTAGGTGAAAGATCACATAAGATTCTTGCTTGGCAGTTGAAAACAGAACAGGCTTCTAAAACAATAAATGCAATTAGAACAAGGGTAAATAAGGTTACTTATAAACCTTTAGAAATTAATGAAACTTTTAAAAAATGTTATACTGAACTATATCAATCAGAATCACAAAATAAGATTGCTGAGATAGATAAACTTTTATCACAAATAACCCTTCCAAAATTAAATTTGGAAGAACAGAAAGGATTAGATATGCCCTTTACATTAAAAGAGGTTGAAGAAGCTTTAGGATCACTTCAGAGTAATAAATCCCCAGGAGAAGATGGTTTTCCTCCTGAATTTTATAAAAAATTTAAAGATTTATTAGTTCCTCCTTTTATGGAATTAATATATCAAGTGGAAAGAATGCATAAACTCCCACAATTCTTTTTAACAGCGATCATAACTGTATTGTCAAAAAAAGATAGAGATCCTTTAAAACCAACATCATATAGACCTATTTCTTTGTTGAATACAGATTATAAAATAATAGCAAAAATTTTATCTAATAGAATATCTAAATATTTACCAAAATTAATACATATGGATCAAACAGGTTTTATTAAAAACAGACAATCAATGGATAATATAACCTGGTTACTTAGTATAATTCAATTGGCACAAAAAAGAGAGGAAATGAGTATGGCAGTTGCTTTGGATGCAGAAAAAGCATTTGATAGATTGGAATGGGATTTTTTTATTTAAGGTATTGGAAAAATATGAGTTATAAAAGATTTTCCCACAATGGATTAAATACAATCTCAAGCTAAAGTAGTTACAAATGGTCAGATTTCAACACCATTTTGCTTAACGAGGTCAACTAGACAAGGCTGCCCATTATCACCTGCTTTATTTGTATTGGTAATAGAACCATTAGCTGAATTAATTAGAACAGATTCAGACATTGGGGGCTTTAGAGTTAATCAAGAAGAATATAAGATTAATTTATTTGTTGATGATGTTTTGATTTATTTAACAAACCCATTGCAATCTTTGCAAAGATTATCTTTTAGATTGGAAGAATATGGGAAAGTATCAGGGTATAAAGTAAATTGGGATAAAAGTGAAATTTTACCCCTTACCAAAGGAAATTATAATCAATGTCGATTAGTAACTCAATTTCGATGGTCAATAAATGGGATAAAATATTTAGGTATTAGAGTTGATAATGATGTAAAGAATTTATATAAACAAAATTATTTGCCATTATTTAAAAAAAGGAGGATCTTGATAAATGGATGATGTTACCAATAACATTAATAGGTAGAGTTAATGCTGTAAAAATGAATATATTTCCTAGATTGCAATTTTTATTCCAAACTTTACCAATACAATTACCTCAGAAGTTTTTTCAAGAACTGAATAAATATGTAAGGAAATTTCTTTGGAAAGGAAAGATGTCAAGAATATCATTGGAAAAATTGACGTGTAAATTTAATTTAGGAGGGTTACAACTTCCAAATTTTAAGAATTATTATAAAGCAAATCAACTTAGATTTATTGCGTCTTTTTTGATGAAAAAAAACCAGCATGGATTAAAATAGAATTAGATAAAATAGGAGAAAACATACCAGAAGATTTTATATATAAATGGGAATCCAAATGGATACGGGAAAAAATAGAATCTCCTATATTAAGAAACTTGATTGATTTATGGAATAAGGTAAATATGGACGATGAGATAAAGAAATCTTTATTAGCAAAAAGAGCTTTAATTCAAAATAGGCTTATTCCTTTTACAATGGATAATAAACTTTTACATAATTGGTTCCAAAAGGTGATTAAATATATAGGTGATTGTTTTGAAGGAGGTATATTGATGTCATTTGATCAATTAAAAAATAAATATAAAATATCAAACAACACTCTTTTCTGTTATTTTCAATTAAAGGCTTATTTACGAGAAAAGCTTGGTCAAACAATGGTGATGCCAAAACCTAGTGAAATAGAAATATTAATTCAAAAAGGAAAAATAAAAAAAATACATCTTGTATGTACAATTTGATTCAAAAACAGACAATTGAATCTGGAATTCATAAATCAAGACAAAAATAGGAATCTGATTTGAATGTTAAAATTGATGGAAAAAGTTGGTCAAGATTATGTTCTGATAGTATGATAAATACAATAAATGTTCGACTTAGATTAATACAATATAGTTTTTTACATCAATTATATATAACACCACAAAAAATAAATAGATTAAATTCAAATAAGTCTGACCAATGTTTTCGATGTAATCAAGAAATTGGTACTTTTTTACATTCTACTTGGTCTTGTTTTAAAATTCAACCATTTTGGATAAATTTAAGACTTTTATTGGAACAAATTATTGGAGTACAACTCCCACATAGTCCAATGTTATTTTTATTAGGAGATATTGAAGGGATAATACCGAAACTTAAATTGAATAAGTATTAGAAAAAAATTATAAAAATTGCATTGGCAGTAGCTAAAAAAGTTATCGCAGTTACTTGGAAATCTGATTTATATTTAACTATGGATTGTTGGAATAATGAAGTATATAGTTGTATTCCACTTGAAAAGATTACAGATAATCTAAGAAATGAATATGATATATTTTTGAAAATTTGGCTCCCATACCTACAAAAGATGGGATTAAATATATAGGTCCTTTGAAGATAAAATTATAAAGTAATTGGGGAAAGTAAAAATAAATATTAAAATTATTTTGAACTCCATGGAGCATGTGGGGACCCTTCGATATCCAGGCAATCTTTTTTCTTCTTTCTTTCTTTCTTTTTTTTTCTTTCTTTAGATAAGGGTTAAGGGGGGGAGGGTTAAGGGGAGGGGGGAGGATCAATATTATTTTTCTTTTTTTTTCATTACATTTATTCTTTGTAATTTTCTAAAAATTTAATAAAAAGAAAGCAACCAGCAGAATCAAAGACCTCTCCCTCCCTAGACATTCTTTATTCCCCCCAATAGTGCAGAAGATACGAAAGCCTAGGCTCAAGGGCAGCATTATCTCAGTTTTATATGACTATTGAATAGTTACGTAGTTTGATAAGAATGAACTCTTGACCTTACAATCAATCTCATTATGACTTTGCACCTTGTTTTCCATCTGTACAGCACTTTCTCTTTAACTGAAATACTTTATTTGTCACATTATTATTGTTTTACCTTGTCCTAGCTCAATGTACTGACGTAGTGAATTGATCTGTATGAACACTGTGTAAGAACAAGTTTTTCCACCCTATCTCAATGTATGTAACAATAATAAACCAATTAACCTATATACATCAGAAAGAAAGACTGGGTTACCTCTGTGCAGAGTACCTGAGCTTTTTATTAAACACAAGGTACACTGCAGATGCTGTGGTCAAATCAACATATGCAAACAAGCTGGATGAACTCAGCAGGTCGGGCAGCATCCGTTGAAAAGAGCAGTCAATGTTTCGGGCCGAGACACTTCGTCAGGACTGAAGAAGGAGGGGTCAGGGGCCCTATAAAGAAGGTGGGGGGAGGGTGGAATGTGCCAGGTGAAAAACCAATCAGAGGAAAGATCAAGGGGTGGGGGAGGGGAAGCAGGGAGGGGATAGGCAGGATAGGTGAAGAAGGAATGTAAGGGGAAAGCACTATGGGTAATAGAAGAAGGCAGAATTATGAGAGAGGTGATAGGCAGCTAGAAGAGGAGGCAGAGTGAAAGTGGGATGGGGGAAGGGAGAGGGAGGGTTCTCTCTCTACCGTCTGGGTAGTCTCAAGCCCCTTGGTATGAACATCGAATTCTCCAACTTCCAGTAATTCACTCCCTCTCCCTTCCCCCATCCCACTTTCAATCTGCCTCCTCTTCTAGTTGCCTATCACCTCTCTCATGATTCTGCCTTCTTCTACTACCCATAGTGCTTTCCCCTTACATTCCTTCTTCACCTTTCCTGCCTATCCCCTCTCTGCTTCCCCTCCCCCACCTCTTGATCTTTCCTCTGATTGGTTTTTCACCTGGCACATTCCACCCTCCCCCCACCTTCTTTATAGGGCCCCTGACCCCTCTTTCTTCAGTCCTGATGAAGGGTCTCGGCCCGAAACTTTGACTGTTCCTTTTAACGGATGCTGCCTGACCTGCTGAGTTCATCTGAGCTTTCAATTGCTTGCCAGTTGAATTCCCTATCTCAGTCCTCTCAGTCCAATGTGTCACAGCAGGAACAGGCTTCAGCATTTATTGCTTCTGTTGTCTCTCTTACCTCATCCGGCAAAAATGTCCATAGTTAGAACCATCCAGTTAAGAGTCAGATGCATACGTAAAAAGGAATGTTGCTAACTCTTGTCATGTGTCTTAGTTACCTGGTTAACAACTTGTTATAATAAAACTATAAACAAGTTTATAAACACACTATAAAACTATAAGCAGTTTGGCTTATGTAGAGGAGATTGGGTTGACAGCATCACAGCTTCTAACCAAATTAGATTGTCCTATATTCAAAAGATTTGCATCATTATTCACAACTCATGTTTAAGTTTTAAAGGCCACATAATGTATCAGAAATACATAAATACACTTCTACTTGATTTATTTCTTTAATGGATTATATAACTTAGTTCAGAGTTATGCTCTATTCCGGAAACAAAAATCAATAGACATACTGCTGTACTAAATAGAATCTTCTCAGTCTTCATAATCAATTAGGCACTCATCATAAATCTCCATAAAATTCTTATGTTATTTTAGTGATGGGCAATATTAGAAGAAAGCAATATGAGCATTGCATGCAATTTATATCAAACGACAGCCAATGAATTGTGAAATTTAGTTCAATGACCAGTAGACTTAGCTTTAGCTAGGTTTGTTACCTGCACTTGCTGTTCAGTTTCTGGATTTTTGTGTCTTTAATATGTTGTCATTACCTGATTCCAACATAGAGTTAAATATATCCAAAATATGTGTTATAATTTCAATCCTACTGTCATTATTTTGTCATTCATGTCAATGCCTCTATCTCATAAAATAAAAACAATGAATTACACAATTTCAAAATGAAGCACAAACATTTTTATTAAATGCTTATTGGTCTATATTATGAAAGTAATATAGACTAGCAGAAGTGTTGATTTTGATCAACCCAATAAGTTTTTCATTTGCAATTCATGATGGAACCAAAGTCACTCAATGGAATTATTAGTGCATAATGCCCTTCCTTGCATCCATTACATTACATACATGACTAATAGTACAGTTGGCTACAAACTCTATATTCATAAATCATATGATTGGCTATAAACTCAGAGAAAATTGTACAGCCACTGTGATGATATCATTGAAAAGTCTTAACATAAGAAATAAAGAATACTTATTTCATTGTCAAAAGTAGAAAATGCATCCTGGTTTTGCAGCAGTTTTAATTTTTAATAAGCATAAAGCTTATAAAGGCAATGTTAGAACTGAATAAAGGTACAACTTTTTTCCATTTACAACATTTATTTACCAGAATAAATATTTTTAATGCAAGTAAGTGATGAAGACAGCTACATATAGAGAATTCTGCCAAAGGTCATAATTCTTCACAAGAATTCTCAGAACTGTCACTTCCACTTCACAATTCCTTAAAGACTGTTGAAGCAGCCAAACATAGTGAGGCAGCATATTTCTGTAATATTGCTGAAGAAGTAAAATTGAGCAACTCTGAGGGATATTAATTATTTTGTTGCTCCTCCCTGATATGGGGTGGAAGTTTAGACGGAAATTCATCCACTCACAATCTCGGCACTTTTCATTTTCTCACAAATGGAACATCCAAAGGTATTATTCCTCTTGCCCACCAAATTAACCCCATTTAAACATGTTTGGCCCATATCTCTCTAAGCTCCTTCTGTCCTTGCACTTAGCCAAGTCTTTTGAACAAAGTTATTGTACTTGTCTCAACCACTTTCTCTCACAGCTCCTTCCATATACACACATGAAGAAGTTGCCCCTTAGGTCCTTTTAAATCTTTCACCTTCCTTCTTAAACCTAAGTCCACTAGCTTTTAGTTTTTCTTCCTTGGGAAAAGTCTATGTTCATTTATCCTATCTACATTACTTTGCAAAAGCCTTAGGCACATACTGTATATATAGCTCGAGTGGCTAAGAGTTTTGTTCAGTACTGTATTTGTCAATGTGGAGCGGAGAGTGAGTTTGTAAATCTGGCGTGAGCAAAGGATGTTGGAAATGGTGAGGGTGGAGTGCTGTGGGAGGGGTTTGGGATGGGTGGCAGAGAAGGAGTACCAGGAATGGGGGTGACATGGGTGCCGACACAAACAGCTCTGAGACACAAATTAAAGTTATCTGATTCCAAACAATTGGTTTATTGATCATAACAGAATATCCTTCTGGTGCTTCCTGTTCCCTTTCGCACCCTTCTCCTTTTCCCAATCATGATACCCCTCTTCCTGCCCCCTTCCCACTCTCAGTCCACAATAGAGACCCAAATCAGAATCAGGTTTATCATCACTCACATATGTCAGAATCAGAATCAGAATCAGGTTTATTATCACCGGCATGTGATGTGAAATTTGTTAACTTAGCAGCAGCAGTTCAATGCAAAACATAATCTAACAGAGAGAAAAAAATTAAATTAAAATAATAATAATAATAATGATAAATAAACAAGTAAATCAATTACATATTGAATAGATTTTAAAAAAATGCAAAAACAGAAATACTAACTGGGAAGACTAGAAAAAGGGAGGAGATCCTGAAAGCAGAAAATCAGAATCATGTTTATTATTACCAGTATGTGATGTGAAATTTTTTATCTTAACAGCAGCAGTTCAATACATAATCTAGCAGAGAAAAAAATATATAGTTATAATAAAAATAAAAATAATAATAATTATAATAAATAAACAAGTAAATCAATTACGTATATTGAACAGATTTAAGAAATGTGCAAAAACAGAAATACTGTATATTTTAAAAAGTGAGGTAGTGTCCAAAGATTCAATGTCCATTTAGGAATCGGATGGCAGAGGGAAAGAAGCTGTTCCTGAATCGCTGAGTGTGTGCCTTCAGGCTGACGATGTACCTCCTACCTGATGGTAACAGCGAGAAAAGGGCATGCCCTATGTGCTGGAGGTCCTTAATAATGGATGCTGCCTTTCTGAGACACTGCTCCCTAAAGATGTCCTGGGTACTTTGTAGTCTAGTACCCAATATGGAGCTGACTAGATTTACAACCTTCAGCGGCTTCTTTCGGTCCTGTGCAGTAGCCCCTCCATACCAGACAGTGATGCAGCCTGTCAGAATGCTCTCCACCACACAACTATAGAAGTTTTTGAGTGTATTTGTTGACATGCCAAATCTCTTCAAACTCCTAATAAAGTATATGTGCTGTTTTGCCTTCTTTATAACTACATTGATATGTTGGATCCAGGTTAGATCCTCACAGATCTTGACACACAGGAACTTGAAGCTGCTCACTCTCTCCACTTCTGATCCCTTTATATGGATTGGTATGTGTTCCTTCATCTTACCCTTCCTGAAGTCCACAATCAGCTCCTTCATTGAATGCCAGGTTGTTGCTGCAGCACTACTCCAATAGCTGGCATATGTCATGATTTCTATGCCATGTTTTATTTTATTTTTAAAATCACTGCTGGGATAGATGAACCAATGTTAGCATCCTCTCCAAGACAAAAATTGCCAACAGTGAGACAGGCCACCAAATTCACATTGCCAACACCAGTCTCTGAAAGCAGAGACATTTTCTGAGCTTTGTTATGCAAAGCATTCGGTTTGTCCATCATTGTCGATGAAGACCTCGACACCATTAGTCACTTTGAGACTGGATACAGTGTGTCCGAAGATGAGTGGTCAGGCCAATTTGAGCACGGAATGTCCTGACGCATGTTGGGCAAACATATGTAGGCTCTGCAGTTGTTGCGCTGGTGGCTCTGGACTTGCACAGCTCACGCTTATGTTGTGCTTCAGCAGCACGCCTTGCTTCGTAAGCTTGACAGCCCTTGTGGATAAGGCCTAACCAGGCAGGGCGGTTTTGTGCCAGGTTTCCCAGGTGGTCGTGTCTATGTCAAGTGACTTCAGTGAGGTCTTTAGAGTGTCTTTATAACATTTCTTCTGCCTTCCCCCCCATGCGCGCATTGTGGAAGATGCAAAGCATTACAAAGCAGACAGTATCAAATACAAGGGAATTCCCTGCACTTTATAAAGAAACCTCCTCAGGTACCTACATAATCACACAGACCTCTTACTGCAGCAAATAAATATTCCAGCAAATCTTGGCTAAGCCAAAATATATTGTAAAGATGCTGGAAGTTCAAGCAACACACACAAAATGCTGGTGGAATGCAGCAGGCCAGGCAGTATCTCTAAGGAGAAGCACCTGACGAAGTGTCTAGGCCTGAAACATCGACAGTGCTTCTCCTTATCGATGCTGCCTGGCCTGCTGTGTTCCACCAGCATTTTGTGTGCATTGCCTGAAATCATTGACAAAGTCTATTTAGTATTTTTATTGATATTTATTCTAGATTATATTCAAGTGATAACTATTAACGATTTGAATTTATGTGTTCAGTTGTGCCCTGAATATACGTTCACAACAATTGTAGTATGTTAACATTGAGGGAAATAATGAGTTGAAAGGCACTTGCTGCGTCAGTCACCAGCTTGGAGAGTGAGTTATTTTCCCGATGAAGTCACCGGTTTGCTTGAACAGTTTCAGGGATAATGGAAATCAAGTATGACATTTGCACGAAGTTCACAGAAATCCAACTGATCTTCCAACTTGACATCTCTGCCTTAAGCAAGGTATCAGTCAGTCTGCATGTAGAGATACTGTGCTTCTGGTTGATAGTGCTGTTGGCTTTGCAGTTAATGTATCAAGTAGAGTCTGACAGCAGATTCCAGCTGGCTACACCATGTGTAGATCCCTCACTCTTCTCGCTGTGATCATGCAGACTCAACAATGACAATACAAGTAAACAATAGATGGAATAAACTGAGTGATTTCTGTTTTCATACTGCTTTTTCTGCTATTGAAATGTAAATGCATTAAAGAGAGAGAGAGAGAGGAAATAAGCTGAAGAGATAATGTTAATGTAAGCATCTCATGAGGAATTGAGATACAATCTCCAACAAATGTTCTGTTCCATTTCATTTAACTAAAAATAAAATCTGACAAAATGGGAAGCAGCCAGTCCTTTCTTATTAGTTTATATAAGGTGGATTAAGTTAAAATTACATTGTATATGCATTTGCTTGATAATAAATGCTTAATTATTAAACATGATTATGTTTAATGGACTGCAGCAAAGTGGAGGCGAATTGAAAAATAAAATCTATATTCTTAGTCTTAAGTTTCTTACAGTTTTTCCAGGGAAAGTGGGTAGTAGAAGCAGAAAGAACATAAGAACTCAAGCTACTTCCTTATAAAATAGAAGGAAGCATTTGTAAAATTACCTTTTTCTAAAAAAAATTGTATTACAACATAGACTTGAAATACAGTAATATACGTAAGTTCCTATTAACATTACCTTATTTTATACAGCTTAATTCTTTTCGACATATTCTGCATTCCTTTCATATAGTCAATGCAAATTCTTTATCAAATTAAACTAATACAAAATCCAAAGGTCAAATTTGACAAAATTAAGCTTCTTCCCCATTAACTACAGGAAAATTCAAACTGAAGAAAATTGTTTATTTTTTATTGACACTACCATTTTTATATTAAGAAAAGTGCTATTTCAATGCAAATGCATGGCAGGTGTAGACTAATGGGGAGAAATGTGAGGTGATGCATTTAAGTAGTTTAGAGAATATAGTAATCTGTTTTTAAAGGTATGTAAAATTAAAGGAAGCTGGGAAAATATGTGTGGACATGTGCAGGAGAGGTAGAAGCTTAATACATACACAATTCTGGGCCTTTTGAAAGAATTATAGAGTAGAGAAACAGGAAACATGCATGCACACAAAATGCTGAAGGTATTCAGCAAATCGCTTCCCTTGATTCGTTCTTCCAGCACTCTGTGTGTGTGCACAAGATTCCAGCATCTGTAAATTTCTTGTATCTATAAATAACAGGAACGTTGTGCTGAACTGATCACGCCCCAGTTGGAATATTGTGTTCATTTCTGGTCATCACATCATGAGAAGGGTGTGAAAGCATTTTGGAAATATCCAAAAAAGAATCTATGGGGATTTGCATGGGATAAATGATTCCAGTAACAAGAATTAAAAAGATTGGATCTGTTTTCCTTGAAGAAAACGCTGAGGGATAAAGAGAAGTATGTAAATTGATGAGATGTCTGGACAAAGTGGACAGTGGGAGATTGTTTGGATTTGTGGTGAGGTCAAATAATAAAGGTCACCGTTAGAAAATAAAAGTGAAGCTGACTAAAATAGTAAAAAGAATTTAGCCTAGCACAGTATCTGATTAAAATCTGGTATACATTGCCCAAACATATGATTCTATTGAGGTCTTAAAGAGGTAATTAGTAGAAAATAAGGTGAATAAATTATTTATTTAGAGATAAAATGTGGAACAGGCTCTTCTGGCCCTTTGAGCTATGCCATCCCACAAACCCCAACAACCCAATTTAACCCTAACTTCATCACAGGGCAACTTACAATGAACAATTAACCTACCCAGTGCGTCTCTGGACTATGGGAGGAAACCAGATGTCCTGGAGGAAACCCATGCATTCCATGAGGAGGACATATAGACTCCTTACAGAGGATGCTGGAATTGAAATCCAGGCTTCGATACCCCGAGCTGTAATAGCATCATGCTATTATGCTACCATGGAGCCACGACGGTAATTCATATCTCACGCTGTGGCTACAACTATAAAGGTCATAAGTAGGGATGGTTAGTAGTACTAGAGAGTTGCTGTGACAGAGAGCTGCATGGTATGATGAATCCAAACATGTTTCTCCTGTGTTCTAACTACCTTAGGATTTTATAATCTGCTCACTCTACCCACGATGATTTTATACCTTCTGATCCAATGTTACTTCTTTCTATGTTATAATTTAATATTTTACCAACGGAGCCATCCCACACCCTCTGCCCACCTGACTGTCTTTTTCAGTAGAACTTTTATCTTTGAATGTTCAATTCCCAGCTGTGATCTTCATTCATTTACAACTTTGTGATGCCCAATTTCTAGCTGCACTATAAGCTCGTCTAACCTTATTTCCTGTACAGTACTGTGCGCATTCAAATATAGAGCTTTGACCAGTCGCCAATCTGGACATCGGAAGTTTGGAGAGGAGGGAGTTTTAATTAGGTCCACTGCCCAAGGAGTGGGTTGCAGGAGCATAATAGAGCTTTAATCAATTAGGAAAAGTAAATTAAAGGAAGGCAGGGGCAAGCGCAGCAGCCTTCGTTGCAGAGGCTGTCGCCTGAGTAGACATGGTCAGAACGGTAATCTTAAGGCTGTTCCAGGCTTCATTGAAGAGATGCTTCACTCAGAGAAAGCAAAGAAAAGAAAAGCTCAAGTTTTCCCCTTTTCTTCTTTATATCTGCTCAGCTAGGACAGTAGGGGAGGACGGGCAAGATAGTGAAATGCTCCTCTTGCAGGATGTAGGGATGCCAGTGTCCCTGAGAACAACAACTATGAGAAGAGCTTCGAGCTGCAGCTTCTAACAAACCGTGTTAAGGAGATGGAGCTGGAACTGGATGAACTCCAGATCAACACACCTAACATGCCGGAGGAACTCAGCAGCCCAGGCAGTTTCTATGGAAGAGTACAGTCAACACTTTAGCCTGAGACCCTTCAGCAGGACAGGGGAAAAAAGATGATGAAATGATAAAGGGTCAGAAGGTATTGAGTCATTGTGGATAGAGTTAAGAAACTCCAAGGGTAAAAAGACCCTGATTGGAGTTGTATATAGACCACCAAACAGTAGTAAGGATGTAACCTACAAATTACAATGGGCAATAGAAAATGCATGTCGAAAGGGCAATGTCACCACAGTCATGGTCTTCATAATATAGGTAGTTTGGGGAAAACTGGGTTGGTGCTGGATTACAGGAGGAGAAATTTCTAGAATGCCTATGAGATGGATTTTTAGAGCTGTTTGTGGTTGATTCCACCAGATTGGGTGTTCTGCAATTAACAACAATTGATTAGAGAGCTTAAAGTAAAAGAACCCTTAGGGGAAGTGATCATAATGTGATCGAGTTCACCCTGAAATTTGAGAAGGAGAAGCGAAAGTCAGATGGATCAGTATTACAGTGATGTAAAGGGAATTACAGAGCCATGAGAGAGGAGTTGGCCAGAATTAATTGGAAAAGAACACTGGCAGGGATGACAGCAGAGCAGCAATGGCTGGAATTTCAGGAAGCATTTCCAAAAGCACAGGATATATACATCCCAAAGAGGAAGAAGTAAGAGATATTCTAAAGGAAAGATGACACAAATGTGGCTAACGAAAGAAGTCAAAGCCAACCTAAAAGTCAAGCATAGGGCAACACTTACTGGGAAATTAGAGGTTTGAGATTTTTTTTTAAAAAAAAACAACAGAAGGCAACTACAAAAGTCATTAAGAAGGTAAAGATGGAATACAAAAGTAAGCTAGCCAATAATATTAAAGAGAATACCAGAAGTTTCTTCAGATGCATAAAGTGTAAGAAAGAGGCGAGAGTGGATATCAGACTGCTGGAAAACGATGCTGGAGAAGTAGTAATGGAGGACAATGAAATAGCATATTAACTGAATAAGTATTTTGCATCAGTTTTCACTGTGGAAGACACAAGGAGTATGGTGAAAGTTCCAGGTATCAGGGGTCATGAAGTGTCTGAAGTTACCATTAGTAGAGAGAACGTTCTTGGAAAACTAAAAGGTCTGAAGGTATATACATCACCTGGACCAGATAGAGTACACCCCAGTGTTCTAAAAGAGGTTGTTGAAGAGGCTGTGGAGGCATTAGTAATGATCCTTCAAGATTCACTAGATTCTGGTTTGTTTCTGTAAGACTGGAGAATTGCAAATGTCATTCCACTCTTTAAGAGAGAGAGGCAGAAGAAAGGAAACTATAGGCCAGTTAGTCTGAACTCAGTGGCTGGGAAGATGTTGGAGTCAATAATTAAGGATGAGTTCTCATGGTACCTGGAGACATATTGTAAAATAGGCAGCAGTCAATGTGGTTTCCTCAAGAGAAAATCTTGTCAAACTAATCTGCTGGATTTCTTTGAAGGAGTAACAAGCAGGATGGACAAAGGAGAATTGGTTAATGTTGTTTATGTGGATTTTCAAAAAACCTTCGACAAGGTGCCACACATGAGGCTACTTAACAAGCTAAAAGCCCAAGGTATTACAGGAAAGATTCTATGCATGTATAAAACAATGGCTGATTGGCAGGAGGCAAGGAGTGGGAATAAAGGGGGCATTTTTTGGCTGAATGCCGGTGACTCTTGGTGTTCCACAGGGGTCTGTGTTGGGTTCGATTCTTTTTACGTTATATGTCAATGATTTTGATGATGAAATTGATGGTTTTGTTGCAAAGTTTGCAGAAGATATGAAGATAGATGGATGTTCAGGTAGTTTGAGGAAGTAAAGAGCCCAAAGAAGTACTTAGACAGATTAGGAGAATGGGCAATGAAATGGCAGATGGAGTATAGTCCCGGGAGGTGTATGATTATGCACTTTTGTAGAAGAAATGAAAATATTGACAAGTTTCTAAATGGAGAAAAAACTGAGGTGCAAAGGGACTTGGGAGTCCTTGTGCAGGGTTCCCTAAAGGTTAATTTTCAGGTTGAGTTTGTAGTGAGGAGGGCAAACGTGATGTTAGCATTGATTTCAAGAGACTAGAATATAAAAGCAAGGCTGTAATGTTGAAACTTTATAAAGCACTCGTGAGGTCTTATTTGGAGTATTGTGAGCAGGTAGGAAGGATGTGCTGAAACTGGAAAGGGCTCAAAGGAGGTTCAAGAAAATGATTTCAGGATTGAATGGTTTGTCATATGAAGAGTATTTGATGGCTGTGGCCTGTATTCACTAGGATTCAGAAAAATGAGCGGTGACCTCATTAAAACCTATTGAATGGTGAAAGACCTTGATAAAGTAGATGCGGAGAGGATGTTTCCTATGGTGGGAGAGTCTAATACCAGAGGACACAATCTCAGAATAGAGGGGAGTCCTTTTAGAATGGAGCTGAGAAGAGATTCCTTCAGCCAGAGAGTAGTGCATCTGTGGAATGTTTTGTCACAAGCAGCTATGGAGATCAAGTCTTCATGTACATTTAAGGAAGAGGTTGGTTCATCAGGACAGGAAGGGATTCGATGCGGGGTGGAGGAGGAAGTAGAAGTTTGGGGCTAAGAGGAAAATTGAATTAGCCATGAAGAAATGGCAGAGCAGACTCGATGGGCCAAATGGCCTAATTCTGCTCCTATATCTTATGGCCTTATGAACTTATAACATTTTTATATATTTTGAACTTTCTGTCTCATTCTCAAGTCAAGTCAAGTCAAGTCACTTTTATTGTCATTTCGACCATAACTGCTGGTACAGTGCATAGTAAAAACGAGACAATGTTTTTCAGGACCATGGTGTTACATGACACAGTACAAAAACTAGACTGAACTACGTAAAAAACAACACAGAGAAGCAAAAACACACAACAACTAGACTAGACGACAGACCTACCCAGGACTGCATAAAGTGTACAAAACAGTGCTGGCATTACAATAAATAATAAACAGAAGAAATTCTTTCTTCTGGAGAATTCGGTAACCTCTTCTGCACTCTCCTTCCCTTTTACTTTATTCATATTTTGCAAGTTGTTGGACCCATCCCCAACTATTTAGTTTCCCCATGCACAGCTCTAGTATGCATTTTGCTAGGATGTATGCCTTCTCAAGCATCATCTATTTGTGCCGTTACATCTATATCTAGTCACATTGTTCCTCATACTACTTCGGAACCTTTCATTCATTGTGTACGTCTTAAGCTTCATTATTACTCCTCCCAAAATTTTACCACCTCAAATTTTCAGAATTAAAATTTCTACTAGTACTCTTGACTCTTGACTCCTGACTTTTTACAAACTGATCAATATCATTCTATAGCCAAAGACTACTCTTCTTTCTAACAACACCACGAATCTTCATTTAACCTGTAAATGTGCTGTACTAATTGTAACTCTTACATTCACATCTTAATTGTAATGCACCTAACAACCAGAAAGGGTCACTGCATTGTAAAAGTAACCCTCTGCTATAAACCCTCTGCTTCCTATTATCAAGTGAATTATAGAACCATAGAACACTACAGCACAGTACAGGCCCTTCAGCCCTTCATGTTGTGCTGACCCATATAATCCTTTAAAAAAGTACTAAACCCACACTACCCCATAACCCTCCATTTTTCTTTCATCCATGTGCCTGTCCAAGAGGCTCTTAAATACCCCTAATGTTTTAGACTCCACCACCATCCCTGGCAAGTCATTCCAGGCACTCACAACCCTTTGTGTAAAAAACTTACCCCTGATGTCTCCCCTAAACTTCCCTCCCTTAATTTTGTACATATGCTCTCTGGTGTTTGCTATTGGTGCCCTGGGAAACAGGTACTGACTATCCACCATATCTATGCCTCTCATAATCTTGTAGACCTCTATCAAGTCCCGTCTCATTCTTCTACACTCCAAAGAGAGAAGTCCCAGCTCTGCTAACCTTGCTTCATATGACTTGTTCTCCAAACCAGGCAACATCCTGGTAAATCTCCTCTGCACCCTCTCCATAGCTTCCACATCTTTCCTATAATGAGGTGACCAGAATTATGGATAGGTTCCTAAATTGCACAGAATCTCACGGATTTCTATAGTTTGAACAAACCTCTAATATGGAATCTTGTCAAAGACCTTACTGAATTCCATCATCATCAAAGCTACCATGATGAACACACTTATCTGTCACCATAAACAATTCAATCAAATTGATCGGACAGGATACCCTGAAAAAACCTCAGCTGACTATCCTTGATACCTGATTCATTCAATCATGTGAGATAATCTATGCAAAGGACAGAAGTGGGAAATGAAGAAGATTTGTGTGTAGTCTGGCCTCCACCTGGTTACTAACGTGCTTTGTGACTGGTAAAGATCATTGAGACTGGTAAAGATCAGAGAAGGTGATTTTGCAGGCTAGTCAGGTGAAGCATCTCCCCATCAGCCTGTGTTGACAATACTCGCTTCTTTTGTTCAGCAGAGTGGAGAGGGTCCTGAGCAGTAACATTAACTCGGCCGATGTCTTCTTCCTTTATCTCTTGCTTATGCTGTTCTTTAAGCTCTTCCTCTTGGCGCAGGCATTCTGTTCTGTGGCCTGTTATTGCTCTCACCCTGTCACTGGCTATTGTCTTCACTTTGGAAAAATATGCAACAATGTACTGCACAATATCAAGTCTCGACATCTGCTTAACATGTTATATGCAACAAAATGCCTTCCTAAGCAGAGGATTGGTATTTACCCCTCACATCTTGATATGTTGATATTTTACATGGTATCTATCATCAAGTGCTTTTAGTTAGAAGGTGAACTAACCTGAGCAGTTGTGGAAGTTGATGCCTTTGTTGTCTCGGATTTATCCTTTACTCGAGTGCTGGCTACTAGAAATATCCAGCATAATGGTCTCCTTCAGCATGTTGTGGTCACAAGTGCTTTCCTGAAATAATGATATTCTCAATGGGAAACTCATCCACAGAGATTTGGATTCTAAGAACTGGAATTTTTCCTATTGGTTCGAAGGCCTTTGTTCTTTATGAGAGCTTTCTTGCACAGTCAGCACCCTCCTGCCCTCAAGTAAACCAATAATATTGGCAAATTTCAATGCTCATGGAGTCAGTGTTTCCTTGTGTAAATCAAAGCCGGTGAAACAAACTCCTTCCAAACGCAACACCCAGGTGTCTTTTCCAGTGCGGTAAATGCTGATGTCATTACATACACACCTAAAGCAGATAAAAGCTCAGGCCCTCTAATGTAGTTAGAGCAGCGAAGTACCTAGTCCAATTAGGAATTGGCATGTTATCACCTGGAAATTTTTAGAAATGTGACCTCATCCAGACAAAGTTAAATTGTGTATAACCAGTGCCTAAAATCAATTGCTACATGATCCCCAACCGATTCCCATGCACTCTTCCTGTCAGAGCTTGTAACAGCATCAATAGCAGTTCTCAGCACATTAGCTAATTATCACTGACATGTTGTGAAATTCATCAGTTTGTGATCCAGTATGGTGCAAGATATATAAAATATATTATACCTCACATGAATGAATAAACAAAAAATAAATAGTACAAAGTTTGATGGCAATGGGGAAGACTCCGTTCCTAAAATATCGAATATGGGTCTTCAATTTCTGTACCTGCTTCTTAAGAGTAATAACTTGAAGAGGGTGTTGAGAGCCCTTATTGATAGATGCTGCATTCTGGAGGCACTGCCTTTTGAAGATGTCCAGTGGTTGGGAGGCTGCTGTTCGTGTTTGAGCTTGCTGAGCTAACAACCTTCTCCAGCCTCTTTCGATCCTGGGCATTGGAGACTTCATACCAGACAGGGATGCAACTAGATGCTCTCCACTATACATCTGTAAAAATGTACTTATCTTTGATGACATATCAAATCTCCTCAAGCTCCTAATGAAGTATAGCCACTGGCATGGAAAGTGGAATTAAAATGGGTGGCCACTGGGAGGTCCCGCTTCTTCTAGCAGGCAGAGCATAGGTGCTCAGTGAAGTCAAAGTCTCTGAATCTACATTGTGTCTCACCGATATACAGAAGGCTGCACCAGGAGCACCAGACACAGTATATGACCCCAACAGATTCACAGGTGAAGTGTCACCTCACCTGGAAGGACTGTTTGGGGCCCTGAATGGTAGTGAGGGAGGAGGTGTAGGGGCAGGTGTAGCACTTGTTCTGCTTGTAAGGGTAAGTACCAGGAGGGAGATAGTGGGGAGGGATGAATGAATGTGGGAGTCATGTAGGGAACAATCCCTGTGGAAAGCAGAAAGTGGGGAGGAGGGAAATACGTGTTTGGGGTGGGATCCAGTTTGAGGTGGCAGAAGTTGCAGAGAATTATGTGCTGGTTGCGGAGGTTGGTGGGGTGGTAGGTGAGGACAAGAGGAACCCTATCCCTGGTAGGGTGGTGGAAGGATGGGGTAAGAGCAGATGCGTGTGAAATGGAAGAGATATGGTTGAGGACAGTGTTGATGGTGGAAGGAAGGAAGCCCCCTTCTTTGAAAAAAGGAGGACATCTCCTTCATTCTGTAACAAAAAGCCTCATCCTGAGAGTAGATGCGGCAGAGACGGAGGAATTGAGAGAAGAGGATGGCACTTTTACTAGTAACAGGGTGGGGGATTGGTATAGTCCAGGTAACTGTGAGAGTCCAAGGGTTTGTAATAGACATCAAGTCAAGTCACTTTTTATTGTCATTTCGACTATAACTGCTGGTACGGTACACAGTAAAAACAAGATAACGTTTTTCAGGACCATGGTGCTACATGAAGCAATACAAAAACTACACTGAACTACATAAAAACAACACAGAAGAGACTACACTAGTCTACAGACCTACCCAATACTGCATAAAGTGCACAAACCAGTGCAGGAATTACAATAAATAATAAACAAGACAATAGGCACAGTAGAGGGCATCAGCAGATAAGCAGTCTTCAGAGACAGATTAATTTTAGGTTGGTGACTCCTCATCAGAGGTTCATCAAAAATGAGTTCTGGGATATTAATTCTGTTTCTTGCACAGTAAGTGTTGCCTGGCCTGCTGAGTAAATCGAATTATCTAGTTTTATTTATGCACATCCTTTATTTGCTGCTATTTTAATATTTAAACATGTTTATATTTTTAAATATTATTAAAGATTTTAATGTTTTTACTTTTGCTTAAATCTATCTTTACTATCTTTAAATGATCTTGTCATTGGAGACATCTAAAAATTGCTGAAATAACTTTTACGTCCTTGGACTGGTGATGAGCTCTCTCTGGCTGTGAGTAATTGGAGAAGGCAGGGAATCAGGATAAACTCATCAGCTGGATCTGGCGCCACTCACTATATGCAGACTGGGGTAGGATGAAGGTAATGAGGTGAAGGGTTGAGATGGTGGCAGAGTTGGATCCATGTCCATCCCTCTACATATGATAAAAGTGAATTCATACCATCCGAAAATACGTAATGGTTTTGAGTTTTGACCCTCTCTGCAGATTGTGGGTAATTAGAATCAGAATCTGCTTCAGGTTTATTATCACTGTCCTATGATGTGAAATTTATTTTACAGCAACTGTGCATGCAAAGACATAAAGATCTAACAATTAAAATTATAAGTAAATTGTGCAATAAGGAAGGAATAATGTGATAGTGTTCATGGGTACATGGACCATTCAGATCTGATGACAGAGGTAAACAAGCAGTCATTTCATTGAGTGTGGGAATGCTCCTTTATCTCCTCCCTGATAATAATATTGAGAAAAGGGTCGCAGATGGTAGGATCCTTAATTATGGGTGCTACCTTCTTCAGTCACTGCCTCTTGAAGATATCCTCAATGATGGAGAGGGTTATGCCTGTGATGAAGGAGGCTGTGTCTACAATCCTCTTCAGCAACCTGTGATTCTGTGCATACCAGTGTGTGTTGCGAAGAGTCAGAATGCTCTCAACTGTACATACATTGGAATTTTAAAGTCTTTTTTGACATACCAAAGCTACTTATACTGGTAATGAAGCAGAGTTGCTTGTGTGCCTTCCTTGTGATTATGTCAATGTGTAGAGCCTGTAGAGATCCTCTGAGATGTTGATACCCAGATAATTGAAATTGCTCACCCTTTCCTCTGCTGTTTCCTCTGGTATGTGTTTTCTTGACTTCCCCTTTCTGCAGTCCTCAATCAGTTCCTTGGACTTGCTGAGAGTGAGGTTTTAGTTACAGCATGACTCAACTAGCCCATCCATCTCACTCTTGTAAGTTTCCTCATCCCATCTGAGATTCCACCAACAATGATGTTTCCATCAGCAGATTCATGGATGGCATTTGAGCAGAGCTTAGACACAGACACGAGTGAAGAGAGAGTAGAGCAGTGAGTTGAGTATGCATCCTTGAGGTGTGCATGTGTTGATAGTCAGTGAGGAGCAAATGTTATGACCAATCTACACTGAATGTATAAATCCCCAATTCGAAGAAGTTGAGAATTGAATTATGGAGACCCTAATGTTTTGGTTGGGTATTAGTACTAAGGGATCGACGGTGTTGAATGTTGTGTTGTAATAATAAACAGTAGCCTGGTGTATATCTTGCAGTTATTTGAGTGCTCCAATGCTAAGTGAAGAGCAAAGGAATTGTGTCTTCTCTTGATCAATTGTTGTGATAGGTGAAATGCAGTAGGTTCAGGTCTTGCACAAACAGCTTCATTACCGTCGATGTGAATGCTACTCTGATAATCATTAAGGTGACTATCTCAGGACAGAAAGCATTTGGCAAATCTTGAACATACTGGCACTGTTCAGCGAGGGATCAGCTGTGGAAAGGACGCTAAGTTTCAATTTCCTGGGTGTCTACATTTCTGATAATCAATCCTGGATCCAACACTTTGATGCAATCTTGAAGAAGGCACACCAGCTGCTATACTTAAGAGTTTGAGGAGTTTGACATGTCACTAAAACGTCAAATTTCTATACAGTAAAGAGCATCTTACTGGCTGCATCACTGCCAGGTATGGAGTTTCCAATGCACAGAATCATAAAAGGCTGCAGAGGGGTATAGGCTCAGTTATCTCTGCCGCAGGTACAAACCCTCCCTATCACTGAGGACCTCTTCAAAAGGAGGTACCCCAAGTATGCATCAACATCATTAAAGACCTTCATCATCTGCAACATGCCATCTTTGTTGTTATTTCCAATAGGGAGGAGGCATAGGAGCTAGAAGACCCACAATCAACATTTTAGGAACAACTTCTTCCTCTCTGCTAACAGACATCTGAATGGGCCATGAGCAAATGAGCCCTTTCTTGTTATTTCTTTCACACTATTTATTTATTTTTGTAACTTAGAGTGACTGTTTATGACTTGAACTGCACTGCTGTTGAAAAAGAATACATTTCACAACAAATTTAAGTGATTGGACTTGGAATTGGCTCATTATTGTCACATGTAGTGAGCCAGAGTGAAAAGCTTGCTCTTGCATTCTATTCATACAGATTATTACACAGTGCATGGAGGTAGTACAAGGTAAAATCATAACAATGTAGAATAAAATTTAACACTTACAGAGAAATCACAGTGCAGGTAAAAAATAAAGTGCAAAATCATAACAAGGTAGATTGTGAGGTCAAGATTCCGTTCTTATCATTGTAGGGGTCTGTTCAATAGTCTCAGAACAGCAGTGTAGAAGCTGTCCTTGTGCCTAGTGACATGTGCTTTCAAAATGTCCTGCCCTATGCCTGATAGGAAGGAAGGTTATGAAAGAATATCTGGGAATGATGGGGTCTTTGAGTATGCTGTCTGCTTTACTGAGACAGCAAGAAGTATTTATGTCTGTCTGCAGCCGAGGTGAGAATGAGAAGGATCCTAACCAGGAAAACCCATGCAAAGCTGCAGGAATGGACAACATCCCTAGTCAGGTGCTCAAGGATTGTGCAGCCCAGTTAATGAAGGTCTTAAAAGACATCTTTAATACTTCTGTACAACAGTCAACTGTCCCTGCAGGCTTCAAGGCAGCCACCATCATTCCAGTGCCCAAGAGAGCTATAGTAATGGTCTAAATGATTACCATCCAATGGCACTACCCTCAACAACCATGAGGATCCTTTGAATGGTTGGTAATGGATTATATAATATCCCACCTTCCAGTTACATTGGACCCTTTCTAGTTCGCCTATACTGGTTCACTGAGCCTTGGCCCTCCACTCCATCCTGTCCCATCTTGAAAAAAATGCCTCATGCCCCAGGTTGCTGTTCATTGAGCTCAGCTTGGCAATTAATATGATCATCCCACAGAGGCTAGTAGATAAACTGTCCTTGTAGGGACTCAACTCCCACTCTGTAAATGGATCTTTGACTTCTTGACAGAAAGACCCCAGTCAGTCCAAGTAGGCAGCAACATCCCAAACTTCATCACGCTGAGCATTGGTGCCTCCCCCCCCCCCCCCCCCCAGGACTATGTGTTCAGCCCACTATTCATTCTGCTGACTCATGGATCACTGGTGGATCCAGCTCAAACTGTCTCATTAAGTTCGCTGATGAAACAGCAGTGGTTGGTCTCGTCAGCAACACTGATGAGTCAGCATTCAGAAGGGAGCTTGAGAGGCCTGTCAAATGGTGCAATGACGACAACCTGAGTCTCAGTATGGACAAGACAAAAGAGATTATTGTAGACTTCAGGAAGGCACAAGTCGACCACTCTCCATTGCAATTCATCGGCTCTGCGATGCAGAGAAAGAGAGAGAACACCAGATTCCTTTGTGTGCAGATAACAGACAGTTTAACCTGGACCCACAACACATCGCCATTAGTCAAGAAGGCACTTCCATCAGAGATTGAACCATGCAAACATTCCCACCCCCATTCTAACAACTTCCTGCAGGAGCACCATCGAGAGTGTCCTATCTGGCTGCAACATATTGTGGTGTGGAAGCTACAAGGCATCAGACCGCGAGACCTTACAGCAGATAGTAAAAACCATTGAGAGGATCATCGTGGTCTCCTCCTCCCAACTTGTGACATCTTCTGGGAGCATTGCACATGTAGAAACCGAAGCATTATCAGGGATCCCTATCAGCCATCCCACAATCTCTTTGACCCACTACTGTCAGGAAAGAGATACAGGAGCGGGAGGACTAGGACAGACAGACTAATTAACAGCTTCTTCCCTTGGGCTGTGAGACTAACGGATGGCCTGCCACCACTGAGGTCTTGTCACTAGGACAACAAGCTGTTTACTATTTGCTGTTTTGTATATTGTTCCTTAAGGTTGTTATACCTGGGGGTAGTAATAGGGATAAGCTCCCACAACCTATTAAATGCACCCAATGGCGTGCAACTCAAATAGCCTCTGACAACCAAGTCTAGCTTCTTGCCTTCATGTGTAGCTACTAAGCCTGGCGGAACTGTTTCTACGGACAGGAGAAGGGGCAAAAGGCCCTTCGCTTTGGGCAGATAGGGCTCAGCAGTTGGCAGCTCATTGAGGCAATGGAAATCTCTGATCTCAAACCTCCGCTGTCTTGTGGCTATACCCACACTTGGGGAAGTGTTCGGGAGCAAACCCAAGGGAAAGCTTTCTTGGCCATGATGTCTATGTGGTAGAATGAGGATATTGGTGATGTTCACTGCTAGGACCTTGAAGCTCTCAACCTTTTCAAACTCAAACAGGAGCATGTGCACCCACCCCTTCCTGAAGTCAATAGACAATAGACAGTAGGTTCAGGACTAGGCCATTCGGCCCTTCTAGTCAGCACCGCCATTCACTGTGATCATGGCTGATCATACACAATCAGTACCCCGTTCCTGCCCTCTCCCCATATCCCTTGACCCTGCTATCTATAAGAGCTCTATCTAACTCTCTCTTGAATGCATCCAGAGCCTTGGCCTCCACTGCCTGCTGGGGCAGAGCATTCCACATATCCACCATTCTCTGGGTGAAAAAGTTTTTCTGCATCTCTGTTCTAAATGGCCTACCCCTTATTCTTAAACTGTGGCCTCTAGTTCTGGACTCACCCATTAGCGGGAACATGCTTCCTGCCTCCAGCATGTCCAATCCCTTAATAATCTTAAATGTTTCAATCAGATCCCCTCTCATCCTTCTAAATTCCAGTGTATACAAGCCCAGTCGCTCCAATCTTTCAACATATGACAGTCCCGCCATTCTGAGAATTAACCTTGTGAACCTACGCTGCACTCCCTCAATAGCAAGAATGTCCTTCCTCACATTTGGAGACCAAAACTGCACACAATACTCCAGGTGGGGTCTCACCAGGGCCCTGTACAGCTGCAGAAGGACCTCTTTACTCCTATACTCAATTCCTCTTGTTATAAAGGCCAGCATGCCATTAGCTTTCTTCACTGCCTGCTCTACCTGCATGCTTGCTTTCATTGACTGATGTACAAGAACACCTAGATCTCATTGCACTTCCCGTTTTCCTAACTTGACTCCATTTAGATAGTAATCTGCCTTCCTGTTCTTGCCACCAAAGTGGATAACCTCACATTTATCCACATTAAACTGCATCTGCCATATATTTGCACATTCACCCAACCTGTCCAAGTCACCCTGCATTCTCATAACATCCTCCTGCCATTTCACACTGCCACCCAGCTTTGTGTCATCAGCAAATTTGTTAATGTTACTTTTAATCCCTTCATCTAAATCATTAACGTATATTGTAAACAGCTACGGTCCCAGCACCGGACCTTGCTGTACCCCACTGGTCACAGCCTGCCATTCCGAAAGGGACCCGTTAATCACTACTCTTTGTTTCATGTCAGCCAGCCAATTTTCAATCCATGTCAGTACTCTGCCCCCAATACCATGTGCCCTAATTTTGCCCACTAATATCCTATGTGGGACTTTATCAAAAGCTTTCTGGAAGTTCAGGTACACTACATCCACTGGCTTTCCCTTGTCCATTTTCATAGTTACATCCTCAAAAAACTCCAGAAGATTAGTCAAGCATGATTTTCCCTTCATAAATCCACGCTGACTCGGACTGATCCTTCTACTGCTATCCAAATGTGTCGTAATTTCCTCTTTTATAATTGACTCCAGCACCTTTCCCACCAATGACGTCAGGCTAACCGGTCTATAATTCCCTGTTTTCTCTCTCCCTACTTTCTTGAAAAGTGGGACAACATTAGCCACCCTCCAATCACCAGGAACTGTTCTGAATCTATAGAACATTGGAAAATGATTACCAATGCATCCACAATTTCTAGAGCCACCTCTTTAAGTACCCTGGGATGCAGACCATCAGATCCCGGGGACTTATCAGCCTTCAGACTCAACAGTCTATCCAACACCATTTCTTGCCTAATATAAATTTCCTTCAGTTCATCCTTTACCCTAGTTGCTTTGGCCACTAGTACATCTGGGAGATTGTTTGTGTCTTCCCTAGTGAAGACAGATCCAAAGTACCTGTTCAGCTCGTCTGCCATTTCCTTATTCTCCATAATAAATTCACCCGTTTCTGTCCTCAATGGCTCAATTTTGGTCTTAACTATTTTTTTTGCTATTCACATACCTAAAGAAGCTTTTACTATCCTCCTTTATATTCTTGGCTAGTTTACCTTCGTACCTCATTTTTTCTTGACGTATTGCCTTTTTTATAACCAATAATCAGCTTTTTTTGTTTCACTGACATTGACTGAAAGGTTACTGTCTTGACACCATGTCTCTAAGTTCTCTGTCTCTTTCCTGTACTTGGACTTGTTGTCATTTGAAATATTGCCTACCACAGTAGTGTCATCCACAAACTTGGTGGCTCTGCGGCACAGGAGGGAAGGAAAAGGAGTGGGAGAGCTATAGTGATAGGGGATTCAATTGTAAGGGGAATAGATAGACGTTTCTGCGGCTGCAAACGAGACTCCAGGATGGTATGTTCCCTCCCTGGTGCAAGGGTCAAGGATGTCTCTGAGCGGCTGCAGGACATTCTGGAGTGGGAGGGTGAACAGCCAGTGGTCGTGGTGCACATAGGTACCAACGATATAGGTAAAAAACAGGATGAGGTCCTACAGGGTGAATTTAGGGAGTTAGGAGATGAACTAAAAAGTAGGACCACGAAGGTAATAATCTCTGGATTACTACCAGTGCCACGTGCTAGTCAGAGTGGAAATAGGAGGATATTTCAGATGAATACGTGGCTTGAAAAATGGTGCAAGCGGGAGGGATTCAAATTTCTGGGGCATTGGAACCAGTTCTGGGGGAGGTGGGACCGGTATAAACAGGACGGTCTGCACCTGGGCTGGACTGGAACCAATGTCCTCGGGGGAGCGTTTGCTACTGCTGTTCAGGAGGATTTAAACTAATGTGGCAGGGGGATGGGAATGAGTGCAGAGAGACAGAGGGGTGTAAAATGAGGATAAAAGCAAAAAGTAGTAAGGTGAAAAGTAAAAGTGGCAGGCAGGCAAATCCAGGGCAAAAAGCAAAAAGGGCCACTTTTCAGCATAATTGTATAAGGCCAAAGAGTGTTGTAAAAACAAGCCTGAAGGTTTTGATTGTCAATGCGAGGAGCATTCGTAACAAGGTGGATGAATTGAATGTGCAGATAGTTATTAATGAATATGATATAGTTGGAATCACAGAGACGTGGCTCCAGGGTGACCAAGGATGGGAGCTCAACATCCAGGGATATTCAATATTCAGGAGGGATAGACAGGAAAGAAAAGGAGGTGGGGTAGCATTGCTGGTTAGAGAGGAGATTAACACAATAGAAAGGAAGGACATTAGCCTGGAGGATGTGGAATCAATATGGGTAGAGCTGCATAACACTAAGGGGCAGAAAACACTGGTGAGAGTTGTGTACAGGCCACCTAACAGTAGTAGTGAGGTTGGGGATGGCATTAAACAGGAAATTAGAAATGTGTGCAATAAAGGAACAATAGTTATAATGGGTAACTTCAATCTACATATAGATTGGGTGAACCAAATTGGTAAGGGTGCTGAGGAAGAGGATTTCTTGGAATGTATGCAGGATGGTTTTCTGAACCAACATGTCGAGGAACCAACTAGAGAGCAGGCCATTCTAGATTGGGTATTGAGCAATGAGGAAGGGTTAGTTAACAATCTTGTTGTGCGAGGCCCCTTGGGTAAGAGTGACCATAATATGGTGGAATTCTTCATTAAGATGGAGAGTGACATAGTTAATTCAGAAACAAAGGTTCTGAACTTAAAGAAGAGTAACTTTGAAGGTATGAGATGTGAATTAGCTAAGATAGACTGGCAAATGATACTTAAAGGGTTGATGCTGGATATGCAATGGCAAGTATTTAAAGATCTCATGGATGAACTACAACAATTGTTCATCCCAGTTTGGCAAAAGAATAAACCAGGGAAGGTAGTGCACCCGTGGCTGACAAGGGAAATTAGGGATAGTATCAAGTCCAAAGAAGAAACATATAAATTAGCAAAAAAAAGCAGCACACCAGAGGACTGGGAGAAATTCAGAGACCAGCAGAGGAGGACAAAGGGCTTAATTAGGAAAGGGAAAAAGGATTATGAGAGAAAGCTGGCAGGGAACATAAAAACTGACTGTAAAAGCTTTTATAGATATGTGAAAAGAAAAAGATTGGTCAAGACAAATGTAGGTCCCTTACAGTCAGAAATAGGTGAATTGATCATAGGGAACAAGGACATGGCAGACCAATTGAATAACTACTTTGGTTCTGTCTTCACTAAGGAGGACATAAATAATCTTCCGGAAATAGTAGGGGATCGAGGGTCTAGTGAGATGGAGGAACTGAGGGAAATACATGTTAGTAGGGAAGTGGTGTTAGGTAATTTGAAGGGATTAAAGGCAGATAAATCCCCAGGACCAGATGGTCTGCCTCCCAGAGTGCTTAAGGAAGTAGCCCAAGAAATAGTGGATACATTGTGATAATTTTTCAAAACTCCTTAGATTCTAGATTAGTTCCTGAGGATTGGAGGGTGGTTAATGTAACCCCACTTTTTAAAAAAGGAGGGAGAGAAAAACCGGGGAATTATAGACCGGTTAGTCTGACATCGGTGGTGGGGAAAATGCTAGAGTCGGTTATCAAAGATGTGATAACAGCACATTTGGAAAGAGGTGAAATCATCGGACAAAGTCAGCCTGGATTTGTGAAAGGAAAATCATGTCTGACGAATCTTATAGAATTTTTTGAAGATGTAACTAGTAGAGTGGATAGGGGAGTGCCAGTGGATGTGGTATATTTAGATTTTCAAAAGGCTTTTGACAAGGTTCCACACAGGAGATTAGTGTGCAAACTTAAAGCACACGGTATTGGGGGTATGGTATTGATGTGGATAGAGATTTGGTTGAGAGACAGGAAGCAAAGAGTGGGAGTAAACAGGACCTTTTCAGTATGGCAGGCAGTGACTAGTGGAGTACCGCAAGGCTCAGTGTTGGGACCCCAGTTGTTTACAATATATATTAATGATTTAGACGAGGGAATTAATTGCAGCATCTCCAAGTTTGTGGATGACACGAAGCTGGGCGGCAGTGTTAGCTGTGAGGAGGATGCAAAGAGGATGCAGGGTGACTTCGATAAGTTAGGTGAGTGGGCAAATTCATGGCAGATGCAATTTAATGTGGATAATTGTGAGGTTATCCACCAGTCATTGAAGGTGGGCATGCAGATACAGCAGGCGGTGAAAAAGGCAAATGGTATGTTGGCATTCATAGCAAAAGGATTTGAGTACAGGAGCAGGGAAGTTCTACTGCAGTTGTACAAGGCCTTGGTGAGACCGCACCTAGAATATTGTGTGCAGTTTTGGTCCCCTAATCTGAGGAAAGACATTCTTGCCATAGAGGGAGTACAGAGAAGGTTCACCAGATTGATTCCTGGAATGGCAGGACTTTCATATGAAGAAAGACTGGATCGACTAGGCTTATACTCACTGGAATTTAGAAGATTGAGGGGGGTCTTATTGAAACATATAAAATTCTAAAGGGATTGGACAGGCTAGATGCAGGAAAATTGTTTCCGATGTTGGGGAAGTCCAGAATGAGGGGTCACAGTTTAAGGATAAAGGGGAAGCCTTTTAGGACTGAGATGAGGAAAAACTTCTTCACACAGAGAGTGGTGAGTCTATGGAATTCTCTGCCACAGGAAACAGTTGAGGCCGGTTCATTGACTATATTTAAGAGGAAGTTAGATATGGCCCTTGTGGTTAAAGGGATCAGGGGGTATGGAGAGAAAGCAGGTACAGAGTTCTGAGTTGGATGATCAGCCATGATTATACTGAATGGCCTACTCCTGCACCTATTTTCTACGTTTCTATGTTTGTAGATAGAGTTAGAGCTGAATCTTGCCATGATAATAAATGTGACTCTGATTCTGGGTTATGTCTTGGCAGACTATCAAGTGCTAGTGTTGTGAATGACTGTGAGTTGAGATCACACACAAAGTGAATAAAACTAGTTCACAGGATGCTGAGTATTAACTAGAAGGTAAGAAGGTTCACTAGACATTAATATTAACATTTCATAGTTGTGAACAGCAATTTTGAAAATTCATTTTTCACTCCTATTGTTTGTTTTGATCTTCTATCATGGCCATTTCAGAATAATCTACAAAATTCATGTTTTCAAAAGGTTACCAGCATAGTGGAATGCTTAATTTGACAGCTTCCACAGTAACAGAAAAATCTGTCATTATAAAAGTCAGCATCAAAAGCTGAGCATTCATCAAGGTCACATTTTCCAGCACCATTACTTCATATTCCTGGTTTTCTTTTGGAACAATCCACCAATTTTAAAATAAGAGGGATCAAGTTATTCTTATGGAGTACAAATGGAAACAAACAAAGGAAACTATCAGCATTTAGCTGTGCCCAGGTAATCCTGCACTAATATAGATGCACTGTACATATATGCTGAGATAGCTGACAGATGCCAATTGCAGAGTCCAGATGTACCTTTGTCAACCAAGCCTGTTTCTGGATCAGAAACCTAATTTATTTTAAAATGAATATGTAACCAGGAGAGCATAAGGAAAATTGAAAAATGTTTTATTTTTAATATCATTACTTCTCACATACAAGCTTCTAAAATGTCAAATACTTTGAATTTTTATATATTCAAAGAAGAAAATGTATATTCAACATCCATTATTTTTATATATGGGTGTACCTGGCCAATGAGATCAGCTTGTTACATCCATACTGGAAAGGTATGAGTGAGCAATGAGCCAAATCCAGATGGATATAATAATATTCTTTAATGGATCTACTAGTTTAGTAATCTAGCACCAAGTATTTCAGATCCTGTACAATTCTACTTTTTGAAAAAACGTTCTTTATTAAGTGTGACATGAATGATTTTTTTTGGTCTGTAGTATTTATCAACTGGCTGGTGGCGTAGTGGCATCAGCACCGGACTTCGGAGTGAAGGCTCGGGAGTTCGAATCCAGCTGGCTCCAAAAACCTGGAGAGGGATGGGCTCCACCAGGTTTCAGATGCCCAAGACATGACGTATGATGAACAATCACTAAAAAGACCGGTGCAAAATGCTTGTCATGACGGTGCCCCGACGGCTTCACCAGGAGTTAAGGGCGCACACACACGTAGTATTTATCAAGCAATACTACACACAATCTACTTAGTTAATCAGTGCTATGTATTTGATTTGGTGGATTAAGGTGATCTAACTTATCTAATGTAAGATATATCTAGTTCAAATGTTTTAGTTTTTTTAGATTTTAATTTAAAGATACAGAACAGTAATAGACCCTTCTTGCCCAACGAGCCTGTGCAGCCATGTGAACAATTAACCTCTATGTCTTTGGAACGGGGGAGGAAACCCATGCTGTTATAGGGAGAATGTACAGACTCCTTACTGACAGCAGGAGAATTGAATGAGTCTCGCTGACACTGTAATAGCACTACACTAACCAACTCACCACAACGCCACCCCAAACAGTGAGAAGTTAAACTCAGAATTGGATTCAGCTTCATTTAGTTAGGGTGAACATCTTATCAGGCACTATACTTAATTCTAATTTTAAATCAGGGGACTTCCTGCTCCCACAAAAAAATTACAAACGTGGGAAAACCTATTCTTAAGTGTGTGTTTCAGTATGGTTTTTATATTAAGGTAAGAAGTGCAAGGCTCTGATGATTATGCTTGTGGAAATCCCAGTTTCTCTGTCTTTGCTGCCAGGAATCATGGGAAAGACATCAAAGCTTTAAAGAACTCTCTCCATAGCAGACAAAAATCCAGTAGCATTGAGGAGGGGCAAAACACAGAAGAGGAAAGTAAATCTTTAGTGTGTACAGATTCACTGCATATCCTATGATTGTCTAGGCCCAAGGCACAATTAGCTCAAAGCCACTAGAAAGCATAGGCTCATCATGCATGTAAGTTTATGGTGCATGTTTGAAATGGATACTGTAAGATCCTACAATGTTGTTCAGAATATACAGAGCAGCAAAACTTTAGATGGGCAGATGTATACAGCTATAAACTGATGTCACACTGATGCCCTGTTTCATTCATGTTGGTTGTTTCAGAATCAGGTTTAATATCATATGTTCTGAAATTTGTTACTTTCTGAGAGCTGTTACATTGCAATACATAATAAAATGATTAATTACAGCAAGAAGTATATATAAAAGAGAAAATTAAATTAAATCAGCAGTACAAAAAGAGATGGGAAAATTACTGAGGTAGTAGTAATAGGTTTATTCTCCATTCAGAAATCTTACAGCAGAGAGGAAGAAGCTGTCCCTGAAACATTAAGCATATGTCTTCAGCTTCTTGTACCTCCTCCTCAATGTTGGTAATGAAAAGCGGGCATGTTCTGGGTGTTTGAGGTCCCTAGTGATGGATGCCGCGTTTTCTGCGGCATCACCTATTGAACGGGTCCTGGATGCTGGAGGGCAGTGTGTGGGGTGGGGGGGGGGGGGGGTGCTAGTGCCCATGATCGAGCTGCTTGAGTTGACAATTTTCTGCAGCTTTTTCCAATCCTGTGGAGTGGGCCCTTCATCCTAGATGGTGATGTGACCAGTTAAAATGGTTTCCACAGTATATCAATAGAAATTTGCAAGTGTCTATGGTGACCTCCAATTCTCAACTCCTAATGAAATATTGCATGCTTGCTGCACAGTTTATTTTACTAGGAGTGAGAAACAAAGATCATGATTTGCACATTATTGGACCTGTTTTTTGTCAGTGGCAATGAATGGCATGTCTATTTATGGTATCATTATCTGTCCACATAACAGCAGAAAACTGTAACCTGAATTACGCTGAAGCTGCAATGTTCAACTTTGTGATTCAAAGATTCAAAGTACATTTATTATCAAAGTACACATAAGTTATACAATCTTGAGATTAGTCTGCTTACAGGCAGCCACAAATCAGGAAATGCAAAAGTACCTAGTTAAAAAAATGAAAAACCAACACCCAATGCACAGAGAAAGAGAAAAAAAGCACAGCTCATGCAAACAATAGAAGCAAGCAGCAGCATTCTGAATCAAATTGGGTCTATAGACCAAAACCCAGGAGCAGGTAGAGTAGGCCCAAAGCCTTGGTCTCAAGTTCATCACATAGCAGGGCAAGCTGCCATGAAGACTGCAGACACAAAGCATGTAGCAGTGGAAGCAGACTCCCATCCTCAGTGCCACGGAGAGAGGAGGGAATATCGCAGGAGAGCATACAAAATCAGCCCGACCCTTGCCTCTTGTCCTGGCACCCTGCCTTTCCAATCTGTCTGAGCTGTTATTTAAATCATCCAGACAGCAGGTCGTGCCCTGCCAGGCCCCAATGTCAGGCCTAAACTTCACTGCCCAGCCCGAAGCTGTCTTTGACCTCTCCAAATCATTTCAGCATTTCGAGAGATCCAACCTCATATAAGGGCCAATAAAAGAAGCAGACACATGTTAAATAAAATTTAGATGTGGTGAAATGCCAGGTAATTCAGTTTTGAAAAGAGACATTTGGAAGGGAAGTTGAACTGAAGTAATTTTAAAGGGGGTACACAAAGATCAGATCATACATGTATATAAGTCTTCAAAGTCCAAAGAGTAAATTGAGAAAACTGTAAAACAGAAACAACTAGGATACATAATTTTAATATTGAATTGATGTTATTTCTTACATCCTCACATACGTACATGAGGAGTAAAAACCTTTATGTTATGCCACATCTCTGGCTAAATGTGCAATGTGCAATCATAGTAATTTATAATAAGTAGAAATGTCACTGTAACATAGAAATACACTGAAATCAGCATGAGTTAATCAGTCTGATGGCCTGGTGGAAGAAGCTGTCCCGGAGCCAGTTGGTCCTGGCTTTTATGCTGCGGTACCATTTCCCAGATGGTAGCAGCTGGAATAGATTGTGGTTGGTTTGGCTCAGGTCCCCAATGTTTCCTTGGGCCCTTTCTCACACCTGTTTTGTAAATATCCTCAATCATGGGAAGTTTACAACTACAGATGCGCTGGGCTGTCCGCACCACTCTCTGCAGAGTTCTGTGATTAAGGGAGGCACAGTTCCCATACCAGGCAGTGATGCAGTCAGTCAGGATGCTCTCAATTGTGCCCCTGCAGAAAGGATTTGGGGTCCATTCCAAACTTCTTCAACCGTCTGAGGTGAAAGAGGTGCTGTTGTGCCTTTTTCACCACACAGCCGGTGTGTACAGACCACGTGAGGTCCTCAGTGATGCGAATACCAAGGAATTTAAAGCTGTTTACCCTCTCAACCCCAGACATGTCAATAGGATCTATCTCCATTCCTCCTGCAATCCACAACCAGCTCTTTTGCTATTGCAACATTGAGGGAAAGGTTGTTTTCTTTACTCCATTGTGTCAGAGAGATGACTTCTTCCCTATAGGCCACCTTGTTATTGTTTGAGATTAGGCCAATCAATGTAGTGTTGCTGGCAAATTTAATTAGCAGATTAAAGTTGTGGGTGGCGACACAGACATGGGTATACAGGGAGTAAAGGAGGAGACTGTGTCGAGAGTCAGAGAGGTGGAGGTGAGGGAGCCCACTCTTACCACTTGCTGGTGATCTGACAGGAAGTCCAGAATCCAGCTGCACAAGGCAGGGTCAAGGCCGAGGTCTCTGAACATCCTGTCAAGCCTGGATGGAATTAATGGTGTTGAATGCTGAACTGTAGTCCAAGAACAGCATTCTCAGATAAGCAGCTCTTCTCCAGATGAGTAAGGACGGTATGTAGAGCAGTGGCTATTGCGTCGTCTGTCGACTGGTTGTGTCATTAGACGAATGGTAGGGGGTCCAGTTTGGGTGGTAGTATGCTGCAGATGTAATCCTTGACCAGCCTGTCAAAGCATTTACTTATTATTGAGGTGAGTGTGACAGGACACCAGTCGTTCAGGCATGTTACCTTGGTCTTTTTTGGTACAGGGACAATGGTGGATAATTTGAGGAAGGAGGGCACTCTACACTGGGAGAGGGAGAGATTAATAATGTCTGGTAACACACCTGTCCGCTGTTGTGCTGCACACATCCTGAGTACTCACCCTTGGATGCCGTCTGGTCCCGCAGCCTTGTGACTGTCCACTCATTGGAAAGATCTGCATACCTCAGCCTCAGAGATGACCAGGTTACAGGTTGTAGCTCCTGCTGATTGCCGGCAGTGTAAGTTCGATGTTGCACGGTAAGTGCTGCTGGCATGGACCTATTGATCCAGGGTTTCTGGGTGGGGAAGACCCTGACCGACTTCTGGGGGACAATGTCATTGATGCACTTCCGGATGAAGCGCGTGACTTCATCCGTGAAATTGGAGACATCTTTATCATGGAAGACATTCCAGTCAATGTGATCAAAGCAGTCCTGCAGCATGGAGACCGATTGGTCAGTCCAACAGTGTACAGTTTTAACTATGGCCGCCTCTTGTTTCAGCTTCTGCCTGTATGTCGGCAAAAGCAGGATTGAAGAGTGATCTGATTTTCCAAAAGCTGGGCGAAGGAGAGCTTTGTAAGTGTTGTGGAAAGGAGTGTAGCAGTTGTCAAGTATCTTAACTCCATGAGTGCTCACCTGGATGTGCTGACAAAACTTCGGAGAGACTTTCGTCAGCGACGCTCGATTAAAGTCTCCGGTGACGATGAAGGCAGCCTCTGGGTGTGCAGTCTCCAGTGTGTTGATGGTCTGGTACAGTTCCTTGCGAGCCAGGTCAGTATCAGCCTGCGGCAGAATGTACACCACTGTGATGGTAACAGCCGTGAACTCCCTAGGCAGCCAGCAGGGTCTGCACAGCAGCACCAGGTAGTCCAGGTCTGGGGAACAAAAGAATTTGAGAACATGCACATTCTGGGGGTTGCACCAAGCATTGTTGACCATGAAGCATACCCCTCCTCCTTTACTCTTCCCAGTGAGGATTTTTGATCTGTCTGCCCCGAGCAGAGGGCTCGATGGCATGATCCGGTATCTCCTCTGTCAGCCAGGTCTCCACGAAGCACAAAATGTTGCAGTCCTTCGATTCCCGCTGACAGGAGATTCTAGCTCTCAGTTCACAAAGCTTGTTATCCAGGGACTGAACATTAGTCAGGAGTATGCTAGGGAGCGGCAGCCGATTAGTACTCCGTCTCAGCCTCACCAGGACGCCGACTCTTCACCCTCACCTCTGGCCCTTCTTCCGAGGTAGTAACAGTGTAAGAGATGAGTCTCCCAGGGATCGTGCGAGCTGGGGATCCCAGTGTAGGAAAGGCAGCTCACAGTGGGTAAATGCCATCTTTCCAATGTTCAGAAGGGTCAGTCTATTCTATCTGATGTGTCTTATCAGCTATTTAAACAGAACATGCAAAGAGATTGTAGCAATTAGTAGTATACTGTAGATTTGGTATGGAGCTCACAACATGGCTGCTGTACGCAGCACCATCTTTGTACTGGATCTGATGGCATGCCTAGAACTTTTTTGCAATTGAAATGAAAACTAAAATGTAATGAAAAATCAGGGACTTAGTGCAAGTCAGGTTCTTCTACATATCTGGAAACGAGACACAAGAGACTGCAGATACTGGAATCCGGAGCAACGAGCAAGAACCTGGAGGGACTCGGCAGTCAGCTAACATCGACAGTCGATGTTTCAGGTCAAGACTGAAAGAAGAAGGGGAAATGGCCAATATAAAATGGTAGAAGGAGGGAAAATGAGTGGCAGTAACAGGTAGATCCAGCTGGTGGGGGAGGGGAGTGTGGGAAAGCATCAGAAGTCTGCAGGCTGGAAGGTAGAAGTGCAAAGTGTGAATATGATGAAATCCGATTGGGGCGAAAAGTGGAACATGGAATAAAGGGAGTGAGGTGGGGAGGGCAGATATAAAGGGAATAGTAGGATAGGGGAACCAGTCAGAGGAGTGAGTGGGCAATGAGCAGATATAGTGAGTAGAGGAAGGGAAAGAGATAGGGTGATGGGACCAGGAAGTTCAGAAGAGAGGTAAGGGACAGAGAGACAGCAAATTATCAGAAGATGAAGAAGCAATTTTCAAGTTGAAAACTCCCCAGGCAGAATATGAAGTGCTGCCCCTCTAGTTTGCATTTTAAACAAGATCCTTGCCAAATCTCACACCCTAACACTTTTACCTTGACTGCTGAATCCCAGGACCTCTGATCTGAGCCAATGGCTATTTTCTCTCCTTAGAACTACCCTTACTCTCAGTGTTTTCTGTCCTAAAATCCTCCGACCCCACCTGACAGTTTCCAATGGGTAAAGCCCTGTGTCTGTGCATTTCAATTATCCTGGGAGATTTCTCAAGTGAATAAATAATTCATCCACACAAGCTAAAGTGTACGATTTATGATAAGCAAGGAAGCCGCAGAGAGCACATAGAAGAGATGTTCAGAACGTTGTGGAGATAATGACCTTCTTTTGAAGAGACTCAGGAAGCAGGCATCTTTTATCGAGAGGACAAATTTAAAGGAGGCAGCAAAAAGACATCCAAAATTATGAAGGAGTTTGATGAAGGATAGCAACTCTTTTTGAAGCATTAATAACCAGAGACACAAATGTAAGGTGATTTAAAAAAAATATGTGGCACAAACATTTATATCAAACCATAATATTATTACAGAACAGAAGTGTCTATTGGATAAAATCTGTTATCTTTTGTCATAGCCTTCCTATTTTTTCTTTCAAATATTTGCAATTTTTTTGAAAGCTGTGATTGAACCTGCTTCCATCATTCCTTCAGGGTGTTAACACACCACCATCATGACTCACCAATGTGTAAAAAAAAACTTCTTTTCATGTCACCTTTGATTTTTTTTCACTGGAAGCATAAATCTCTGCCATCTGCTTCTTCTCTCTTTTGCCAATGGAAACAATTTTACTTCATTCTCTTTGTCGAGACTAATCATGATTTTGAACACTTTCATAAAATCGCCTCCAGATCTTCTCTTTTGTAAGGGGAATAGAGCTGGCATCTCCAGTCCATCCACATAACTGATGTTTAATCCCAGGATAATTCCAGGGAAGTATTTTTCTGCTCCCTCTCCATAATCAAGATGTTCCTCAGAAGGTACGTGGCTAGTAATCAATATAATACAATTTACGGACAACCAATCAATCTATGCAATCTTATATATGTATATTTATTTTGAGATTTATTGTTATTATTCTGTTCTTTATCTTCTGTTTTTTTCTGTGCTGCATCAGATCCGGAGTAACAATTATTCATTTTCCTTACACTCGTGTACAGGAGATAGCATTAAACAATATTGAATTGTTAATCTTGGAAATCATGTTACACAAAGGTTCAGCTCAACTTTCTCTATTTACTAATTTCCTCTATAATACTAATTCCTCTATTTTTACTGTCAGATTTCTCCATACCTGCACCCTATTTACATGACACCCTTTATATTACATTGCCTCTTCTCTTTCGCCCTACACTTCAACGTTTCTCTGCACTGAGTTTCTTCTGACACATCCATTTCATTTGATCACAATCCTCCTGGCCATTTAACAGACATGAAGCTTATACCATCTGCACATGTTAAATGATGCCCTATTCACCTAAGTCATTAATGTTTATCACCATCAGCAGTTCCAATAGCACCCCTTTCACCTCAGATGGTTGAAGAATTTTGGTGTGGACCCGTAAATCGTAAGAACTTTCTGCAGGGGCACAACTGAGAGCATCCTGACTGCCTGCATCGCTGCCTGGTATGGGAACTGTATTTCCCTCAATCGCAGGACACAGCAGAGAGTGGTGTGGACAGCCCAGTGCATCTGCAGATGTGAACTCTCCACTATTCAGGATATTCACAAAGACTGGTGTGTAAAAAGGGACCGAAGGTTCACTGGAGACCCGAGTCACCCCAACCACAATCTATTCCAGCTGCTACCATCTGGGAAATGGTACCACAGCATAAAAGCCAGGAACAACAGGCTCCAGGACAGCTTCTTCCACCAGGCTGTCAGACTGATCAATTCATGCTGACACAATTGTATTTCTATGTTAAATTGACAGTCCTGCTGTACATACTAAATATTATAAATTTATATAAATTGCACATTGCACATTTAGATGGAGACTTAACATAAAGATTTTTACTCTTCATATATGTGAAGGATGTCAGTAATAAAGTCAGTTCAATTCAATTCAATTTGATTCCCAAGGTAAACCATATAATACAATTTTCCAGTCTGAGAAAACAGCTCTTCGCTATTACTCTCTTTCCTTGCCTAAGGCAACTTTTTACGCATGATCCCTCTGCTAGTTATATTCATTCCACTTAACCTTTTCTTACCTTTTGAGTGTTCATGTATGCAACTTGAAGCAGATTACCCTCATTAAATCTGCTGACTCATCCAAAATCTCTCACATGTCAGTTAAACACAATGTGCATTTAACAAGTTTGGAATAAAAAGAAAAAATGCAGACAATACTCTGAAGGCCAGGCAGTGCCTTTGGTGGAAAAAAAAAGCGTTAATGTTTCACATTGAAAACTCTTCATCAACTTTCTTTTACGATAGACGCTGTCTGACTTATTGAGTACTTCTGTCACTTTCTGTTCTTATTTCAGATCTGTCACATCCACATTATTCTGTTATTTTAAAATCCAGGCTGGTTTTTCTTTATTAATGCTCACATCTCAGTTACTATCAGTTTTATTAATAATTCTTACATTTTTTGATGTTGTGTTATAAATGTACCATTTGAAATTGTGCAGGAAGCAGATTTAATCATAACTTTCTAAAGGAAGCTGAAGAGCAGATAATTGTTGGACAGTCCTTTGAAAATATATAACATAAATTTAAAGTTATATATATTCAGAGAGAACCAAATCATGTCTAATTTTAATAAACATGCATGTTGCAAAATCAGTATGGCCATCACAATGCCACTCTATTCATAAGCAGAGACTAGGTTTTCTTAAACATTCCAAATTATACTTGTAATGTTCCTCAACTTTTTCTTCACTTCGTTGAAGATGACATTGGTGCTGTTTCATGCACACATGCTAAGCTCACCAATTTTGTCAACTTTGTCCCCAACTTCCACCCTGCCCTCAAATTTATGTGGTTATTCTCTGCCACCTTTCTCCCCTTTCTCAATCTCTCTGTCTCTGGTTACAGACTATCTTTGACAAGTTCAGGAGGTTAACCTCACAAAAAGCCAATACCATAAAGGGTTCCCTTTGTCCTTACCTACTGCCCACAAGTCTCCATCAATTACTATGATTAATCCCCCTCCGCACTTCTCCCTTTTTCTATTCCCCATTCTGATTACATTCTTATCTTTTTTCTTCTCATCTGCCCATCACTTCACTCTGGGTCTCATATTAGATTCCTTCTTCTTCATCACTTCACCTCTTCCACCATTTCCCTCCCAACTCCTTACTTCACCCCTCCTTCCCCCACCCACCTACCTTCCTCTTCACAAGGTCTCACTTATCACCAGCCAGATTGCACTCCTCCCCCTCCCACAACTTCTCATTCTGCCCTCTTCCTTCCCAATCCTGATGAAGGGCCTCGACCTGAAGTATCAACAGTTTATTCCCCTCCATAGATGCTGCCTGACTTGCTGAGTTCCTCTGGCATTTTATGTGTGTTCCTCAAGATTTCCAGCATTTTCAGAATCTCTTTCAAATGCCTTTCTTTAAGATGTATGTTGAAATGTATTTCCCTTGTAAATGATTTCCACAGCAGATCTAGATTCAAATGGATAAGCTGTGTCATCTGGTGAACTGTTGTGATTGGTGTGGCAACAAGGTAGAATGAATGCACAAAGTGGTACCATGAATCATGAGAAAGCCGTGTGGGAGAGAATCTGAGATCAATATCCCAGAGACTTCCTGCACGTGATGCACAATGTATGGGCTAGAAGTTGAATCAAGTCTTCATTTACTTCAAAGTCAAATGTGATAAATTACTGTAAATGGTTGGACTGTCATCAGTGCTAAATGCATATATAGGTTTTCAAGTGGCATCTTTTGGCCCTGCCAGGCAAACAAGGAGCTTGATATTTGACATATATTAATTACTAACTTTTTAACTATCATAGGAGAGTTTAATCACTTATTAAACTATGGCAGACACATTGTTAGAGTACAGGGGAGTCAAGTGTAATGGGAGATTGTTCAGATGAGCCATGGCCATGTTGAACGGCAGAGTAAGCTCTAGCAGGAACTGCACCTGTGTTTTGTAGTTCATATGAACATATAGTAAGATTCAGATGTTAAATTACTTTTGATAGAAAAATGATGAAGGGTGCAGAAAATTGCACAATGTTCAGTTCCTTTCAGTCTTCTAGCAGCAACCTGTGCCTGCACTTAGCAAGACCTGAAGGTCATTCAGCCATGAGCTGATAAGTGGCAAGAAACAATCACATCACAGAGCCAGGCAATGACAATCTTCAGTAAGAAAGAATCAAACCTTTTATTCTCGTGATTAAAAAGAGATTGTTATATTCCACATTACTAACACCCAAGGAGTCAAAATTGACCAGAACCTCTGCTAGACCAGATACATAAACACCATGGCTATAGGAATAGATGAGAAGCTGGTTGTTCTGTGCTGAATGATTCACCTCCTGACACTTCAAATATCTTCCAATATCTGTACTGCAGTGGGTCAAGAAGACAGGTCAACACCACCATCTGAACAACAATGAAGACTTTGCCAGTAAATAAATAAAAAAAAACCTTATTCAAAAGAAGTGGAAACACATTTCTGCTGCCCCTGGTCAATAATTTTGATTTGGCCCAGGTTAAGCCTCTGCTTGTTATGACACCTTGCTATGTACAGAATGAATGTGTATATACCCACAACACAACAATGATACATTTTACATGAAAAGTTTTTTATCATTTTGATAATTTCTCAAACTATAACTGTATGTTAAAAAATCTACACTATGTGTGCATGACTGCTTTTGTTTGGAAGCCAATTACTTTTACAAGTTGAATGAAGAAAATAGACACTATAAATTGTAGAAAGAACCAATGATTTCCAACTTCAAGTATTTCTGGTGCAAAAGACTAATTTCACCTCTAATAAAGCAGAATAAGCAAATGAGACATTTTTATAGCTCCATCACTAACTATAAGCAAAGAAGCTTTTAAAGTTAATCACATTTATTATATTTTGTGACCTCAATTACAGCAACAGTGTCAAAATCACTGCCATTTTACTGAGTCTTGATATTTCACTTGTCATTCTTTGACTTGCTCCCAATTTTTGTCACAAACGACTGTCAAATTATCCATGTTTTGAGTCTAGAAAGGCACAGAGATTTGTTTCCAGGGTTCAGATTTTAATTGTCATTGGTTTTAGTGACTGACTAAATGGAGCCACATGCTGTAACTGGTATATTAAAAGTCTTAATTCACACAGCAAACCTTCAAGAGTAACTCCAAGAGAATTTCACTCTCGTCATAATGTTTTATACTTTTTAAATACGAACAATAACTACTATTTCAATAGTTATAATCACCAACTTTAGCATCTTGAGTATAGTCAGGTGACTGCAGAATTACATGTTTTGACAATAAGGCAGAGGAGCAGAATTACAAAGACGAGAAAATCTGCAGATGCTGGAAATTCAAGCAACACGCTCAAAATGTTGGAGGAACGCAGCAGGTCAGGCTCCAGTTCCAGGTCATGTTCCAGGTTGAGACTCTTCTTCAGGAGCAGAATTAAGCCATTTAGCCCATTGAGTCTGCTCTGCTGTTTACATTGGTTACACATCCCAACTAGCACAAACTCTTTGAATATTCAGAATTGGTGACTACTCCAAAAGCTTCTGAGTACAAACTGCAGACATCCAAAATGTAGTCCTCTTGTAACCATCCTTCCTTGAATATAGAGCTAGCCAGAATGTTAAGTGACAAACCAAACCTGTCCTGTACTGTACATTGAGTGGCAGGGATACACCTTTAACAATATGCTAATACAGGAAATGGTTATTTAATATTTTGCCTGATCTCATTCTGAACTTCTCAATTATCACCAATTAATAGAAACATTCACCTATAGTCTTCCCTTAAGGAGTTTTAATAGGAGACAATCTGACCCAGTGACCAACTTCACTCATCAAAAAAGTATCAGTTAGAAGTTAAATTGTGAACAGGGTGATTTCCTGAAGGCTGGTTCTCATTTGAATTAATGTCAGTCTTATTCACATAATTCCATAACTCCTGACTAAACCTTAACAGTTCTGAATGGATGGGCAATTGTGTTAATCAGAAACTTATTAAATGCAGGAGAACTTAAGTCCAATATGATTCACAGAAATTAGATAATGATGGTATGTCAGTGGGAGGGCCACAAATGTTCACGCTGCAGTCTCCAGTGAAAATAGGTACTTGGTGGAATAACTGGTAGGCTTACCATATGTGGGCCTCATAAGTGGGAAAAGTAGTGAAAAAATCTGCAAGGAATAGTAAACGTTCTTCATTGGGTCCACAAAGCATACCCATTCTTCCATAAGACCATAAGACATAGAAGTAGGATTATGCCATTCCATCATGGCTAATCTATTATCCCTCTCAGTCCCACTCCCCTGCCTTCTCCCTTTGATGCCCTTATCAGCTTTACATATACCAAATGACCTGGCCTCCACAACCATCTATGGCAATGAATTCCACTGATTCACCATCCTTTGGCTAAAGAAAGTGCTCCTCATTTCTGTTCTAAAGGGATGACCTTCTTTTCTGAGACGGTGCCCTCTGGTCCTAGACTCCCCCACTATAGGAAACATCCTCTCCAAGTCCATGCTCTCGCAGCCTTTCAATATTCAATAGGTTTCAATGAGACCCACCTTATTCTTCAAAACTCCAGCATGTATAGGCCCAGAGTAATCATATGCTCCTAATATTTTAACCCTTACATTCCTGAGATCATTCTTGTGAATCTCCGTTGGACCCTCTCCAATGCCAGCACATGCTTTATTAGGTAAAGGGCCAACATTGCTTACTATACTCCAAGTGTGGTGTGAGAAATAAAGTGTCATTACATCCTTGCGTTTATATTCTAGTCCTCTCAAAATTAACACTAACATTACATTTGCCTTCCTTACTACCGACTCAAGCTGTAAGTTAATCTTCAGGGAATCCTGCACAAGGACTCCATAATCCCTTTGCACCTCTGATTTCTATGCCTGTATTCTTTCTACCAATGTCCATGACCATACACTTCCCTACACTATATTCCATCTGCCACTTCTTTGCTCATTCTCCTAATCTGTCTAGGTCCTTCTGCAGCCTCTCTACTTTTCCTAAACTACCTGCTTCTCTACCTATCCTTGTATGGTCTGGAAACTTGGTCGCAAAGCTATCAATTCTGTCTTGAAAATCATTGACATATACCATTAATAGAAGTGGTCCCAACCCAAATTATGTGGAACATCACTAGTTACCAGCAGCCAAATAGAAAGGTCCCCTTTATTCCCACTCTTTGTTTCCTACCAGTCAGCCAGTCTTCTATGCATGATAGTATATTTCCTCCAGTACAGTATGCTCATATCTTGTTTAGTAGCCTCATGTGCAGCATCTTGTCAAAGGCCTTCTGAAAATCCAAACAAAGAACATACATCAGCTCTCTTTTGTCTATGCTCTCTGTTATTTCTTCAAATAATTCAAATGGGATACATGCTGACTTCAGTCTGTTTAATCATGTGCTTCCTTGAAACCTCATTCTTAATAATGAACTCCTACATCTTTCCACCATTGATGTCAGGCTAATAGGTCTGTAAATTCCTGTCATTTGCTTCCCTCTCTTCTTAAAGAGTGGAGTAATATTTGCAAATTCCACTCCTGTGGAAAATTCCAGAATCTAGTGATTTGAGAAAGATCACTACAAATGCCTTCATAATCTCTTCAGCTCTTCCTTTCAAACCATGGGATGTAGTCCATTTAGTCCACGTGACTTATCTAAATTCAGACTTTTCAGCTTTCCAAGCAATTTCACCTTAGTAATACCAAGTACATTCACTTCTATCCCCAACATCTTGAGTTTCTTGTCTACTGCTGGTTTCTTCTGCGATGAAGACTAACATATGTACTTACTGAGATCTTTGTTTTCCTATTACTACTTGTCCAGCATCATTTCCCAGTAGCCTCACCTCCCTTTTACTCTTCATATATTTGAAAAAAAAAACGTTTGATATCCTCTTATATATTATTGGCTAGCTTACCTTCATATTTCATCTTTTCTCTCCTTAATGTTTATTTTGTTACCTTCTGTTGGTTTTTAAATGCTTTCAAAACCTCTAGCTTCCCACTAATTTTTGCTGTACTGTATGCCCTCTCTTTGGCTTTTATGCTGTCAGCTACCAGTACTCACTTTAGAATACTGCACTTCTTCATTGGGGTGAGTGTGGTAGCACTCACATCCACTATGATGAAGTACTTTTAACATATCAGCTCCTGCCTGAGAAACAACTTGGATCCACTCCAATTTGCCTGATGGCACAACAGGTCCACAGCAGATGCCATTTCATTGGCACTTCACTCAATCCTGGAACATCTAGACAGCAAAGTTATAGTGCATCAGCATGCACTATATCAACTACAGCTCAGCATTCAACACTATCGACCCCTCAAAATTAATCAATAAGCTTCAGGTATTTTGCTTCAATACTTTTTGTAAAGTTGGGTCCCGGATTTCCTCATTTGCAGACCCCAGTCAGTTTGGATTTGGAACAACATCACCTCCACAATCTCTGTCAGCACAGGTGCACCACAAGACTGTGTGCTTAGTACTCTGCTCTACTCACTATACACTTATGACCATGTGGCTAGCATAACTCTAATGCCATATTTAAGTTTGCTGGCAGCGCCACTACTGTTGACCAAGTCAAACATGTTGATGAATCAGCATATAAGAGGGAGATTGAAAATCTGGCTGAGTGGCGTCACAACAACAAACTCTCACTCAATGTTAGCAAGACCAAGGAGCTGATTATTAACTTCGGGAGGAGGAAACAACAGGAAATTATGCAATCCTCATCTAGATATCCAAAGTGGAGAGGGTCAGCAACTTCAAATACCTCAGTGTTTTCATTACAGAGAATCTGTCCTGTGTCTAGCATTTAAGTGCAATTATGAAGGAAGCATGAGAGCACCTTTACTTCCTTAGATGTTTGCAAAGCTTCCGCATGACAATTAAAATCTGACAAGCTTCCATAGATGTGTGGTGGAGGGTTTATTGATTGGTTGTATCATGGCTTGGTATGGAAACATCAATGCCCTTGAACAGAAAGCCCTACAAGAAGTATTGGAAATGACCGAGTCCATCACAGGTAAAGCCCATCCCACCACCCAGCACACCTACATGAACAGCTGTTGCACAAAAGTAGCATCCATCATCAAGAACCCCCAACTCCCATGCCATGCTCACTTCTTACTGTTGCCATCAGAAAGAAGGTATAGGAGTACCAGGGCCCACACACAACCAGTTTCAGGAAAAATTATTACTCCTCAAACATTGAGCACTTAATTAATGGGGATAAATTTACCCAACTTCATTTGTCCCATCACGGAATTGTTCCCAAAATCTATGGACTCAATTTCAAGGACCCTTCAGCTCATGTTATTAATACCTATTGCTTATTTATTTTCACTTTTGTGTTTGCATAATTTGCTATCCTTTGCAGATTGGTTGATTGTCCATTCTGTTGGGTATGGTCTTTCATTGATTGCATTGTGTTTCTTAGATCTACAGTATAGGCACACACAAGAAAATGAATCTCAAGGTTTTATATGGTGACATATATGTACGTTAATAATAAATTTGCTTGAAACTTTGCACTTTGAACCTCTGCAGTGCCATTCAAATTTCCCCCAGTAACTCCAGTCATTGCTGTTTTGCCGTCATCTGTAATAATGACCTTTTCCAATCGACTTTAACCAGCTCCTCTCTTATCCCTCTGTGGTTGGCTTTACTCCACTGTAATAGTGACACATCTGTCTTTAGCTTTTCCATCTAAAATTGCAGGGTGAATTCTATCAAATTATGATCACTGTCTCAGAAAGGTTCCTTTACCTTAAGCTTCCTGATCAAATTGGGTTTATTACATAACACCCAGTCCAGAATTGCTCTTTCCCTAGTGAGCTCAACTGCAAGCAGCTCTCATAGGCATTCTACAAATTCCCTCTCTTGAGATCCAGCACCAACCTGATTTCCCACATCTTCCTGCATATTTTGAAATCCCCCATGACTGTCGTAGCATTGCCCTTTTGTAGATGCCTTTTCTATCTCCCATTGTAATTTGCATCCTACTTCTTGGCTACTGTTCAGAGGTCTGGATATAACTCCCGTCAGGATTTTTTTACCCTTGCTGTTTCTTACATCTACCCACAAAGATTCTACATCCAATCCTGTGTCACCTCTTTCCAAGGATTTGATATCATTTTTTACCAACAGAGCCATCCCGGCCCCTCATCCTATCTGCCTGTCCTTTCATTCCAATATGTATTCTTCAATATTAAGCTCCTAACTGTGATATTCTTTTAGCCATGGCTTAGTGATCATATCTGCTAATTTCTAACTGTGCTACAAGGTCTTCTACCTTATTCCATATACTATATGTACTCAAATATAACACTTTCAGTCCCCTACTCATTTTCCTACTCAATTTTGCCCCCATGCTACTGGAAGTTAAATTCTTATCTCTTTCTAAAATTCCTGTCTTTCTGTTTATTCTGGAGACTTTCATAACCTTTCCTTCCCACTCCATTCCTTCTACCTATCCTCACATTTCTAATCTATTGAAGCCACTCCCTCTACTATTTGGTTTAAAGGCATATTTCACCTTAACCTTCCTATTCTTCCTCACAGTCTCACTTCAGTCTACATACCTCTATACCAAGTCTACATGCCATAACCTTTGATGTCATTATCAATCAAAAACCTATCAATCTCTGCCTTAAATGCACCCAATGACCTGGCCTCCATAGTTGCGTGCGGAAACAAATTCCACAAATTCACCACCCTTTGGCTAAAAAAATTTCTCTGCATCTTTGTTTTGAAAAGGTGCCCCTCTATCCTGAGGCTGTGCCCTCTTGTCCTAGACTCTCCCACCATGGGAAACATCCTTTGCACACCTACTCTGTCTAAGTCTTTCAACATTCAAAAGGTTTCGATGAGATACCCCTTCATCTTTCTGAATTCCAGCGAGTTCAGACCCAGATCCATCAAACGTCCCTCGTACTGTATGATAACCCTTTCATTCCTGGAATCATCCTTGTGGACCTCCTTTGGACCCTCTTCAATGCTAGAACATCTTTACTAAGTTGAGGGGCCCAAAACTGTTCACAATACTCAAGATGAGGCCTGATCAGTGCCTTATAAAGTGTCAGTATCATATTCTTGCTCTTGTAATGAATGCCAACATGACATTTGCCTTCCTCACCACTGACTCAACCTGCAAGTTAACCTTCAGGGTGTTCTGCAAGAATTCCCAAGTTCCTTTGCATCTTAGGTTCCTGGATTTTCTCCCTGTTTAGAAAATAGTCCACATATTTATATTTCTACTACCAAAGTGCACAACCATGCATTTTCCAACATTGTATTTCATTTGCCACTTCCTTGCCCATTCTCCTAATCTGTCTAGGTCCTTCTGCATCCTACCTGTTTCCTCAACACTACCTGCCCCTCCACCAATTTTTGTATCATCTGCAAACTTGGCAACAAAGCCATCTATTTCATCATCTACATCATTTATATTATGCAACATAAAAAGAAGTAGTTCCAACACCAATCCCTACGGAACACCACTAGTCACTGGCAGCCATCCAGGAAGGGATCCTTTTATTCCCACTCATTGCCTTCTATTGAGTCGAACAACCACAGAGTTATGCTGCACTACTTGCTTATTCCTTTTCTCTCTCTTGAACATCACCCAACTACCTTCCTCCTGCAACTTCGGGGTGCTCACTTGTTGTAGTTCCTATCTATCACCTCCTCACTCTATGAATGAGCTGAAGGTCATTCACCTGCGGCTCCAGTTCCCTTACATGTTCTATGAGGAGCTACAGATGAATGCATTTCATGCGGATGTAGTTATCAGGGAGAGTTGAGGTCTGCACAGATCCTTATCTTACATGAATAACGCACCACTGATCCTAGACCCATTGTCACTGTAGTCGCTATGCACTAATGGACAAACTCTAGAAATTAGAGAAAGAAGAAGTGAAGAATGGTTAACTTTACTCATTGAGACAACACAAGCATAGCTGCTCTTTCTGGACCCATAAGCAAAATGAAGGTGAGCACAAGAAATTTTGCAGATATTGGATATCCAAAGCAACACACATAAAACACTGGAGGAACTCAGCAGGTCAGGCAGCATCCATGGAAATGAACAAACAGTCAACATTTCAGGCCATAAAGCATTCCTTCTTCAGGACTGGAAAGGAATGGGGAAGACAAAAGAATAATAAATTAGGTGGAGGAGATGGAGGACAGCTAGAAGCTGATAGGTCAAACCAGCCGGTTTGATAGGTAAAGGGCTGGAGAGGAAGCAAGGGAAGCAGAGGTGAGTGGACATTAGAAGAAAGGGAAAGAGAAGGATCTTTCCTTTTTGGATATTTTTGAAACAATTATACCAGTGCCCAAGAAGTGCAGGGGGAGATGTCCTAATGACTATCCTCCAGCAGCACTCACATCTACGGTGATGAAGTACTTTAAGAGGTTGGTTATGGCTAGAATTAACTGCTGTATCAGCAAGGACCTGACACAATGCACTGACTCATTGGCTCTTCACACAACCTTGGATCACCTGTGCAATACAAATACCTATGGCAGGATGCTGTTTATTGACTACAGTTCAGTGTTTAACAAAATTATTCCACAGTTCTGATCAAAAAGCTCCAGAAACTCTATACCTCCCTCTGAAAATGGATCCTCGACTTTGTAACTGAAAGTCCACAACCTGTGCCGATAGGGATAACATCTTCTCCTCACTGACAATCAATACTGGTGCACCTCAGGGATGTGTGCCTAGACCACGACTCTTCTCCTTCTACACCCATGACTGTATGGCTAGGCATAGCTCAAACGGTATCAATAATTTTGCTGATAATACTACTATTTTTGGCGGAATTTCAGATGTTAATGAGAGGGTGAAGAGGAGTGAGATATATCAGCTTGTTGAGTGCTGTCCAACAGCAACAGCATTTCACTTAATATCTGTAAGAGCAAAGAGCTGATTGTGGACTTCAGGAAAGGTAAGATGAGGGAACACAAACCAATCCTCATAGAGGGATCAGAAGTGGAGAGAGTGGGCAATTTTAAGTTCCTGGATGTCAGGATTTCTGAGGATCGATCTTGGACACAACAGACCAATGCCGTTACAAAGAAGACACAACAGTGACAATATTTCATTAGTAGTTTGAGGAGATTTCGTCTGTCACCAAAGACACTCGCTCACAAATTTCTACAGATGTACTGTGGAGAGCATGCTAACTGGAAGTATCACCTTCTGGTATGAGGTTCGGTGGGGGGAGCTACTGCACAGGATAGAAATAAGCTGCAGAGAGTCGTAAAATTAGTCAGCTCCATCATGGGCAATGCCCTTCAAGGAGCAATGCCTCAAAAAGGCAGCACCCATCATTAAGGACCCTCATCATCTAAGTTATGCCTTGTTTTCATTGCTACCATCAATACAGAAGCCTGAAGGCACACACTAATGATTCAGGATTAGCTTCTTCTCCTCTGCCGTCTGATTTCAGAATGAACATTGAACCCATGAACACTACCTCACTACTTTTTTAATTTCTATTTTTCCACTACTTAGTTTAGCTACTCTCACTCTCTCTCTCTGTATATATATAAATACACATACATACACACACACTTATTGAAATCCATGTTTTAATTTCTATTATTGTGTATTACATTGTGCTGCTGCTGCAAAGACAACAAATTTTATGACATATACTGATGATATTAAACCTGATTCTGATTCTGACTCTGATCCTGATTGCCTTGGTGGTAGGTTCACCCTGGTGGGTAAAAAAATCACTGTAATCTCTCATACTGGATTCAAACTACTGCAGTGATGTCACTAAAGCACAACAACCATTTAGCAACAATAAGCACTTGGATTCATTTTCTGAAGCTTTATATGCCAAAGTATATTTTCATTTAAAATCTTAACTGGTCACATGAATAAAAATATATCTGAACTCAAAGGTTTACCATGACAGTTTAATTCTAAAAATAGAAATGAAGTTTGTCCCTTCTGCACAAAATTATGTCGCTTTCTCATTGATATTATAAATAGAAGCAAACATAAAGGCAAAAACAATCAGAAGGAAATAATGAAATCTGATAAAACCTACTCAGGTGGATTTATTGTGCATTTTATTTTTAAATTTACTGTCAAGCATGAAATACTAATGATCGGCAGATTGTGTTAATGCATTTAGAGCAATGATGCTTTATATAACTTTTTAAAGTGGTAGCAATTACATATTTAGGTAAGACAGTCAAAAATATAGATGGGTGAGTTACAGCTTTCCAGTTCCTATAATTGCACAACATCACACAAGGAAATTGTTCATTTCACTTTGTAGTGAAATGTGTACATATTTAATTTCCAGTGGGTCAAAATATGTTTATTTTCATATATCTTAGGAATTTATTATGCATCTATTCCTTTTGCTATTATTCCCTGTGTGATGTTACAGTAGGAGATCTGAAAATTAAAAATGGATTAATTGGGATTACATGCATGATTATCTCCTGCCTCATTAAAATACCTTTGTGGATCAGATTCAAAGTGGACTGTTGCTACCATTGTTTAAACAAAAGCTGTTGTCAATCAAGCTATTCAAATATAGCCATAAAATCCCTTTAATTTAATCCTGTTTTGAAGAGTTCTTACCAATTAAGCAATTTCAGAACATGTTGCTTTAAGTCTTGGGAGATGACATGCCATTTCAAATGAAGAATCAGATTCCTTCGTAACTCTGCATACTTCTGTTGATCTGGTGCTGATGCATAAATAAATTTAGATCAGTTTAAATATTTAATTAACTTATTATTCAAAAGTGTCCTAGCTATTATGACTTTCAACATTGACATATCCTTTGCTTTCAACAGGATATTATACCAATTTGCCATCTCTTGTTGTTCCTCAAAAGAGGAAGACTTTTTTTTAAATCGTGCAGGGAACAATACAAGGAGAACTGAATTTCTGTGGTTCAGTAAAACAAGGGTCACTTTTACTCCATGGAAATTTGAAATATTGCCAGTGATTTTGGAACAGAATTTCATTATTATATCCATTATTTTATGGAAGCCAATACACTTTGTTTAAAATGAAATGATTTTTCATGTATTTAAAGGCATATTTTGCAATGTATTAAAACATACAGCACAAAAAGATCATAAACAAAATATAACATCAAGATCCTAGCTTTATTCCAGACCTTCAAGGTTGTTTAATGTCATTTCCAGTGCACAAGTGTAAAAGAGAACAAAATAATTTTTATTCTGATCTGATGCAGCTCAAAAAAAAAACACAGAAGAACAAAATAAAATAAAGAACATAATAAGTAAAAAAAAACACAATAAATATAAATACATTAGATAGCTTACATACATAGATTGATCGTATGTCCATAAATGGATGCTAGGTACAGGAGAGACTGTACATAAGGTGATTCTAACAGGAAATGATAAACTAGTGGTGGTTGTGGTATGAAGGGGTGGGTTACCGGGTTGAGGTGTTGATCAATCTTAGTGTTTAGGGAAAGTAGTTGTTTTTCAGTCTGGTGCTGCCGGTGTGGATGCTACATCTCCCCCTACCTGATTGGAGAGGGACTAACAGTCCATGAGCAGGGTGGGTGGAATCCTTTCTGGCACCTTTCTATGTTCTTGATGGGGAGGTTGGTATCAGTGATGCATTGGGCACTTTTGATTACCTGTTATAGGCCCTTCCTGTCTGCCACAGTGCAGTTTTCACACCACGGAGTGATGCAGCTTGTTAGGACACTCTCTACTGTGCATCTGTAGAAGGAAGTGAGTATAGTTGTGCACAGTTCAGGAGTTCTGCTCTTTGGGCAATTGGTTTGTGTTTACTATGTGATCCAGTACATTCAGCTTTTATTTTGAAGTGAACAGATTCGGATCTATATTAGGTCACTTCCTGGGCAGTCAGGAAGCAGTAACTAGGACAGCACATTGGCTGGCAGTAGGCCAGAGGTTTATGTTAGGAGCTGAAGACTCTATTTAAAGCAATCCTTTTGTTACCCCAGCAGAAGCATTGTCTGAGAGTTAATGTTATGGTATGTTGTTTACAAGTTAATCTAAATATATCAATAAGATTTTGCTGAAATAAGATGTTACTCTTGAGTTTATTAGACACTAACCAAGATGCTAATGGTTTACATGTACTATTTACTTGTTGGAATCCTATAAGATTTATCTGCCGGAAACTTAGCTAAATTTGTACTTACCTTTGTATATTTACCTGTGTGAATGGGACATCACAGTAATTGCCCTGTATTTTGTTGTTTTTCAGTTTCACTCCTTATTCACCCTGCTATGACATTGAGTCTGCAAAACCAGAACAAGGAGATAGGAGGCTATATCCTGACTCTCATGTTATTTTTGAATGGGGTTTAGCTGACTGTCCAGTTGATATTACGACACCTCAGCAAGGAGTTGTGACATCAGAAGGTGGAGATATTAGTGGGCTTTTCTGATTGTGTAGGATGTGTTCTGGAATGATGTGAACTTGTGTGAGATGTGTTATCTCAGGAGACTGAAACTGCTTGCAGTTTCCAGTGCTGTGCCGTTGATGTACAGAGCAGTGTAAGTGATGTGAGTTCTCTGAAGTTGATAACCATCTCCTTTGTCTTGTTGACTTTGAGGAAAAGGTTATTGGCCTGGCACCAAGCCTCAGGGTCCTCCACCTTCTCTCTGTAGTCTGATTCATCATTGCTGAGGACAAGCCCCACAACTGCTGTGTCATCAGCAACTTGACAATGTGATTGCTTGAGTATATGACTATGCAGTCATGTATGAGCGGAGTGTACAGCAGTGGGCTCAGCACACAGCCCTGGGGGACACCCATGTTGAGGATAAAGTGGAGGGGGAGGAGTGGTTGTGTATCTTGACTAGCTGAGGTCTATTAGGAAGTCCAACACCCAATTGCACATTGGTGTACTTAGACTGAGGAGTAGGAGTTTGTGCACCAAAGTCAGTGGGACAACAGTGTCGAATGCTGAACTGAAATCCAGAAACAGCATTATGACATAAATGTCCTTGTTTTCTGCATGTGTCAGGTATTCAGAGTTTTAGAGGTAGTTATTATCTATTCAGCAGTATTGAATAAGAAATTGATGGATTTGTGGCCAAGTGTGTGGACAAAGCAAAGATAGGTGGAGAAGCCGGTAGTGTTGAGGAAGTAAAGGATACAGAAGGACTTAGACAGATAGGGAGAATGGGCAGAGAAGTGGCAGGTGGAATACAATGTTGGTCATGCACTTTGGTAGAAGAAATAAAAGTGCAGACTATTTTCTGAAGAGTCAGAACGTTCAAAAATCTGAGGAGCAAGGGGATTTGGGTGTCCTCTTGCAGGATTCCCTAAAAGTTAATTTGCAGGTTGAGTCAGTGGTGAAGAAGGCAAAAGCAATGTTAGCACTTGTTTCAGGAGACTCAAATATAAAAGCAGGGAAGTAATGTTGAGACTTTATAAAGCACTAATGAGGCCTCCTTTGGAGTATTTTGAGCAGCTTTGGGCCCCTTATCAAAGAAAGGATGTGCTGACATTAGAGAGAGTTCAAAGGAGTTTCATGAAAATGATTATGGGAATGAAAGGCTTATCATATGAGGAGTGTTTGATGGTTCTGGGCCTGTACTCACTGGGGGGGGGGGGGGCAGGATAGCATTGAAACGTATTGGATGTTGAAAGGCCTCAAGAGAGTGGGTGTGGAGCGGATGTTTCCAATGGTGGGAGAGTCTATTAGCAGCCTCATTTTAGAAGAAAGTGTCTTTAGAACTGAGATGAGAAGAAATTTCATTAGCCAACTGGTGGTGAATCAGTGTAATTCGTTGTCAACGATGGCTGCGGAGTCCATCATTTGTTATACAGTAGATTATGGTTAATTGGGACACATCGGGACCAGTGCATTTTGGCCCAATTAAGCGGCTGTCCCAATTGGCTGAAGTTTCATGGAAATAGTTAAAAGTTATAAAAAGGACAAACTGCTGCTTAACAGAATAACACAAAATTATGTTTTTAAATGAGATAGAGAACAATTTAGAACACCACCGATACTACTACAGTACTATAAAAATAGTGTATTAGTTTACTGATAGTTATTGGCAGAGGCATTTGTCCACTGTACACTGCAGTGTTCTTTTTATTGACTGTAAATGAAGCAAATCAATGGCCAAAACCTCATGCAGATAATGGACTGCCTTTATATAATGCTTTTGACAATTGCGTTCTCTAAACCTTCATTTTCAATGTAACATTCAAGACGATAGTTGATATCTTCAAATTTTCATAAATCCTAACGTGTTGATATAGTAAAATTGTTTCATGCTTACTCCCAGCTGTTTCTGGCATATCCAAGCCTGAATGCTTGAAACTGCAGTGAGCAAACTATTTCTGAATTGTCTAACTACTTATTTCTTGGCAACTATCAGTGACAAAGTTCACTGCTATTTGAACACAAACATGCAGCTGACATCATTTAAAGACTGTTCGCTCTAAGCATGGTGTTGTGTCTAACAGCCACTCAAGTACACCCAACTGACGCTTGTTAGAAACTGTTTGGCATCGGTCTCCTGTCCCAATTAAGTGCCAAAGTGTCCCAAATAAACTATGGGAATGCCAGCCATTTTCTTGATTAGTTTTTGTTCTTTAAGAGTTGTCCTAAATAGGTGGCTGCCCAGATCGACCGGTGGCCCAATTAACTGTAATCCACTAACTTAAAGCTGAGGTTTATTGGTTTTTTTATTAGTAAAGGTGTCAAAGGTTAGGGGGGAGAAGACATGAGAATGAGCTTGAAAGTGATGATACCTCAGCAATGATGAGATTGTGGAACAGACTAGATGGGCCAAATGGCCTAATTCTGCTCCAATGTCCTACAATGGAGATGAGGAGATATTTATTTTACCAGTGAGTGGTGAGTCTGTGGAATTTGTCACCACAGGCATCTGTAGTTGACAAATCCTTGGGTATATTTAAGGAAGAGGTTGATAGATTCTTGATTAGTCAGAGCATGAAGGGATACAGGGAAGAGTTTCACACTGAGAGGGAAAATGGTTAGCCATGATGAAATGGTGGATGAGACTCAATGGGCCAAATGGCCTAATTGTGCTCCTATATCTCACAGCCTTATAGTCATAAGGGTTTAGCTTATCTGGTAGATATTTGTCTTGACCCGTATTTTTGAGGTGAAGAACATCCAATCATGTAGCAGCAACTTGGTGCATAGAAAATATGCAGATGTCATAAGGGGACAGGAGGCTCGACCCAAGTGCAGGACGCATGCACTGAAGTACTAGGGACAGGACGGGAACAACTAAACGATAGACAAGACATGGTGACCATGGTGTGCGGGAGGGATGTGATGTTCAAGGTGATTCTAGAGTTCCGAGAGAGTCTTAGATTTCAGGCAAGGCAGGATCCCGGAATTCACTGGGCGGGCCGCATAATTCCTAGGCAGGGCCCGGACCTCCCAGGCAGGAACACAGGGGCCTGAGCAGGTCACAGGACAACTGGGTCAGTAGCAGGGCACAACCCATCAACAACAAGAGATGGAAAAGGGCAGAGTCCCCCACCAGGTAACAGCAGTCCAGCCAGGCTGGGATAGGAAGGGAACTAGGTCCAGGGTGACTGCCAGATTTACTCAACAAACTCATCTTTAACAATGGGGACTCCAAACCAGAGCAACCCCCAACTCCACTCAGTCCCAGAGCCCCCAATATACCAGCCGATGGGCATCAGGTGCACTTCCTTGAGTCCAAACAAGCCACGATGATCCACAGGTGTGACTACTTGGGCTCAAGGGTGAAAGGAGGGACAGCTACAAGACCCAGACTCCGTGGACCGGACCAGACCATAACAGCAGATGCAGTCAAGAAGTTCAGTTGTTGTTCAGACCAAACATCAGAATGGGGGAGAAAATGTGATCTAAGAGACTTTGACTATGGAATAATTGTTGGTGATGGACGAGGTGGTTTGAGTGCCTCAGAAACTGCTGATTTCCTAGGATTTTCATGGATTACGGTCTCTAGAGTTTACAGAAAATGGTGCAAACAGCAAGAAAAAAATCCAGTGGGCAGCAGTTCTTTGGGCAAAGATATCTTGTTCATGAAAGGGGTCAGAGGAAATAGGCCAGATTCATTCAAGCTGACAGGAAGCAATTGTAACTTAAATAATCATGAGTTACAGCATTGGTGTGCAGAAGAGCATCTCTAAATGCACAATATGTCCAACCTTGAGGTGGATGGGCTACAGCAGTAGAAGACCACGAATGAGCACTCAGTGGAGGTACGTATAAAGTGGCCACTAAGTGTATGGTCTCTGCATCTAAATTCTGAAACTCCTTGCCCAACAGCATTGTGGGAGTGCCTGTAGCAGAAGGAGTAAAGAAGTTCAAGTAGCCAGCGAACCACATTCAACCCAATGAATGAGTTATAAATGTTGTCCTTGCAGGCAATGCCCCGTGGCATAAAAGTGAATAAGTAAAATAAAAATCTGGTCTCTGTTCAGTTGCCTCCTAATGTTTTCATAGAGAATCCTAATGCTTCCAATCTGTTAGAAGCCCTCATCCCTGTTTCAATCTTCTCTGTATTTTTCTTAAATGGGTTTACAACTTCTCGGAAGTGAAGTGTCTTTTATTATCCACTGTTTTCTAACCATAACCATTTACAATGAATATAGTAACAAAGAAGGCAAATGTTCCCTTGATTCAACGAACAATCAGAAAATCACAGTACGCATGCAATCTTTAGGCCACTTGGCAATTATCTCCTATTTGGCAGTAGCTGTTCAGTCTTCTTTCAAGTTCAGTTCCATTGACTTTAACACCAGTGACTGTGGAAGCATTTTGATACAATTTTATTCCATCATGGTGTCTTAACAATAGACTCCAAAATAGAGGAAGAAATTCATGTGCTAGAAATTCCAAACTACGCCATCATAATATCATTTGAGTCTGGAATTCAAAAAGAACGGTTAACGTTTCTGAAAATGTTTGCCAAAATAGGTCAAAATATGTTTAAATGTTTTGGTTCATATGACCATGATTATTTTAAGTTAAATTACAGATTGTGAATTCCTTTTTGATGTTATGAAAAGTTTGGGATTTCCAAGTGTACATCTTCTAGCAAGATATTTAAGTCTTACTTTGGACTATCCAGTTTGAAAGAAATTTCCTGGACAACTTATCTTCTGGGTCAAAGGAGAAGGATAACAATTGTCTTTTTCAATTAGACAATGTAAGAAACAGCAGTTTTATTCCTAGGATACTCGCCCAGCATTTTATTACAGACGCAACATGTTGCATGAAGTACACATTAAGTACGAAGCAACAATTCAGTACTCCACTCATCACATTTTCTTTGCTAAAAATAATTTTTAAAAACAGAACGAGAAATTCAGTGAAGAAATGCAAGATAAAAGATTTATTTCAAAATACATTTCAATTATACTAGGTATCCACAGGCAGTTGCTGTCCAGATTTTTAATCTTCATTTGGACTTTGCCACTAAAAGCATACACCCCACCTGCCTCAGTCACCTGCACCACCTCATACTTCTAGTCCCAAACACCATCAAGATTGTGTTGGTAGTTAGGCATAAATAGCTGTGAAAAATATGTTGCTATTATTTTATTCTCCCTCCATTAGCTATTTTCATTTGACTCTATTACCAGTTCAATTTTCTATTTGTTACTGCAAAAAACAATTATTTGATGCAATTGTTTTAGAACATTGCCATTTCAAAATATTAATTTTCATAATTATTAAAATATATATTTCAAATAATGAATGCATCATTTACCAAAAATAAATCAGCAGACGAAGAAATACTGTATCATTTTAAGTTGCTATACTCATGCTCCTGTGTTAAAAATATTAAAAACTAATGAAAAATGTGTTTCTGCATAAAATCCTGATCAAGGAATAGTCATTGTGTCAAATTTCGGATGAAGCTTATTTGTTTATATTGAAATATTTTGGAATAATTCAGGTTTTAGTTCTATCATGGACATTGCTGGTAAAGCCAAGATATAATGCACATCTTAATTTCCCTTGTGAAGGTAATGGTGAATGCAGTATATACTGTATGAGAATATTATTATAACTGAGTAGACCACTTGGTGTGCTGTTGTTACATTGTTGCATGAAAAAAATCTTGTGTTAGTTCTGTTGATAACTCTACGAATCTTGCTGCATTACTTGCACCAACACCAGCAAAACCTATGGATATTAATGAAATTTGCTGCTTGTACGTGCAACAGAAGATTGTAATCCAAAGCAGTGAAACTAGAGAATTGCTATATGCAGGGACCCACATGATTAGAATAGCAGGAACTGGAGATTTGAGATACTTCAGGGAGATCAAGAATTGCATCTAGATTTGGCATTCATTTTGTATCTGGACTATGTGGAATTTTAACTTCAGGTGAATAACATTTTGAGGTCCTGGACAGTGAACAGAACAAAGTGTGATAATCCATGAGAAAAGGAGAGCTGTATATGGAATGCTAACATGTGTGATGTCGCTATGTCTACTGACACATTTATCTGTCAACAAGTTCTTTTTTTTTTTAACTAAGACATAGTAGTATCCTTGAAGGATGATTTTACTCTATTGCTGCATGGTCTTTGAATAATTTAAGAAAAGAGGGTTTATACAGTGTACTTATCACACAAGGTCTCATACCAAATTGTCACTAACAGCTTCTGTTGTGGGACAAGTTATGAATCAGAAATTTTTCTGCCACTTTACATTGAAGTAGACCAAGGTAGTCTGGCAATGATGGCTGTGCCCAGTAATTTACCAAAACTATGAAACTGTACCAGCAAACCAGGGGTAGGGAGGAGGGAGGGACAGAACATAATCACTTAGATTAAGGAACTGTCACATGACAGTATGAAAATCTAGAAGCTAATCTAAGCTAAGACTTGAGGGGATTTCATTAAATCATATTTAATATTGAAAGGTCTGGATAGTGTGAATATGGTAAGGAAGTTTCCTATAGTGGGCAAGTCTAGGACTGGACGACACAACCTCAGAAAAAGAGATGTCCATTATAGAATAGAGATGAGGAGGAATTTCTTTATGGATTGTGGTGAATCTATGGAATTAATTGTCACAGATAGCTGTGGCAGTCGAGTCATTGGTATATTTAAAGTGGAGGCTGATAGTTCCTTATTAGCCAGGGTGTCAGATGTTACAGCGAGAAGGCAGAAAAAAGGAGTTGAGAAGGATAATAAACTAGCCACAATGGAATGGCAGAACAGACTCGATCCGCCAAATCACTTTAATTCTGCTCAAATATCTTATGGTTTTACTGTATGGTCTTATATGTGGATACTGCTTGAGCATGCCACTGATCATTGGCTGATGTGTCTCTTGCCAGCAGAATTCTGCAGCTTAAGTGGGCTCACAAGAGAAGCAATATTAGTGTTATTACAAAATGAGGAGAATTCTCAATGCAAAATCGAATCTCAATGAGTGGAAGCTGAATATATATTTCAGAAACAGCAGAAAATGTGCCAAAAATGTATTGTTGGAGTAAGAAAAACCTTCATTTGTAAACAAGCTCAACAAAACTAACTGTTGGGCAAGGCTGAAAGATTCATGAAGGCAGATGGCTTACCCAGGAGAGATGCTAGTCATCAGTTGACTAGGAGACTTCAGATAGAAGTTTCTAATGACGTAGCATGGTTCAAGAGCAAAGCGATACTTTGAAGTGGGAAACTAAAATAAGAAAGGAGGCGAATGAAATAATCTGCCCAAGAAATTGCTTGTTGCACTATTAATTAGAGTTAATGAACACACTTTGTCAAGTCCAATCACCTGGCGGTGTTTCTACTCTCAGTGTATAGGCAGAGACTAAAGATTAAAACACAAGTGGTAAAGACCAAGAACGTGTGGTCAAGGGAGGTAGAGAAGCATTTACAGGACTGCTTTGAGTCAGTGGACTGGACAATATTCTGGGATTCATTTTCAAGTATGAATGAATATGCCACAGTTATCACCAACTTTATTAAGACCTGTGTGGATGAATGTGTGCCTTTGAGAACAAACCAAACATATCCAAATCAAAAGCCGTGGATGAACCAGGAGATTCGTAGTCTGCTGAGGGCTAGATCTGTAGTATACAAGACTGGTGATCTAGTACTATAAATGATGTCCAAGTATAACCTATGGAAGGCTATTTTAAGGGTAAAAAAAAAATTCCAGTTGAGGTTAGAGGTGGAATCTGATGCATTTAAGCTATGACAGGGTCTTCAGGCCATTACTTCCTACAAAGTGAAAGCTAACATCATGAATAACTGTGATGCTTCACTCCCAGGTGAGCTCAATGCTCTTATGTGCACTTTGAAAGTGAGAAGAAATCTACACATGTGTGAATCCCTGCAGCATCTGATGACCCAGTGATCTCTGTCTCAGAGGCTGGCGTCAGAACATCTTTCTAGACGGTGAGCCCTCACATGGAATTAGGCCCTGCTAGTATACATGGTATACTATATAGGTAGGGTGCACAGAACTTTTGCACAGTACTGTATCTACTAACTCTTTGCAGATATTAACAAAAGCTTAAGACTCACAGATATTGCTGTTTCCAGGACAAAGAATGGAGGTCAGCTATATATATATATATATACCTAAGACCTTTGCACAGTACTGTACTTATTGTAATTTACTATTTTTTATTATTATGTATTGCAATGTACTGCCTGCCGCAAAATAACAAATTTCACGACATATGCCAATGATATTAAACCTGATTCAGATTTTGATAGAGAAAAATAGATGAAGGCACAGAAGAGATAAACTAGCCATACAGCATCACCAGACAAAATGATGCTGGATGACAATGGACTCTCAATGTGGTTGTAAGGATGAGTGGCAGTAATGCATAGCATGGGTTTGATAAATTATTGTTTCAGATATTTCTTTGTCATTCAGAATGCTTGCTTTCAGTAAAGAAGATGTCCTCCTGAATGCTCTGTCTAGTCCAAGTGAAAGTTTTCACAGTGATACAGTAAATGCCCTTGGACAAGGCAGTGAGTTATTTGCTTGATCTATCCAGACTTTATTTGAAGGGACAGCACTGCAGGATGGCAAGTCTCCGGATTTTGCATCATATCCTCCTGATGTTAAAGGCTGTGCGATTGGTAGAAGCTGACAAAAACGTTGGCAAGTTGCTGCCATTTTGTGGATGGTACACACGATAGCCACAGTACATTTGTAAAGTTGCATCAACACTAAGTAGGATGCTGAACATGCCATGTACAGTACTTTGTTATGGTTGCATTATGTGTTATCTATGCAAGTTGTCAGCACCTCCAGTTGAACTGTCTTTTTGTATGTTTCCCCCAGCCGTCATTCTGTGTTTTTGTATTGACACGTTCTCTTGTTTGTTTTCATTCCCCATGTGTTCCTGTCCCTGCTCTTGCTTTACTCCAGCCTCTATATCACTGATTACACTGCCCCTCACCTGTTTCCCATTATTACTTGTACTGCTGCCACCTGTGTCTCATTGTGCTCCACCTACCTTCCGCCTCCCTGTTTATTGCTCAGTGTAGTTTAGTCCTGTGTTTTGCCAGATAGCGCTGCTGAGTTTTCCCAGCATTCATATCTGAACTCTGTCTTTCTAAGTATTGATCGTGCCTGTTTGCTTACCCTGATTTCACCTGTTTATCTTAATTGTTCTGGTTTTGACTCTGCCTGTTTCCTAACTCTGATTTTTGGATTTTTTGATCTTCACCTGGACTTTTATGCCGACTTTGTTGCCGCTCTGGATTTGTTACTCAATAAATATCTCAGTGTGCACAGTACTTGGTCAATGATTGGCTCCCTGCTCCAGCACCCTGACACAAGTGAGGAAATTTCCCTATTTCGTATATTAAGAATGGATTCTTCTCATCTCCTTGGATAACCAATTTATACTGTACATGCTAATACAATCTATAGGATCATATTGTTACATTACATCCAGAAAAGGCTGGAAATGCATTCCTATAATGTCCTCATTTCAATGCTGCAGCTGAAATTGTTTTCCTCAAGGGGAAAATAATCTTATCTTATCATCCACAATGAAGAAAATTATCAAAAATTACTGAGTGTTCCTGATCAGTGGAGTAAGTGAACTGATGGAGCTTAATTCAGATAAGTATAAGGTGTTACATTTTTGGAAAATAAAATCCAAGTAGGACTTTCATAGTAAATGGCAGGACCCTGGGAAGTGTTGTTAAACAGAGGGACCTTGACGTACAGTACATGAGTGGCATCGATAGGGTGAATGCCCCATTCTTTTTCCCAGGATCGGTTAATCTAGAATTTAAAGACACAGACTTAAAGTAAGAAGAGAATGATTTAGTAATAACTTAGGGGGAGACTTTTTTTTAACACAAAGGATGGTGTTAATATGATACTAGATGAAGTGGTTGAAACAGGTAGAAGAATAACCTTAATTAAGCAATTGGACATATACATGGATTGAAAAATTTTAGAAGTTTAAGGTGAAACTGCTGGCAAGTGGGACTAACTTAGATGGGGCAGCTTGGTCAACATGGCCCAGATGGGCTGAAGTGCTACTTCCATGCACTATAAACATATAACAATTACACCACGGAAACAGGCCATCTCGGCCCTTCTAGTCCGTGCCAAATGCTTACTCCATGAAATGTTAAATACAAAGCAATATTTCAGAAATGAAGGATAAAAGGTAAGTGACAACTTTCTTTGTGTTATGAAGGATGAACAGTTCTGATGGGCAGAAGGGTGCAGAGTTGCCCATATCCCCCTCCCCTGGGAGAATTACAAACCATTACTGTTGCTATGCTGCTCATGAGAGGGAGAGTTGAAAAGAAAACATGCCAGGACATCTGCTACAGATAAGTGAGGGGAGAGAGTCTTGTTGATTTACCGTATTTTGACTTCTGCGAGGGTTATTTGTCTTATACCATCCTGTTCATTAACATTCCTCAGTTAACAGCCAGAGTGGGCTGGTTTGATGGACACAGCCATTCAAAATTGATTGATAGCTGAGACCCTGTGAGTAGGGATAAAAGTCAGGTCTGGAGAGACACACCAGTGGACACTGATTGAGTGTTGGAACCCGCAAGAAAGGTGTGGGCTTCGAAGACTGAACCAGGAGGTCGGTCATTAAGGCTATCAGTGTAAAAGCAGGGCCGGTGGGGGCTTGTGTGTGTGTCCACTCATGCCAGAGTGATGAGTCCACCACAGAAGAACAGTCTAGCAGAAGGATGGAGAGGTCATAACTGAATGACCACACCGATACGACGGATTAAGAAAGCAAAGGAAGGTTTGCCTGACTGTAGCTGTTACATCTCGCTCGCTCTCTCTCTCTCTCTCTCTCCAACGATTACAACACTACATCATAACTACATCAGCACTTATGAACTGAACTGAACTTTATACTTTTCTATGACAATTTATTTACCCCTAGACATGGATAGAGCTTGTTTATTATTGATTATTATTATTCCTACACTTTTAGGTTGATACTGCTAACTTGTTTTATATGTATATTTGCATTATTGATATGGTTTTGCTTATTTTTATTAATAAACCCCTTTAGTTTTACCACCAGACTCCAACGGATTCTTCTTTCTCTGCTGGTTAGACACCCGGTTACTGGATACGTAACATTTGACAATCACAATTCATTTGTAAATCATGAATTACAAAAATGTTCTAACATATGAAACATTGCAAGAACTTATGCAATTCAATATTTCCATATTATGCTTTTATTTATGAATATAATGATCTTAATAAATTTTAGATGTTACCATGAGATTTCTAAAAGATCAAATGTTAATCATGAAGAGATATACCTTGTGATGTATATTGTAAAATATACACCACATTATAAAAAAATCTCCTTTCTAAAAAGATGTAATGGATATATTTGGAAGCTATATTTTGTAAATTGCTTGAAAGAGTTATAAAGATTTAACTTATTGAATGCTCTTTTTCTCTGTAATTAATGGTCTGCAGGACCCTATCTAATCAGATTTTCTGAATTGACCATTAGCACAATCTAATTCCTTACAAGTTTACAATTTAATGTCTTTCATTATGCATAAGGCATTATTCCGACACACTAGTTCAAGAAGATAGCTCTTATTCTATAACCACTAATTTTCCAAGCAAAAATAGTGGCATTCCTTGAGATTTATCACAATGGATATTGATAATTTGATTGAACAAATCTAGGAAACTCCTGGAGGATTGCTGTACTTAATACGAGTGTTGGCTGGGAAATTTGTAGGTGACTAAATGCTGATAGCATCTATTGATTTCTCTGTTTAAAAAAAAAAGGACAAACCTGAAAATTGGTGAAAGTTGTGTTAAGGAATGTTAAGGCAGCTTTCTAGTAATAGCTTAAAACAGGACTTACACATTCCCATTGGGTCACTACTCAAATTGGTGCAGCATATGATGCTATTGTATACCAATCAGAAAAGAGCATCAGGTTTTAAAGATGGACTGCTCGTGGCAGTGTCAGAGCAATGATGCATACATCGCTAGAGTAGAAGAGGCTGAAGCTGTACAGAAGGAAGAGGCAACCCCAACCTTCACTCAAAAACATATGCAAATCTTGCCTAATGAGATAAATGTCAAAAGGAAAATCTAGTGCACTGGGGCTGGAAGTGGTACAGGTAAATGGTAGGTGATTCAAAACTTGCTACATCTTTCATGGTCGTCTCTCCAACCATAATCAGATAAAGTTTCTTCATGCTCCAACATATTAATTAAACACCTGGCAATATCCATTTGGAATGTCATCTACAGCTAATAGCAGCAGCATTAAAATGAGAGCTCATTAGGACCAAAGCAAGAAAGATATTCAAGTTTAATTTGTCTGCCATCCTGTTTCTACTGAATGGAGAGGTAACATTTCCTTTAAACGAACAGATATTTTATTGCAGTTGATTTTTAAGTGAATTTATCTTATTTAAAAAAAACTATTTTCAGTAAAACCATGTTAAAACTCCACAGAGACATTAGAATTCAGAAATAATCTGTGATTTAGATAAAAGTTTAATATTTAAGCTTTGTTGATAGGGTTCTGAGATTGTTTCCTTTCACTTCTTTCTCACTGATTGTTCCAGTTTTCTTTATTTAAAGATACAGTATTTACTAATCAATTTGAATGTTCTCCTTTAAAATTACGAAAGCAATAATGGGTAGTTAATCAGACTCTTTGTTGATACCTACCTACTCAATACTTTCAGAAGAGTATTGCTAGTATTTTTAATATTTTTATGAGGATTATGTTTTCTTTAAATCAACACTGTTCTGCACATATCTACTAAAGGGAAATGTGACAAAATTATATTGGTCTTGAACACCTGGTGGTGAATGCAGAAAAGTAACTCAATAAGGGAAAATTACACTTTAGTTCTAGAAACTGTAACTAAAATGTTTACTTAAATAGATGGAGCATTAGACAACTTCTGCTACTTACATACTATGCCCGATTTTTCTTTTGGCAGCCCACCAATTAATATTCAATACCAAGGTAATAAAAACAAATGCCTATGCCAGAATATTTCAGCATTCAAAATATATCAGATATTCTATAAATTCTGAAGGTTGCAATAGTCTGCAAAATCTTTAATGTATTTCCCTTTAAAAGTAAGATAGTTTCAACATCAGCATTATATCCGGATAATTCAATGGATAAAAAGATTTGCCCCTTAGGAAAATTTGATAAAACTCACAGTATGTAAAATTGCAGCTTATTCTGCAGTAGGCAATTCTGTGTCAAATGTAAACACAAAGTACACTGCAGATGCTGTGGTCAAATCAACACGTACAAACAAGCTGGAGGAACTCAGCAGGTCGGGCAGCATCCTGTGAAATGAGCAGTCAACGTTTCAGGTCGAGACCCTTCATCAGGACTGAAGGAGGGGGCAGTGTCAAGTGTGTGTGTGTGTGTGTGTGTGTGTGTGTGTGTGTGTGTGTGTGTGTGTGTGTGTGTGTGTGTGTGTGTGTGTGTGTGTGTGTGTGTGTGTGTGTGTGTGTGTGTGTGTGTGTGTGTGTGTGTGTGTGTGTGTGTGTGTGTGTGTGTGTGTGTGTATATCAGAAATGATGTGTACAAGCTTGCAAATTAAAAATGCTTATCACATTAACATTGCTATATTTAAACTCAATTATTAAGCCACATGGGGATGCTCAGTGGAAAGCAGTAGGCCAAATAGAAGGTTTGGAGCTCTGGTACAAAAGGAAAACAAGAGGAGAATATGTATTAGTACTGCTGAGTTTTTGTTTACCATTTGTATTTGTTACCTAGATTTTATCTTGTAGTATCCACCTAATGTCAAACTTCCCTCACATAATAGCAATTTCGGAAGAGGATTCTTCTACACACTTCTAAAGCTAAATCAGTAGATAAAGGTAAAGGTAACAAAAAATAATTGTCTGACAAAAATAAAGCTCTTTGTATCGGAATGCACTTAGCATTCAAAGCAAGAATATGTGAACCTAAGCTAATTTCATTTTATTTGCCCATCAAATCTCCCCACACTCCATGATTCACATACGCACCAAAGGTAATTTCCAGTGGCTATTGCTATCAGTTTGTCATGTGGGAAGAAAAAGGAGATCCCAGAAGAAATCCATGCTGTTAGAGGAAGAACGCGCAATCTCCATACAGTGAACAGCCGTGGTCAGTACTGTATCTATATTACTGGAGCTGTGAATCATCAGCTCAACTAACTGCACCAGTCTGCTGTGACAGAGGATAAAGGGAGAAATAATGGCAGCTCAGCAGAAAGGTATAATGAAAATCATTGGGACTTTAAATCAGAATCAGAATTGGGTTTATTATCACCAACATGTGACGTAAAATTAAACCACGTTTAATTAACAGAGCAGCACAGTGGAATGAAAATAATAGATGGATTAACATTATGGTTAGGAACAGCGGAGGCTAACTACTACAATTTGGAGTGTCAGGGACCGTGATGGATGAAGAGGCATGATCACCCATGCCGAACAGCAAGGCACCTGAACACACACACAGCAGCACCGCAAATATTGCAGCTGCCCCACGGTCTCCGTGAGCTTGGATTGATTCTGACCTCCAGTGTTGGAGCTGGAGCATTCTCCTTGTGACTTTTGCTTTTAAAGTTTCTGGGTTTAACACTCTTTCCACAGAGTTCCAAAATCACATAAACCCCTGAAAAAGAGAGAAAAAGGGTATTATTTTAACCATGAACCATGGTGCTGTATTCTCCAAGCAAAAGGTATTCTCTCCATGTTTACAATCAGGCCTGTGGTAATTTCTGATCAAGGATTACTGATCTGAAATATTACTCTGCTCCTCTCTCCAGAGGTAATACGTTAACTGCTGAGCATTTCCATCAGCTTGTGTTTTAGCTCAGTTTTTCCAGCATCTGTAGTTTTCTTTGCCATTTTTAAAATAACATAACATCTCATCCATTGTGATTTGAATATGAGACCTGCTGATCTCCTATGGGTAGCTTCCTCCGTTTCAGGTTATACATTATGTTCTACTGCAGGAGAGAAGCATGTTTGTTGGCAAGCATTGCACATTGAGTTGAATTATATGACTTTCATCTTTGAATAGCTGGAGTGTCTGCAAGCTGCAAGATCAGGTCCAATACTTCCAGTGTCACTGAATGTAACCATATAACCATATAACAATTACAGCATGGAAACAGGCCATCTCAGCCCTTCTAGTCCATGCCGAACGCTTACTCTCACCTAGTCCCACTGACCCGCACTCAGCCCATAACCCTCCATTCCTTTCCTGTCCATATACCTATCCAATTTTACTTTAAATTACAATACCGAACCTGCCTCTACCACTTCTACTGGAAGCTTGTTCCACACAGCTACCACTCTCTGAGTAAAGAAATTCCCCCTCGTGTTACCCTTAATCTTTTGCCCCCTGACTCTCAACTCATGTCCTCTTGTTTGAATCTCCGCTACTCTCAATGGAAAAAGCCTATCTACATCAACTCTATCTATCCCCCTCATAATTTTAAATACCTCTATCAAGTCCCCCCTCAACCTTCTACGCTCCAAAGAATAAAGACCTAACTTGTTCAATCTTTCCCTGTAACTTAGGTGATGAAACCCAGGTAACATTCTAGTAAATCTTCTCTGTACTCTCTCTATTTTGCTGACATCTTTCCTATAATTCAGTGACCATGTACGTATGGAAATTAATGTTAGAAGTAAGTCCTAATTGATACAAAGGAGACACAAATAACTGAAGATACTAGAATCTGAAGTAGGAAGCAATCTGCTAGGTGAACTCAATAGATTAAGCAACTTCTGTAAGAGATAAGGTATTGTCCATGGTTCAGGTCAAAACACTGCATTAGAACCTGGTTGATACTAACTGTTGGTAAATGAACAACAAACTCTAAAATTAAGCCATATCCAAGGGAAGGAGTGAAGTTGCTGACAAATAGCAGTTAACAATGTACTCAGTGACTTTGATGTCTGTAAAAGGTAAGGCAACTGAACTTTTTTCAATACTATGGCTTACTCTTTAGGGCTTGACTAATGGTGATAACCTCCATAAAATCTGCCGCAGCTAGCTTTCAGCTTAAACTTTAGAGCTTCCTGCTCCATTTTGAATACAGGACATAATGTCTGACTTTCACCTCCAGAATGTGTCAATGTGTTGACAATCATAAATATGGCTACTGTGCAAAATATTTCATTTGCAAAAGTAGGCATAAGTGGGTCTTTTTCTAGCTGTTGAGACATGATGGAAGATGTCCTGGAGTGACTGGTGCTGGAACTTGGACTTTCAACAATTTATATAACTGAGCTGAATGAAGGAACCAAAGGTCTGGTTGTGGACTTTCTGACGAAGCAAAGATAAACCAGAACACAAGTTGTAACAAGGAGATGTGGAGGCTACGTAATGAATTACAGTGCTCAGCAAAAATCTCAGGTCATACTGTATACATAGCTGGGATGCTGAAGACTTTTGCACAGTTCTGTAAGCTGTTTTTTAAAATAATTTCCTACATGGGTTAATTTTGATTCGCTATGAAGCATATGGTGGAAAGACATTCATCTCCATTCTCTCTTTACTTTCGCTTGAAACACCAATATCTACGAGTCTTAAGATTTTGTTAATATTGGTAAACTTATAATAGATACAGTACTGTGCAAATATCTTGGGGACCTTAGATATATATATATATAAGGGGTGATTGATAAGATTGTAGCTTAAGGTAGGAGTCAATTTTAGAAAACCTAACATATTTATTTTTCAACATAGTCCCCTCCTACATTTACACACTCAGTCTAGCGGTCATGGAGCATATGGATCCTGTCTTTCTAGAAGTGGTCCACAGCAGGGGTGATTGATAAGTTTGTGGCCTAAGATAGAAGGAGATGAGTTATACAGCTCTCATTACATGCACATGCAGTTCAACTCTTTGAGTGATTATGCAGAAAGTTTGAAGTTAATAACTCATCTCTTTCTTCCTTCGGCCACAAACCTATCAATCGCTCCTGCTGTGGACCACTTCTGGAGGTTCAAGATGCCAACTTCTACAAAGAAGGGATCCGTATGCTCCACGACCGCTGGATTAAGTGTGTAAATGTAGGAAAAATAAATGTGCTAGGATTTCTAAAATTGACTCCTCCTATCTTAGGCCATGAACTTATCAATCACCCCTCGTATACATGCCTAAGAGTTTTACACAGTACTGTAGATCATAAAACAGTACAGCACAGGAATTAGTTCTTGGTCTCATGATATCTGCATCAACCATAATGCTAAATTGAGATAATCTCATCTGCCTGCATATGGTCTATATCTATCCATTCCCTTCATTCTTTTGTAGCAGTCTAAATGCCTCTTAAATGTCATCATCATCATATATTCTTCCAACACTTCCCTTCCAGGCACTTATCATTCTCTGGGTAAAAAGAAAATGTTTTATACAGTTTTAAACCTTAACCCTCTCACCCTAAAGCTTTGTTATTTTTGACACATATAAGTGCCTTTACAAAGAAGACATAACATTGCCTCTACTTTCTTAGAAGTTTCTGTGAATTCGGCATGCCACCTAAAATTTCAACAGTGGTTTTTGTGTAGATGCACAGTGAAGAGGATCCGAATGGTTTGTGTCATGGCTTGGCTTGGTAGGGAAATTCCCAGGAATGTAAATGTCTACATAAAGTAGTGGATAACATCCTGTCCATTATTGACAAAGCTCTCCGCACCATTGATCCCATTTACAAGGAGCGTTGTCATAAGAAAGCAACATCCATTATTAAGAACACCCATAATCCAGGCTCTAATCTTGCTACTACCATTGAGTAGGAGATACAAAAGCCTTAGGTTTGACACCATCAGGTTCAGGAATAATTATTACACTACAACCATCAGACTTCTGAACTAGTGTCTATAGCATCATTCACAGATTCAGCTCAGTAAGGAAGAAAAGCAGTCTCCAATATTTACTTTGTTCATCAGAACAGAATAACAAGCCTTAAAACACTTTTCTAGGAATGTGTAGGCTCCTCTCACAGCAGCACACTTCCCACTCTGCCGATCTGTGGCGTGCGGCCCGTCAGTGAGGGCTCGAAGAACAACACCCGAGGTCCCAACTATTCGACTTTAATACCTTCTTCAGTGATATGAAATGCTGCAGTTAGAGGATCAGCTAAAACCACCGAACAAGAACCGATCATCACTTGTCACCACTCTTCAGAAGGCCCACCCATGTATTCACCTAACTTTCATTTTCCCACAGCTGTACTCTCACGGTGTATTGCATTCTCATGGTTGCATATTGCATTCCCGCTGTTGTAATCAAAGCTCCCCTGCTAGTTCTGCTACGTTCAAAGCCACAGTGGTGATGGTGAAGACATTCAGCATACACAAAGATTAACTCTTTACAAGCAAATCACAAACCTAAGCATAAAATCAAAATGGTTATAGTAACACTGCAGTGCATTATGGTAGCCCACCAGCCTCCTGACACTCCAAAGGGTCACTAAATCCCTTCCAAAGTATAACAGTTATGGAACTGATATTCTATATTACGTATCTCATCTACTGACTATTGTATGTGGTCAGCCAGATCTGTTATATTCTCTGACTCATCAGGGATATACATACAACACTTCTGGCCTATAATGGTGCAGGTGCCTCCTTCCTTTGCCAGATCAAAGCCTCTCTGGCAAACTGTGTGAAATTTTTCTCCGCAGCGATAAGAGAACATGATGCACAGGCAGTTGGGCATTCACTTCCAGCACTCCACTCTCAACATGTGATAAAACTGCACTTATACCATAAGGAGAGGCATCAGAGACAAGCTTCTCTGGACATTGTGGATGATGCTGTGTGAGTACAGTGTCTGAATGTCTGACATCACCGTTTCCTTTGTCTTTTGGAAAGCCAGCTCAAGCTGCTTCGTGTACTGCCATTTTTCCCGATCTGTAGTAAGGAGTTCAAAGGGAGAAGCACAGTAGCCAGGTTTGGCAGGAATCTTGTTATAGTAATTGACAAATCCTAAAAAGGACTGTGACAGTGACATGTCCTTTGGCCTTGGGGAATCCACCACTGCTTGAATTTTCTCAGCACTTTTGTATAACTCTTGTGCATCAATAATGTAACCACAGTAAATGATGCTTGGTTTAAAGAATTCACACTTGTTGCGTCCTACTCTGAGCCCATAATCATCTAATCATATTAACTCTGCCTTGAGATTATGGAGATGTTCTTTGTCATCCTTACTGGTAATAATGTTATCCAGGTAACACTGAGTGCCTGCGCAGCCTTGCAGCACCTGGTCCATAGCTTTCTGCCAGAGAGCAGGTGCAACTCCAAGAGTAAACCTATTGCAGTGATAAAGCCACTTGTGAGTGTCAAAGATAAGAAACACTTTGGACTCTTCTAATATCTCCATCTGTAGGTAGGCCTTGCTTGGTCCACTTTGCTGAAGTGCTTCCTCCAGAAAGGTTTACAAAGCTATCTACTATTCTGGGCAGAGGACGTCGACCTACTTTCAAAATGGGGTTATGCTGTCCTTAAAATCATCACAGATCCTGACAGACTCATTCTCTTTGGCCACTGGGACTGCTGCCATTGCCCATGGGCTCTACTCAACCTTGAAAAGAATTCCTTCAACATCCATGCGATTTAGCTCACTGGCTACTTCATCACAGATGGTATATGGTATTCAGGCTTTGCAAAACCTGAATGAGGCATTTTCATTTAACTCTATTTTACTCTTGATATTTTTGATTTTCCCAGTACCATCCTTGAACATTGCTATGGCATCATCCAGTACCTCGCTAATTCGTTTCCAGTTGGTATTGGGATGTGGCATGCAAATAGTGGATGGATCCCCAATTGCATAGTTGTCTCAGCTAATCACAACCCCGCAATATTGGCCCTGCTGTTTTTACCACACACGTCCAATGTGGCTTATGGTTATTGCTTTTCACTGTTATAAATGTCATTCCCTCAGGAGTTATCTTTTCTACAGTATAAGTTCTTAGTTGGATATCTACAGGCTTCAGTTTGGTATCTTAGAAATGCCACTCAAACTCATTTTGTGGAATGACTGAAACCATGTCCAATTCCATCATAATTAATTTACTGTTCACTTCTGGCATAAGCCATATTGCTTGTTTCTTGTCAGTTTACACATTGTTAATTTCAAGGCTATGCAGCCCTGTGTCCCTCTCATCATTATCAGATTTTTCATTAACAGCATGCCGATTAATGCTCTTTTTTGAAACTGCCTGACATTCTCTTTGTGTGTGTCCTACTTTGTTGCATTTTTCGCAAGTCTCTCCTTTAGACATTGCAATTTTGTTCATTGCTGATTGCAACTCAATTGTGCCTCTGTCTGTTGTTTCTATTGATACAGCTATTTTAACTGCACTTTTTATTTATTTTTTTGCTCAGCATAATAAAACGTTCAATTTCCAGATACATTTACATTTACATTTCTTCCCCTCACATATACCAGCTATCAGAACACTTCCATCAAAATATAGACATCACCACATCTTATACAAAAGCCCTTACTAGTATAGCAGACAGGTTTACATCTACATACTGCAGAAAAGGTTACCATGTTTTATGAAAACTGTATGTTTTTGAGTGTACCATACATGTCAAAAAGTCCAAAGGAATGTATTCCATGATTAATTTACGCCAACCAAAAAGTCCAGGGGCCTTATTGGATATCTAACTAAGTAAAATGTTCTTCCTCGCACAAAATGTCAGGTTGTTAAGAAGTTTTTTCTGATGTGCATTAATAATATGACTGCTGGGTAAGCCTAAGAGAAAAGACACTGGTCCAGTTCAAGCTCCATCTTCAGAATCTTTTCCATTTCACCCAAAATATCACTCCAGTATGCCTGTAACTGCACTTCTAAATGTAAGTTGTGCTTCAGCTAGGATTCCGCAAACTAAATAATCTCTCAGTGCCTCATTAAGCCCATTACGGTATTGACAACGCTTAGACAATAAATACCTGTACCTAGCTGGAAGCCCAAGCAGAGTTTATTCATCATATACACTGAGGAAGCTCTAGATTCATTTTCAACAAAGAATAATTAATCAAACAATATGTTTACAATATTAATAAAACATTATTGAAATATTATATATAGAAGACCCATGTCTCCAACTACTGTTTACTTTCTTCACAAAGTGAAGACAAGGTAAATGGACAATTATCTGGTGAATCCATTATAATGCAGAAAAAAATATGAATTTGTCTAATTTTAGCAAGAAAAAAACTATAACAGCATATTAGCTAAACAAAGAGAGACTGCAGAACTCTAAAGATGTATGGTGATCTTGTATTACAGTGCACACTTCACAAAATTTTGGATTGCAGCTAAATCAAATAATTACAATATTAACAGAATAGTCTCATTTATTACCAGGGGAAATGAATTCATAAAAAATGTATAGACTATAATTCAATTATATAAAGCATTGGTAGAATTACATCTGGAGAACTGCATTAGTCTCTTTATTTAAGGAGGATGCTAATGCATTGACAGCAGTCTGTTGAAGGTATATTAGACTAATACCTAGGATACATAGGCTAACCTTTTAGAAAAAGGTTTCAATTTGTTGGAGTTTAGAAGGAAACTTGATTGAAATATATAACATACTAACTGGTCCTGACAAAATGGACTTAAAGTGGGCATTTCCTCATGGTGGCGAATATAATTCAGGCACCCCTTTCAGACAGAAGAAACTAATTTTTTTTTGCAAGTGGTTAGAATGCTTTGGAATATCATGCCTCAAAATACAGTGAACTTTGATATATTTAAGGGGAAGTTAAATAGAATTGTATTAAGCAAGAGGTTGACAAAATACTGTGGATAGACAGGAGTGCAGAGTTGAGACTTCAACCTTATCAGCCATGGTCTTATTAAACAGTGGGGGCAGACTGGACAGTAATCGTTTACATCCTTCTTTCAATGTAACTTACGTTAATCAAAAGTTTTATATGTGAAATAAGAATAACTAGGATGATGCAAAAGTTAAGAGGCTGAAGGGAGCTGGACAATGCATGTCTATACTCACGTCATTCAGATGCGCAGTAGAGAGCATCCTAACATGGTATGGAAACTGCACTGCAGTGACATGGAGGCTTTACAACAGTTAGTTGAAACTGGCAAATACATAACAGGCTACCCACCTTAAAGACATACGTAAAGAAAGGTGCTGGAACGGGATGGTATGTAGCCTCCAAGGTTCCAGGGTCATGGATGTCTAGGGTCACATCCACAACATTTTGGAGGGGGAGGGAGAGCAGCCAGATATCTTGGTACATAGTGGTACCAATGACGTAGGAAGGAAAAGCAAAGGAGAGAGAATTTCCAGAGCTGGGCAGAATGCTTAGAAGCAGGACCTCCAGGGTAAAATTTTCTGGATTGCTACATGTGCCACACATCAGAGAGGGCAGGAACAGGTTGATGTGGCAGATAAATGTGTAACTGAGAATCTGATTCAGGGAGTAGGGCTTCAGGTTTTTGGATCATTGGGATTTCCACTGGGGTAGGTACAACCTGTACAAAAGGGTCAGGTTGCACCTGAAGCCAAGGGAGACCAATATTCTCATGGGAGGATTGTTAGTGCTTTTAGGGAGGGTTTAGTCTAATTTGGCAGGGATGTAGGAACCAGAGTGAAGTGACTCAGGGTGGGACAGATGGTTAAAAAAAAGAGATAGTTCCTTCAGACTGTCAGGAAGGGTCGGCAGATGATAAGACATAATTGCAGCCAGCAGTATATTAGGGATGCAGAATCAAAAAAGGTAGCAAATACAGCACTCAAAGTGTTATAGCTCAATGCACAGAGTATAAAAAGTAAGGTGGATGATCTTGTTGCACTATTACAGATTGTTCGGTATGATGCTGTGGCCATCACTGAATCATGGCTGAAGGGTGGTTGTAGTTGGGAGCTGAATGTCCAAGGTTACACATTGTACTGGAGGGATAGCAAGTTAGGCAGAGGGGGTTCCATGGCTCTGCTGGTAAAGAATGGCATCAAATCATTAGAAAGGTGTGACATAGGATAGGAAGATGTTGAATTCTTGAGGGTTGAGTTAAGAAACTCCAAGGGTAAAAGGACCCTGATGGCAGTTATATACAGACCTTCAAACAGTAGCTGAGATCTAGAGTACAGATTACAATGGGAAACAGAAAAAGTGTTTCAAAAGGGCAATGTTATGATAGTCATGGAAGATTTTAACATGCAGGTAGATTGGGAAATTCAGGCTGGTAGTGGATCCCAAGAGAGTGAATTTGTTGAATGCTTCTGAGATGGTTTTTTTAGACCAATTTGTCATAGAGCCTACTAGTGGATCAGAAATACTGAATGGGGTGTTATGTAATGAACCAGAGGTGATTAGGGAGCTTAAGGTTTAGGAGACAGTGATCACAATATGATGGAGTTGAATGTGAAAATTGATAGGGAGAAAGTAAAGTCTTAAATAGCAGTATTTCAGTTGAGTAAAGGAAATTACAGTTACATGAGAGAGGAGTTGGCCAAAATAAATTGGAAGGGATGACAGCAGAGCAGGAATGGTGTAAACTTCTGGGAAAAATGAAGAGGGTGCAGAACAGATCTATTCCAAAAATGAAGAAATACTCAAATGGAAAATAATACAACCATGGCTGACAGGGAAGTCAAAGCTAATGTAAAAGCAAAAGAAAGGGCATACAACAAAGTAAAAATTAATGGGAAGATAGAGGATTGGGAAGCTTTTAAAAACCTACAAAAAAGCAACTATAAGTATCATTAGGAGAGAAGGTATGAAATACTTCCCGCCAAAACTTTTCAATTTTAGGGCAAAACCAAAACTTATGAATTAAAGAGGTGCAGCGGCTAATGGACTGGTGCAGAGCCAACAACCTGTCTCTTAATGTGAACAAAACAAAAGAGATGGTTGTTGACTTCAGGAGGGCACGGAGCAACCACTTCCTGCTGAACATCAACGGCTCCTCAGTAGAGATCGTAAAGAGCAACAAATTTCTTGGTGTTCACCTGATGGAGAATCTCACCTGGTCCCTCAACACCAGCTCCATAGCAAAGAAAGCCCAGCAGCATCTCTACTTTTTGCGAAGGCTGAGGGAAGTCCATCTCCCACCCCACATCCTCATCACATCCTACAGGGGTTGTACTGAGAGCGTCCTGAGCAACTGTATCACTGGCTGGTTCGGAAATTGTACCATCTCAGATCGCAAGACCCTACAGCGGATAGTGAGGTCAGCTGAGAAGATCATCGGGGTCTCTCTTCCCGCCATCACGGACATTTACACTACACGCTGCATCCACAAAGGAAACAGCATTATGAAGGACCCCATGCACCCCTCATACAATCTCTTCTCCCTCCTGCCATCTGGGAAAAGGCTCTGAAGCATTCGGGCTCTTACGACCAGACTATGTAACAGTTTCTTCCCCCAAGCTATCAGACTCCTCAATACCCGAAGCCTAGACTGACACCTTGCCCTACTGTCCTGTTTATTATTTATTGTAATGCCTGCACTGTTTTTGTGCACTTTATGCAGTCCAGTGTAGATCTATAGTCTAGTGTAGCTTTCTCTGTGTTTTTTTTAATTACGTAGTTCAGTCTAGTTTTTTGTACTGTGTCATGTAAACCATGGTCCTGAAAAACATTGTCTCATTTTTACTATGCACTGTACCAGCAGTTATGGTCAAAATGACAATAAAAGCTAACTTGACTTGACTTGACTTGACTTGACTTGATCAGCAGAGTTGCATTTATTACAAAATGGAGAAACATTCGGGTAAAAACTGGACAGCTTCTGTTTAGAAATGTAAGCTCTATGAACCACTTTAAATTGTAGAAGAGAATGACAAGCACAGAAAGATGATTTATTAACCTGTTTAAGAATTTTATTCCATCTATCATCAGAAATCTGACAATTTAGGTCATCCTCCCAAGCTTTTTTTATTTTATCCAAAAGGTTTTGGTGGGAAGTATTTCATACCTTCTCACAACTTTTTAGGGTCCAATTTGACCCAAATCCCCTTACTGCCTTGTTTGGTATTATTGCAAATGAAGATATAACTTTAAATACTCCTAACTTACAGGTTTTAGTTTTTACCTCTCTCTTAGCAAGAAGAGCAATCTTGCTTAAATGGAAGGAGTCTACCCCTCCTACACATCTTCAATGGCTACATGATATTATGTCTTATTTAAATTTAGAAAAATCCACTGCTCAGTCTTAAATTCGAAACAATCTTTTTATGATATCTGGGGACCTTTCCTAAATTACTTTTCCAATTTGTAAAGTTTAACAGTGCACAGACTTTTATGTATATTTTTATCTTCTCTTCTTAAGCGAATATGTCTTTTTTTTCTAATTATCCATATCCATCAGCTTTTTTCTTTGGTATTTGGTAGGGGGTTGACTTTTTTATATAAAAAATTTATTTTATGATGTATGACTTATCTTTAAATTTTTGATTACAGAGTGGTATACCTTTAAGTGTTATGCTATAACATTTTGATCAATTTTATTACAATATATGAATGTACACAAGTTATGTTGAGATGTATCTATGTGTTGCACTCTGTAAATCTTGTTTACTTTTCTTCTGAATAAAAATATTGTAAAAAGAAGAAACATCATCAGGAGAGAAAAGATGAAATATGAAAGCAAGCTAGCAAACAATATCAAGGTGGATAATAAAAAGCTTTTACAAATATATAAAAAATAAAAGAGAAATGAGATTGGTTATAAGACTGTTAAAAAGTGAGGCCAGAGAAATAATAAAAGGGGACAAGGAGAAGACAGATAAACTAAAAGAGTATTTTGCATGTGTCTTCACTGTGGAAGACACTAACAGTATGCCAGATGTTGAAGGGTGTGAGGGAAGAGATGTGAGTGATGTTATATTACAAGGAAGAAGGTGCTCAAAAAGCTGAAAGACCTAAAGATACAGACATCACCTGGACAAAATGAACTGCACCCCAAGGTCCTGAAAGAGGTAGTGGTACAGATTTTGGAGGCATGATCTTTCAAGAATCATTGGACTCTGGCATGGTTCCGAAGGACTGGAAAGTTGCAAATATAACTCAACTCTTCAAGAAAGGAGGGAGGCAGCAGAAAGGAAATTATATATCAGTTAGCCTGACCTCACTGGTCAGGAAGATGTTGGAGTCAACTGTTAAGTGTGAGGATATGGAATACTTGGTGACACAGGACAAAATGAGACAAAGTCAGCTTGGTGTTCTTAAGGGAAAACCTTACTTGATGAACCTGTTGAAATTCTATGAACTGAATTGATTTTATTTCTTACATCCTTCACACACGAGGAGTAAAAAAATCTTTACCTCTCTGTCTAAATGTGCAATGTGTAATCATAGTATTTTATATTACTTTATAATAAATAGAACAGTCAATGTAACATCGAAATATATTCAAATTAGCATGAGTTAATCAGTCTGATGGCCTGGTGGAACAAGCTGTCCCGGAGCCTGTTGGTCCTGGCTTTTATACTGAGGTACCATTTCTCAGATAATAGCAGCTGCAATAGACCATGGTCGGGGTGGCTCAGATCCCCAATGACCCTTGGGCCCTTTTTTCACACCTGTCTTTGTAAGTATCCTGAATCATGGGAAATTCACAACTACAGATGCGCTGGGCTGTCCGCACCACTCTCTGCAGAATCCTAGAATTAAAGCAGGGATAGTTCCCATACCAGGCAATGATGCAGCCAGTCAGGATGTTCTCAATTGTACCCTGTAGAAAGTTCTTAGGATTTGGGGGTCCATATTAAACTTCCTCAACCGTCTGAGGTGAAAGTGGTGCTGTTGTGCCTTTTTCAGTACACAACTGGTGTGTACAGATCACGTGAGGTCCTCGGTGATGTGGATGCTGAGGAACTTAAAGCTGTTTACCCTCTCAACTCCAGATCCACTGATGTCATTGATGTTGATGTCAGAGCTCATTTGTAAGGCCAGTAATGTTGTGGGGCGTGGAACTAGACTCTCTGACGGTGGTGTCTGAAAAGAGGATGCTGTCCAAGTTGCATGCCATCTTGGACAATGTCTCCCATCCACTCCATAATGTACTGGTTAGACACAGGAGTACATTCAGCCAGAGACTCATTCCACCGAGATGTAATACTGAGCATCATAGGAAGTCATTCCTACCTGTGGCCATCAAACTTTACAACTCCTCCTTCGGAGTGTCAGACACCCTGAGCCAATTCCGCTTGGCATGATTAACTTATTATTATATAATTATTTATGGTTTTATATTGCTATATTTCTTCACTATTCTTGTTTGGTGTGGTTGTAACGAAATCCAGTTTCCCTCAGGATCAATAAAGTATGTCTGTCTGTCTGTCCATTGGGGTTAGGTTGTCTCCATTCCTCCTGTAATTCACAACCAGCTCCTTTGTTTTTGCGACATTGTAGGAGAGGTTGTTTACTTGACACCGCTGTGTCAGAGAGATGACTTCATCCCTGTAGGCCACCTCGCTATTATTTAGATTGGGTCAATCAATGTAGTGTCGGGGCAAATTTAATTAGCAGATTAAAGCTGTGGGTGGCGACACAGTCATGGGTATACAGGGAGGAAAGGAGCGGACTTAGTCCTGAAGGGCTCCTATGTTGAGAGTCAGAGGGATGGAAGTGAGGGAGCCCACTCTTCCCACCAGAGAAGATTACAAGTAGGATAGATAAAGGGGATGTAGTGGATGTTATATTTGTACTTGCAGAAGGCTGTTGACAAGGTGCCACTCATGAGGCTGCGTACCAAGTTAAGAGCCCATGGTATATCACAGGAACGTTACTGGCATGGTTAGAGTATTGGCTGATTGGTAGGAGGCAGCACGTGGGAATAAAAGGATCCTTTTCTGGTTGGCTACCAGTGACTACTGGTGTTCTTCAGGGATCAGTGTTGGGACCTCTTCTTTTTCTGCTGTATATCAATGATTTAGATGATGGAATAGATGGATTTGTGCCAAGTTTGCAGATGATATAAACATTGGTGGGAGGGCATGTAGTGTTGAGGAAACAGGAAGGCTGCAGAAGGACTTAGGCATATAAGGAGAATGGCCAATGAAGTTGCAAATTAAATACAATGTTGGAAAATGCATGCCATGCACTTTTGTTGAAGAAATAAATGAGCAGACTATTCTCTAAACTGGGAGACAATCCAAATATTTGAGATGCAATGGGACTTGGGAATCCTTGTGCAGAACCCCCTAAAAGGTTAATTTGCAGGTTGAGCCAATGGTGAGGAAGGCTAGTGCAACGTTAGCATTCATTTGAAGAGGTCTGGAATATAAAAGCAGGAATATGATGCTGAGGTTTTATGTGATGTTGAAGCCTCAACTTGAGTATTGTGAACAGTTTTGGGCTCCTTATTGAAGTAAAGATGTGCTGGCATTGGAGAGGGTCCAGCGGTGGTTCACAAGGATGGTTCTGGGAATGAAAGGGTTATCATTCAAGGCTGTATGATGGATCTGGGCCTGTATTCACTAGAATTTAGAAGGATGAGTGGGACCTCATTGAAATCTTTCGAGTGTTGAAAGCCCAAGACAGAGTAGATATGGAAAGGATGTTTCCCACAGTAGGGTGTATAGGACAAAAGGACACAGCCTCAGATAGAGGGGTGTCCATTCAATACAGAGATGTGGAGAAATTTCTTTAGCCAAAGGGCGGTTAATTTGTGGAATTTGTTACCACAGGCAGCTGTGGAGGCCAAGTCATTGGGTTTGTTTAAGGCGGAGATTGATAGATTCTTGATTGGCCATGGCATCTAAGGAAATGGGGAGTAGGGCTGATGAGGGGAAAAGAGGATCAGCTTTGATTGAGTGGTGGAGTAGACTTGATGGGCCAAATGGCCTCATTCTTCTCCCATGTCTTGTGGAAAAAGGCCAGTGACTGTACATCATGAATATCCCACCAACCCTAATCATGGACTGTCCATCCATTTCCATCAGGGAGAAGCTTTGTAGCATCCACACCAGGACCACCAGACAAAAACAGTTACCTTCCCCAAGTAGTAAGGCTGATCAACATTTCTATCTATTGACCCAGCTGTTCACACCCCATACCACTACCACTACTTTATCATTTCCTGTCAGTCACTTTATGTACAGACACGCCTGTGCCTTGCATCACTTTACGGACATTTAATCAATGCATTTAAGTATGTATATATGTAATTACTGTATATTTGTTGTTTTTTGTTATTATTGTGGACTTTATCTTATTTTTTTAGTGCACACAACTCTGAAGTAACAATTACTTTGTTCTCCTTTACACTTGATATTAAGCCAGCTTGAAACTTGAATCTTAACAAAGCAACTTTGCACAAGATTCATTCATTTAGTTATACATTATTACTTAGCATATCATGTCAATGACAAACTTCTATGGTTGGAGTGCTTCTAGTCAGAAAAGTTTTAGCAGAAATGGGTACATGCAATGTTTTTGAAGAATTCTTGCAGTTCGTCATGAATCATCTTTTCATTATTACAAACGTTATTGTATTTTACCTGTTGGCTTAGTTCTCCTTTTGTCTGCTGGATTCTACTCATGGAGTACGTAGCACAGTGGTACATTTAATGGAACTGTTTTCTCACAGCAATCATGGTTTCCAGTGAGTGTTTGAAAAGTTTGCATTTTTTTTCTTCTCTGTTTCTTCCAGGTGCTCTAATTTCTTTCTGTACTCCAAAGGATGTGCGAAAAGCTCTTTGACCAAAGTTAATTGCTCCTAGTGTCCAGATGTTAAGTGGAATTTAGAGATGAACAGATGGGAGTGCAGGAAAAACACTATGTAATTATTGTAGGATCTTTTTTAAAAGATGCTTAATGGTCAGAGCAGAGCTGATGTTGCTGTTTCCGTGCCATGTGACTTAAGAGCCAATGAGATGAGGTGCTCTATACGTTGAATGGTGGGCTTCAGCAGTGGCCAGAGATGTCCAGTAATAGTATTATGGTGCAAAGCTGATTAGCTTCTGCCTGGTATTGATGAATACTAATGGTGACATCACAAGAGGGTGCATATCTGCCCGCAGAAAATGCAGTAACTTATTTTTTGTAACACTGAGTTTTCCTCTGGATATATTTCTTCTAGGACAACTGAATGTAAGAGCATAGTTCCCTTTGAAGTTTTGTATGTCGGTGTTTCCAAGGAATTCTTTCCCTTTCTCCTTTATGTTCTCTGGTGTCTATCTTACCTTCAGACCCCCTTCTTTCACTTCTGATTTTGCTGCACTCAAAATCAGAATAGCAGCAATTTAACTAGATAAACGTAACATCTCAACCAGATTCCTCACAGCACTTGCAAAAACACCCCCATGGTTCCTGGAATAAATGGATCTGATCTGCTCCTGACTTTCAAACAAACCAAAACAACAAATAGTCTAGATGAAGGAGATGTTGCGCTGCAAATGCTCTGCTCTGTGGTGACCCTCTCTGCTCATTACTGAGATATACATGATACTATTTCAGCTGTGAGACTCCAAATGAGTCTGACATTGGGTCACCATTCTGCATGTCACATTGTCAAATGCAATGCCAGCTGTTCAACCGTGTTCACTGTTTAACCTGATTAGTAACCAGCACAGTACTTAACAAGCAATTGGTATATGAGAGAATTTCTATCCCAGCATGTCTTGGAATATGATGTTCCAAGCTGTTTACCACAGATTAGTTCCTTTTGAAATGTCAGTCAACTGATACTGCAATAAATCAATGATATTGCAAAGTTGGGGTTCAGGTGGGACGAGAACAAACTTATTTTGAAAACAAATCTTCCACTGTAGCTTTAACTCTTTTGTAAGCCGTACTCTAATGCTTTAGTTGCGTTTTGAAGAGATAATGTGTTTTTATGGTTGATGTAGATTCTCGATCTTTTACATTCTTGTGCATAAACACGCGAATATGCATAAAGCCCAGCATGGAATTCTAATGACTCAAGTCAATAAATTGAAAGATATACAAAAAAACAATGGATTATGTATAATTCCTGATGCATTAAGAAAGAATATTCAGCAAATATTTATATTTGATTTATATGGATCAGATTCACTTAATGCACTTTCTACTTATCTCTTTCCGGTCTAGGCTACAAGGCAACAACTTGTATCTAGAGCTATCGTTTGATGTACAATTTGGCAAGCACACAAATGCACAGCTGATTGGAACCAAAAATAATTGTGAAGAGTCTGCAGTTATCAATTGGCATATAAATTTGATAAGTCTTATGATACAAACAAACAAGTTTTGTAGCAAGACGGTGCGGTCAAATAGAACCAAGAAGAAATTACAGCTGCTACTCAATATTGAGTGTTGATAAATGCACAATCCCAACCTCGCAGTGCAAACAATCTCAGGAAGATAAAAGAAGTTTGGTTCACTCAAGTTTCAAGATAGTTTCAAGATCAAATCAAGAGGACATCTAATGCATGCTTATTCCTCTTTCACATGGCTTCCAATGCTAAAGTGCAGTGCTTCTGAAGAAATCTTAGCTTCTTTGTTCTTCGATATTATTGTGTTTTAAGCTTTATTCAACATAGTTTTCTCATTTAAGAGGCGGTTTTGGAAAATATACTCAAGTTTGCATCATATGAGACTTATACCTTATTCCTAAAACGGTAAATTGGTTATTGGAAATTAAAAGACAATCACGTGCCTCATTCAGCTAATGTACTCAAAATCCATCATCAGCTTTACAAGTTAAAAAAAAATCTAAGTCCGCATTGGCAGATTTTGTTTCAATACTGAGATGTTGTGAAAATTTACCTTGAATTTGATCCGAGTGAACCTATAGATTTTCCCATTGTAGATTTCTGTTGCTGTTTAATCTAGAATGTTCCTGTCCTTTTGGATATTATCCAAACAAGTCCACTGATGATGCCATAACTTCAGACCCCCATCCATCCTGTCCCACCTGGAAAACAATATCTTGTACACCAGGTTTTGAGAGGCCAGCAAATTCAGGAATCGATTCTGAATTCTAGAAACGAATGCACCTCACAGGCTCCATTAAGGACTAATCATCAAGTGTAGCCTGGAACAATCGTTATCAGTCTGTACAGGCATCAGATTTCACAGCCAGCCACAGAGGATATACACAGTTAATCACATTAGTCATGTTAGTGATGTTAGTAACTGTTGTCCTTTATGTCATTTTGATGCCAAAAAAATCACTACTTTCCACTTCCTAAAAGATTACATATATTACATGCTAGATAATCTTTGTATGCTGACTAATTTGTAGTAATATATTAACTAAACTGCTTCAAATATCCAGTCATAATATAGCACTGTAACAAATTGACATTTTGATTACTACTGGTTAAGGCAGCTTTTAAGATCATATTTTAGAAAGAAAAACAAAGATTTGAAATCCCAATATTGTTTTGATATTTTATGTTTTCTTTATGTTCCTGCATCTCCATATGAAACACTACAAGACATGTGTTATTCTGTCATCTCAGACTATTAATATTTGAAAAAAAGTCAAGAATAAGAAAAGGTCAAAATTCTAAATGTACCTGTTTTGGAGATATCAGCGAGTTTTTTTTTAACGAACCTAATTGTCATACTTGGGATGTGGATGTAGAGTTTATAGCACCATTGTCCAAGCTTTAACTTCTGTAGCCACTAACCCCAAAGCAATTCCTGAACATTAGATTTAATCTACTTTTGGTATATTTAGCACTATCACAAAATCAGAATTACCTCCAGAAAGTACATACAATTTTTCAAAAGCAAGTGCTCAAATACATTAGAGATGGTATGATGTGAAAGAAGAATTAGAAGAGGAGCTGTACGATTTCCAAAGGAATCTGCTTATATTCAACAGAGTTAGGCAGTATTAGAGTAATGGTAACGGCCCTTCAGGACATAGTTTCATTGTCTCCAGGCAGCCTGACAGAAGTAACATATGCCATGGTTCTGATTGCAAAGAATTTCAGCATGATAAATTGAAAGGGATTACAGAGAGCAGCAGACACTAATAGATATCCTCATAAGCGAGATGAATGCAGGGTGGGGGTGTCTGTACACCAAAGGGTCAGGAAGTCTTACTCCACCACTATAAAACGAGCCTAGCATAAGATTACTTCTCCTTGAATGAATATCCCTAATCAATATAACATAGTTGCAAAGATTTTGTTTTACAGAAAATTATTGCTCTCTCATACATACATACTTACAAATTGTGTCTCTGTGTCTCTGTCTCTCTTTGTCTCAAATGTAGGCTATGAAAAATGTGGCACAATATTCCTTATTAGAATAAAATAGCAAAGAAAAAGATGAAAGCTACTGTATGGGAAGGAGACCTTTTTCATGTGTTGCCTCACTGGCTGGAGAAGAACATTCTCATTATCAAGGAAAATGTAACAATTTCAAACCAAAACTTTGGCAGATAACTTTATTAATGATGTTTCACTGTGAACTGATCAACAGGAAATAGCTTAATTATTATGTGTGCTACCCTATGACCTTATATATGCAACTTTTTTTCTGTTTTGTCTTTTCAATATTTGAGGAGAGCCCTTTTATTTTCTCCTCACTGGTACAAAATGACAGAGAACAGGAGGAGCCAGAGAGGTGTAGCAGAGAAGAGTAAAGGGATAAGAGGAGGATGGTGAAGAAGATACTGTTGATGATGAGTACAGTGCATCATTGCAGAGACTAGCATCTTTAGGGATGAGCATTTCAGATTTCTATTGAGAAATTCAGCAGGTTGTATTCCGGTACCAGGCATGGGGAACCTGATGCACGAAGTTATCAAAAGATGTACCAAGACTTCTCCCAGAATCTCAAGTAGGAAAAACTATCAGGAAGTTTTCTTGACAAGGCTCAATCCTATGGCAAGAATGCAATCAAGCCTGCCTTGCAAATGCAGGAAATGATGAAAAGTATGGATGAGTCATCGCTCTGCATTTTACACAAGATTGTATGGAATCTTAAGTGATGCATTCTGGTTTGCAAATGTCTCAGCAACTATGTAGTCACAGAGCCCCATCCGGTTTAAGTGACAGCTCCAATGGATGGACAGGAAGAGCATTTAACTCATCCTCTGCTCTTACACAGACTAACCCTGATTCACACTGAGGTTTCAACACTGCCATATAGGAGAAATTTGAACAAAAAGTACACTGCAATGCTGTGGTCAAATCAACACGTTCAAACAAGCTAGAGGAACTCAGAAGGTCGGGCAGCATTCGTGGAAAAGAGCAGTCAACGTTTTGGGCCGAGACCCTTTGTCAGGACTGAAGAAGGAGGGGGCGGGGGACCTATAGAGAAGGTGGGGGGGAGGATGGGAAGGAGAAGGCTGGTAGGTGCCAAGTGAAAAACCAATCAGAGGAAAGATCAAGGGGTGGGGGAGGGGAAGCAGTGAGGGGATAGGCAGGAGAGATGAAGAAGGAATGTAAGGGGAAAGCACTATGGGTAGTAGAAGAAGGCAGAATCATGAGAGAGGTGATAGGCAGCTGGAAGAGGAGGCAGAGTGAAAGTGGGTTGGGGGAAGGGAGAGGGAGGGAATTACTGGAAGTTGGAGAACTCGATGTTCATGCCAAGGGGCTGGAGACTACCCAGACGGTATATGAGGTGTTACTCTCCAACCTGAGTTTGGCCTCATCATGGCAGTAGAGGAGGCCTTGCACGGACATATCCAAATGGGAAAGTGAAGCAGAGTTGAAGTGGGTGGCAACCAGGAGATCCCGTCTGTTGTGGCGGACAGAGCGGAGGTGCTCGACGAAGCGGTCCCCCAATCTGCGTCGGGTTTCGCCAATGTAGAGGAGGCCGCACCGGGAGCACCGGATGCAATAGATTACCCCAATAGACTCACGTGAAGTGTTGCCTCACCTGGAAGGACTGTTTGGGGCCCGAATACCCAGTTCCTCCATCTCCGCCATATCTGCTCCCAGGATGAGGCTTTCCGCTTCAGGACATCTTCCAATGTCCTCTTTCTTTAAGAATCGTGGTTTCCCTTCAGCGGTCTTCAATGATGCCCTCACCCGCATCTCCTCCATTTCCCGCACTTCGGCCCTCACCCCATCCTCCCGTCACAACAACATGGACCGTGTTCCCCTTGACCTCACCTACCACCCCACCAGCCTCCGGATCCAGCATATTATCCTCCGCAACTTCCGCCACCTTCAACAGGACCCCACCACTAAGGACATCTTTCCCTCTCTACCCCTCTCTGCTTTTCACAGGGATTGTTCCCTCCACGACTGCCTGGTCCACACGTCCCTCCCCACAGATCTCCCAGCTGGTACTTACCCCTGCAAGCGTAAGTGCTACACCTCTCCCTACACCACCTCTCTTACCACCATTCAGGGCCCCAAACAGTCCTTCCAGGTGAGGCAACACTTCACTCGTGAGTCTGTTGGGGTAATCTATTGCATCTGGTGCTCCCAGTGCGGCCTCCTCTACATCGGCGAGACCCGACGCAGATTGGGGGACCGCTTTGTCGAGCAGCTCCGCTCCGACCGCCACAACAGACAGGATCTCCCGGTTGCCACCCACTTCAACTCTGCTTCACTTTCCCATTCAGATATGTCCATACATGGCCTCCTCTACTGCCATGATGAGGCCAAACTCAGGTTGGAGGAGCAACACCTCATATACCGTCTGGGTAGTCTCCAGCCCCTTGGCATGAACATTGAGTTCTCCAACTTCCAGTAATTCCCTCCCTCTCCATTCCCCCATCCCAGTTTCATTCTGTCTCCTCTTCTAGCTGCCTATCACTCTGCCTTCTTCTACTACCCATAGTGCTTTCCCCTTACATTCCTTCTTCACCTCTCCTGCCTATCCCCTCCCTGCTTCCCCTGCCCCACCCCTTGATCTTTCCTCTGATTGGTTTTTCATGTGGCACCATCCCCCCTCCCCCCACCTTCTTATAGGGCCCCCTGCCCCCTCCTTCTTCAGTCCTGACCAAAGGTCTCGGCCTGAAGCGTTGACTGCTCATTTCCACGGATTCTGCCCGTCCTGATGAGTTCATCCAGCTTGTTTGTACATGGAGAAATTTGAATCCTGCCAGGCAAAATATCAAACCATCAACATGTACCTTTATTGAGCAACAACATGCCATTTATGGGTAGATTTATTCTTGTCCTCACAATCTACTTTGTTGTGATCTTGCACTTAATTGTTTACCTGCACTATTCTTTCTCAATGACCTTTACACTTTATTGTGCACTGTTATTGTTTTCTATCGTTCTACCTGAATGCACAGTGTAATAATTCAACGTTATGCAAGACAAGCTTTACACTGTACCTTGGTACATGTGACAATAATAAACCAATACCAATGCCAACACTGACTGCTGTTCTGATTGGATTTAGGATTGCAAACTCAGTGCAGCCTGGCATTGTCCAGGAGCAAAAGGTTGCCCCCGCCACCCTCCCATTTCCACATTCAAACCTCACTTCATTATGAGCAGCGGATTGCACAGATTGCAGAGACGTCGCAAGAGTGAAGAAAGCAGAACTGTGGTACCTGTGATTTAGAAACTGTGACCCAGATTATCTTTGAGTGTGACATTGAAACAATAACACGCAGTTAGAGTCTCAGCAGGTCACTGCAGACATGTTTACCCAGACCCCCAAGAGCTTGTCATCATATTGGTGTAGGACATTGTTGCTATGTCACAAGGTCAGGATGTCACCTCCCACCATGATATCTCAGCAGATTCTTCAGCAATACCTGTTGTGTCTGTGCACAACTACATACCAATTAAATAAAAGCATGGACAAGAGAGAGGGCTTAGCTGGTGTATTCACATGAGAGGGAGAGAGGGAGAGAGAGAGAGAGAGAGAGAGAGAGAGAGAGAGAGAGAGAGAGAGAGGAGAGAGAGAGAGAGAGAGAGAGAGAGAGAGAGAGAGAGAGAGAGAGAGAGAGAGAGAGAGAGAGAGAGAGAGAGAGAGAGAGAGAGAGAGAGAGAGAGAGAGAGAGAGAGAGAATGAGTACAGTGTTAAGTGGAGTGTGTCATTGCTCTAAAAGAAATAGATCCATACATTACACTTCCTCCCCCTTTAGATTAATGTAACATAAAACTGTATATGTATAAAACATTCAATTTCCTGTTCATAAACCCATATTCCAGATAAACATGCTTTCATAGTAACAGCCCATAACTATCTTCACCATTCGAAAGATTCAGACTTTTGGGTGGTGCTCTGTCTCTTTCAGGATAGCGCCTCTGGGCCTGTGGAGTGGCATCAGGTTTGGTAGGTGTCTTGTCTAAGACAATGTTCTCAGCTTCCAGTGACATCATCACTGGGAGGTAAGTCAGGTGACTATAAACTATCTCTCTTGTTGAATGCTATCAATCCAGGTGTGTTCATTGTTTGAGCATCCAGTATCAGGTCCACATGATGTCTCTGTGTCTGATCTCCAACATTCACTGTGTACATCAGTGGTCCTGTTCCTGTAACTACCCTACAGGGTGTCCACTTGTTTTCTTGGTAATCACACACTAGGACTTCCTGTCCAATCTCAAAACTCCTTGCTTCTTCACTTGGCAACTGGCTGAACTGTTTAGAACTGTTTATTCTGCATTTCCACCAGAGGTCTGGTTTCAGGAGTTCCATGCGAGACCTCAGAATCATATTCATGAACAGTGTAGCAGTGTTTGATTTGTTGTCACAGGAACAGAGGTCCAATACACAAAAAGGATATTGTCCACCTTGTGCTGTAGAGAATTGTCCTCCATTACCATCACTTTAATGGATTTCTTGAAGGTTTGGATAAACCTTGCAGCTAATCCATTCATTACCAGGTGGTAAGAAGCTGTCTTGATATGTCTAATGCCATTTTCCTTCATGCACAGTCGAAGTTCTTATGATGTGTATTGTGACCCATTGGTACTCAAAATTTGTTCTGGTAAGCCGTTTCTGGTGAAGGTAGTCCTCAGAGTGGAGGCTGTCTTTGCTGAGGTAGTTGACTTCATTGGTATAACCTCCAGCCACTTCAAATGAGCATCCACAGCAATCAGAAGCATGGAATCCATGAATGGCCCAGCAAAGTCAATACGTAGCCTTTGCGATGGGTGTAACGATGCCTGTGGGGGGTGCATTTTGAACTTTCTGGCATCCCAAACAGCTTTTTGCCAAGTCTTTGATTTGTTTATCTATTCCCTTCTCAAACACCTTCTCATTAGCATTAAGCAGCTTTGACAGCCTCTGGTTAGTGCTACAATTTGGGCTGCAGTTGTCTGTTGATGCCACACTGAGAACTTTGATTGAGTGCCATCTAGTTCGATTTTTTCAACCATTCATGTCTGAAAAGTGCTGGCACTCCACTTTTCAATACTTAAGACTCTAACTGTTGTGTTTGGCCTCCATACATCACATTTACTTTTAGTTTGCCTTTGGGAGACTCTTTTTCACCTATGTATATCATTAGTGTCACTGAGGTCTTCTCCAATGGTATCTTAGAAAGTAGTCTGTTGTAATCAGCTTCTGGAATTCTGGACAAAGTTGACCCTGTATCGAGCTCCTTTTTCACTTTTACACCTATTACATCTATTGTGATCTGCTTCATTTAATCTATGCAGTTCTAGGTATGACTGTTCACCTTTGTCAGACTCTATGTTGTCTGATTCTGCTTGACATTCAGTAACTTTATCCACTTGCTTAGTTTTGTGTGAGAAACTCTTCACTCTGTGTGGTTTTTCTCTTTGCTTGTGCTTTTTGTCTGACCTGCACATTCTCCCCTTGTGACCTTGTCTGTGACACTTCCTGCTGACTTTTTCTTTGAACCAACAGTCATTTGCATCATGGCAGGATTTGCCACCTCGATAACATCTCTGGCTTTTTGCATCGTTCAGAGAAGTTATGTGCACTTCACATTCTAACCTCCTTTTCTATAATTCTGCTGCATCCTTTGCTAAAGTCTCTAATGACATTGCAATGGTTGATGCCTGTTCTAAGGTTGGGTCTCTTTCTGCCAGTAGCCTCTTTTGAGTGCTTTGACTATGCATGTCACATACAAGTCTGTCCCTTAATGCATCAGAAAGTCCCTTTCTAAAGTCACAGTCCTGGGAAAGTTTGCACAGTTCTGACTGCTTTCATCTTTTGACTGGTTGCTTTTATAAACTCTAAATCTCTCAGCTATTACCAGTGGGTTGGAGCTCAAGTGATTTTGTAAAATTGTAACTATTTCATTGAACATCTTGCATGCTAGCTTTTCAGGGGATAGTAGGTTGCATAAGAGACTGTGCGATCTTGGGCCCATTAAGCTAAGAAGTGCAGGAGCTAGTTGCTCCTCCACATTGTTCACATTACAATACAGTTCAATCCTCTCGATATATGGCTCCCAACCTTCATTAGTGCTATCAAATTCATCAACATCCCCAACAGAAGCCATTATCACGTTCTTTTCACTTTAAATTCAGCACATCTTTCACTGTTAATATGCACTGTACTCATACTATTGTTACTGTCTGTGACAGCCCTCTTGTGCTTACATATTATAATACTCACACCTTCTACATCAGTCTACTCTTGCAATTGGCCAAATCTTAACATTAAACACTATGGACATTTGAATGGACTCTAAATGAAAAAGGGCAATCTTCCAGCACCAAAACTGTAACCAAATAATGGATATTGTGAGAATATGTAAGGGCATTGAAAATAAGAGATAATCATAAGAGAATGGTGCACAGTCCTTTGCATTTCAGATCAATATGCTTAAGAAAAGATTTGCTTCCCACCAGACAGTAGATGTTTAAATAAACAGCAGATTGAGAGGTAACTTGACGGATTCCATAGCTACCATGTATTTCTGCCCATGAGAGATCATAGCCTCCATGGCATAATGATTTATCTTTCAGGATTCTTTGCCATTGTTTGGTTTCTTTTACAATAATTATAAAGGCAAACTTTAAAGGAGGGACCCCTGTGAGAATCTGAAGATTGTGAGCATGATTGCATAAGGAGATGAAACGTCACCTCTATGCTTTAAACATAAGATATTCTGCACATACTGGAAATCTTGAGCAACATCGGAAAATGCTGGAGGAACTCAGCAAGAACATCTACGGGGGGCGTGGGAGGGATAAACAGGCAAAACTTTGGGCTGAGTAGTTCTCTTGAATTCAGGAGTACTATTAGGAGCTGCTTTTCCCACATAAAGTCTAGCAAAAATATGGAATGATCTACTCTAATGCAATGGGAGCTATTTCAATTAAAATTTCAGAACTATGATTGACAGTTTTTATCAGTTAAAATGATGTACATCAAAGACAATTAAGTAGGGTTAAGGATCAGTTATGATCTAATTGAAGAGTAAAACATGCCCAAGTGGCATTTCTCATGTGGAGCCTACCCAAGTCTTTTATGATTTTAGCCATTGTCTGAAAATTTCTATCCAGCGAACTTCTCTCCACCTTCAAACTCTGACTCCTCATCTCTTTTTCTCTAGTCCTGATGAAGGGTCTCAGCCCAAAACATCGACTATACTCCTTGCCAGAGATGCTGCCTGGCCTTCAGTGCTCCTCCAACAATTTTGTGTGTGTTGCTTGGATTTCCAACATCTGCAGATAGTTTGCGATGCAGACTAATTTGTTGCTTTTACAGCATTGGGTTGCAAAGGCATTTTTGTTAAGGCCTGAGCTGAAGATTGAAAATTATATTGGTGTATATGATACAATACCTCCATGTTGTCACGTTGCCAAAGAACACTATACATCAGCTTCACAATGGGAGATAACATCCAAGGACACAGGATGTAAATCCAATCTAACTTTGTTTATGTTTAGAGCATAAATAAGATCAATAGGCAGTGAGCGTAAGCAATAAAGATATAATATGGCAGAGATCTATTTCAAACAAGTGAAGGAAGCGTTACACATTAGCTCGGCTTGGCGGACATTTGATTCAAAGTCAAAGTGAAAGTAAATTTATTATCGAAGTACGCATATGTCATCAAGTACTATTTTGAGATTCATTTTCTTGCAGACATTTATAGGAAAGTAAAAAATTTTCCTGTAAGTTTACATGACCTAAGTGTACAGAATAGCGGCCAGAAAGCCAGCAGATGGGATGCGAGCCCATGATCGACTCCATGTCTCGTGAACTTGCCGATTAAAGCATCGGGGAAGATTGTAATTATCAAGACAGGTGTGGAAGGCGAACGAATATTCAATGCAGTCTTCCAGCCTCTCGCTTGCTGCTGCTGGAGAAGTAAGTGTGTGTGTGGTGGTGTCTCCCCTCTCTCATTCGCTGCTCCTGAGGGAAGATCCTTGTGTTCAGGTGATCTTTCTCTCCTCCATCAATGCTGTCAGTGGATGGTGCCAGAACAAGGTTTAGTCAATGCGGATTGTAGATTTGGACTATAATTCAGGGTTATGATGTGTTCTAGTTTCTAGGCCCAGTTCTGGTTGCTCTTTTTTGTTAATACTTTTGGGCAATTTTTGAATCAGGGCAGCCTGCAGATAATGAACACTGAGCCGAATGGTACTGAAATATGCCTTTTGATTTTGTATTTTATATTCTAAGTTTTCATTCATTTTTCTTGTTTGCTGTTTGTGCAATTTTTTTGTGTGTGGGAGGAGGGGGTTTTGATGTTTGATGCTTTTTTTAATGAATTGTTTCCATTGTTCTTTGTTTCATGACTGACTATGGGGAAGACGAATTTCAGGGTTGTACACTGCATACATACTTTGATAATAAATGTTCTTTGAATCTTTGAAAATATAAACATGCAATAGAATATGTGAATACTATAAATAACAAAGACTGGCAAAAGCAGGCATATCTTGCAAATAATAAAAAAGAAAAATAAATAATACTGAGAGCATGAGTTGTAGAGTTCTTGAAAGTAAGCCTACAGTTGAGAAGTCAGTTCAGCATTGAGGTGCATGATGTTACTCACATTGGTTTAGGAGACTAGTAGTCAGAGGGTAATAACTGTTCCTGAACTGGTGGTATGGGACATAAGACTCCTTTATCTCCAGCCCAATAGTAGTAGCAAGAAGAGAGCATGGCTTCAATGGTGGAGGTCTTTGATGATGGATGCTACTTTCTTGAGGCAGTGCCCTATGTAAAGGTGTTCCATAATGGGGAGGACTTTGCCTGTGAAGGACTAGGCTGCATCCACCAGTTTTTGTATACTTTTCTGTTCCTGGGCATTGGTGTTTCCACACCAGTCCATGATGCAACCAGTCAGGATATTCTCCATAGTGTATCTATTGAAGTTTGTCGAATGTTTAGGTGACATGCCAAAACTACACAAACTTCTAAGAAAGTAGAGGCACTACTGTTCCTTCTTTATAATGATACTTACAGCAGGTGCTGGTCCCAAGACACATCCTCTAATATGGTAATGCCAAGGAATATGAAAGTTTCTCTCTCTTATCCCCTATTGAGGACCAGCTCATGGACCTCCAGCTTCTTCAACAATAATCACTCTTTGGTTTTGCTGAAGTTGAGAGAGGGATTGTGGTTATGGCACCATTCAGCCAGATTTTCATTCTGCTTTCTATATGCTGATTCATCATGACCTTTGATTCAACCAAAAACAGTGGTGCATAAGCAAACTTAAATATGTCATTGGAGTTGTACTTAGCCACACAATCAGAAGTATAATGTGAGTAGAGCAGGGGCTAAGCACACAGTCTTATGTGTCATCTTTAATATCTCTTTGAAACAGTCCACTGTCCCTGCAGGCCTCAAGGCAGCTTCCATCATTCCATTGCCCAAGAGAGCTATGGTAACTGGCCTAAATGATTGCCACCTAGTGGCACTGACTTCAACATTCATGAAGTGCTTTGAGCAGCTGGTAATGGATCATCTCAAATTCCACCTTCCAACCACAATGGACCCTTTCCAGTGTGCCTACCATTCGTACTAGTCCACTGTTGATGCTATAGTTTCAGCCCTCCACTCTATCCTGTCCCACCTAAGAAAACAATTCCCTAAACACCAGGATGTTGTTCATTGACTTTAGCTCCACATTTAACACAATCATTCTTCAAAGGCTGGTGGGTAAACTGTCCTTGTTGGGACTCAACACCCTTCTCTGTAAGCGTATCTTAAGCTTCTTGATGGGAAGATCCCAATCAGTCTGAGTTGGCAGCAACATCTCAAGCACCATTATGCTGAACACTGATGCCCTCCAGGGTTGTTTGCACAGCCCACCGCTATTCACGTTGCCCACTCATAACTGCATGGCCAGATCCAGCTCAAACCACATCATCAAGGTTGCTTGTGAACAGTGGTTGGTCTTATCAGCAACAAGGATGAGTCAGCATACAAAGAGAAAGTAGAGTGGTTTGTTAAATGGCATCAGAACAATAATTTGATTCTCAACTTGGACAAGACAGAAGAGATGATTGTGGACCAGGACAATGCAGGTTGACCACTCTCCACTGCACATCAATGGCTCTACCTCGGAGAGAATGAAGAGCATAAAGTTCCTTGGTGTGTACATAACCTGGACCCACAACACCTCCTCACTCTTGAAGAAGGCACAGCAGCATCTACACTTTCTGAGAAGATTGAGACATGCATGGCTCCCCAACCCCATTCTAAGAACTGTCTATAGGAGAGCCTTCGAGAGAAGCTTGTCTGGCTGCTTCATTGTGCAGTACAGAAGCTGCAAGGCATCAGACTACAAGACCCTACAGATGACAGTAACGTCCAGCAAGAGGATCATTGGGATTATTCCTCCCCTGACCTGTTTGTGACCTTGGCTAGTGGTGTTGTAAATGAAGGGACCAAAGCATTATTGAGGATCCCTACCACCCATCCCACAATCTCTTTGAGTCTCTACCGTCAGGAAGGAGGTACAGAACACCTGGACTAGGACTGCTAGACTGGGTAATAGTTTCTTGTCTCAGGCTGTGAGACTAATGAATAGACACTACTGAGGTGTCGTCACAAGGACAATGATTCCCTCTGCTGTGCTTTATGACATGCATCTGAATTATACTTTGGTTTGTGTGCTGTATGTAATATGGTTTGTGTGGGTGCACTGTGGTCTGGAGGAACCCCATTTCATTTGGTTATATATATATGTATAATCAGATGGCAATAAGCTTGAATTTGATCTTAAACTTGTGATGCACCTTTGCTGGTTCTGAGTGTGGAGGAGATGTTGTTGCTAATCTGCACTGACCAGGGTCTGCAGGTGAGGAAACCAAGGATCAAATTGTAAAGGGTGGAAGGGTGGTATTAAGGCTTAGGTCTAGGTGATACAGATGCTACCAAGTTTAGGATCTTTGTATCTATGCACAAAAAAAAATCCCATGCAAGACTGTAAGGAATAAAGGTACTGTAATGGCTTTGATTTAAGTATATTCAGTTTTTTATGTCTTTGTTTTCGAGTGTTCTTGAATATTTTTACATATTTTAGATTAAACTCAAAAAACATTTGTTACAAATTTTGGATATTTATGCATGTTAGAAATATTAATAAATATGCATAGATTTGACATCAAGCTTCAGTCTGGCTTTTACAGCTGTCAGTGATTTACATCTTTACATAGGCATAGATTTCAATAAATTTCATCACTATTTCAGCATTTGAACAGATGACCTTGCAGTGACTTAGTTTTATTGTGTCTCTGATGTTTTTAGACTGTCGCAGATTGATTTACTTTATTATTTATATTTCTATCTCAAAAGAAGAGCATAAGAACTCAACAGCACTACAAAACATTATTAATCTTAACTTAATTATTAAACTTAGCTCCTATGCATACTTTCTTAATGCATATTTATACATCTGTATCCTAATACTGGAATTTGCAATTTGATCACCTGAAGTAAGTGTGTAACTATTGCTAGTTCATAAATTAGCTAGAGTTTGTTCATTTTAATTATATAAATCTTGTTATTAGCATGCATTCACCCAAAAGTTTATGTTGTATTCAAAAACCTACACATACACATACACATACACATACTGACTTACTCAATCAGAATCAGATATAATATCACCAGCATATTTTGTGAAATTCATTAACTTCACAGCAGCAGTACAATGAAATACGTGATAAATAAATACTGAGAAAAAAATAGTGTATGTCTATTAAATAGCAAATTTAAAATTAAGTAGTGCAAAAACACAACAGAAATAAAGGAAGTAGTGTTCATGGATTCAGTGTCCACTTAGAAATCAGGTGGCAGAGGGGAAGAAGCTGTTCCTGAATCACTGAGTGTGTGCTTTCAGGCTTTTGTACCTCATCCCCAATGGTAACAATGAGAAGCGGGCATATACTGCCTGGTAGGGTTCTTTAATGATAGACTCCTCCTTGAAGAAGACCTGCTTGTTGAAGATGTCTTGGATACTATGGAGGCTAGTACCCATCAAGAAAGTTAAAGTCTTTAAAGTCTGTCCCGAGACAGGCATCAGGCTGGTGCTTATGCCAGTTTCTGTGGCAAAAAGTGACTGAGAGTATGAGACTCCCCCACCAGATAGGTCGCCAGTCTATCATGAGGTTAACCCCCAGCAGTTTCGCCGATACCCGTTTTCAGCTGGATGGACTGGAGCAATGTCCGGTTAAGTGCCTTGCTCAAGGACACAACACGTTGCCTTGGCTGGGCTTGAACTCACAAACTTCAGATCGCTAGTCCAACGCCTTTACCACTTGGCCACGTGCCACACCCATCAAGAAGCTACCTAATTTTACAAATTTCTGCAACCTACTTCAATCCTGTGTATTAGCCCTCTTTCCCATACCAGACAGTGATGCAGCCTGGCAGAATGTTCTCCATGGTACATTTGTAGAAGTGTTTTAGTTGACAAACCAAGTTTCCTCAAGCTCCGCTGTCTTGCCTTCTTTATATCCGCATCAATATGTTGCATTCAGGCTAGGTCCTCAGAGGTCTTGGCTCCCAGGAGTTTGAAATTGTTCACTCTCTCCACTTCTGATCCCTTTATGAGGATATGTTTGTGTTCCCTCAACTAAACCTTTCTTAAGTCCACATTCAGCTCTTTAGTCTTGCTGGCAATGAGAGCAAGGTTGTTGCTGTGACACCACTCAACTAACAGGTATAAATATCACCAGACTAGACATGCCTTAGGCATCATCCCTGAAGAGGATGGCAGAGATCGTTATTGAAACGTTCATTATAATTGATACATGTACCTGGCTGGAAGCCTGAGAAGAGTTTATTTGTCATATACTGTGGGAAAGCATTCCTTTTTTAGCAATGGATCCTTTTATAACTGGTATATCTCATTCCTGTATGCCCTTTCATCACCATCTGAAATTCTACCAACAATGACCGTATCATCAGCAAACTTATAGATGACATTTGAGCTATGTCTAACCACACAGTCATGGGTGTTTAGGGAGTAGAGCAGTGGGTTAAGCACACACCCCTGTGGTGTGCCAGAGTTGATTGTCAGCAAGGTGGAGCTGTTATTTCCAATCCCCACAGATTGTTGTCTTCCAGTAAGGAAGTCAAGGGTCCAGTTTCAGAGGGAGGTACAGAGGCCCAGGTTCTGTAGTGTTCCGACCAGGACTGTAGGATGATGTTAAATGCTGAGCTATAGTCAAAAAACATCATCCTGACATAGGTATTTGTAATGTCCACGTGATCCAAGGCCACGTGGAGAGCCTTTGAGATTGTGTCTGCTGTAGACCTATTGTGGTGACAGGCAAATTGCAGAGGGTCCAGGTCCTTACTGAGACAGGTGTTGATTCTAGCCACGACCAACCTCGCAAAACATTCTGGCACCATAGATGTGAGTGTTTCTGGATGATAGCTATTAAGACAGCTCACAATACTTCTTGGGAACTGATATAATTGTTGTCCTTTGGAAGCAGGAGGGAAGTTCCAACCGTAGCAATGAGAGATTGAAGGTATCTTTGAGCACCCCTGCCAGTTGGTTAGCAGGCACTCCATCAGTCCCAGCTGCCTTGTAAAGGTTCACTCTCTTGAAAGACAGCCTAGCTTTGGCCTCTGAAACAGAGATCACAGGGCCACGGGATGCTGAAGGGACCCTCATTGCTGTGGCTTTGTCCTCAAAGTGAGCATAAAAGGTATTGAACTCATCTGGTAGTGAAGCATCACTGCCATTCATGATATTGGATTTTGGTTTGCAAGATGTAAAGGCCTGCAAACCCTGCTAGAGTTGTCATACATCTGATGTTGCCTCCAACCTTTCCCTAAACTATTTCTTGGCTCTTGAAATAGCCCACCACAAGTCATACCTGGTTTTCTTATGCAGACCTGGGTCACCAGACTTACAAATCTAGCCCTCAGCAGACTATGAACCTCCTGGTTCATCCATGGCTTTTGGTTTAGGAATGTACAGCAAGTTTTCATAGTCTTACACTCATCCACACAAGTTTTAATCTATGCTGCTAAAAGACCTTTCAAAATCCTTCATCTCTGCTCTCAATTAGAACTCACAAGCAAAGCCAAGTGCCATTCCCTATCAATAACATTTATTTTCTTTATCTGCATGTAGTGACAAAGGTATCCTTTGAGAGAATAAGGTTTATTGAATAATTCAATCAAACCTGTTGGCTGTAATAAGTAACTAAAACTGTTTTGATGGACATTATTTTTATCCTCATCTCAGTGAATTTTGCTGTAACAAATACACAGTGTTTATTGGGAGAGGTCGTTGTGCTTTTTGTCTGAAGTTCTCTTTCCTCTATTCCTCCAGCAGACCCAATTTTCTGACTTTGATTTTGTTTGCTATATAATCAATTGTCTACCACAAACTTATAATACACCTTAGCCAGTGACTGGAATATTATTGTCATAGACACACTATCTTTTGTTTATGGACCATGGCATTCTCCAGCAGAAACAGATTCTGAATCCATGTTGAGAAATAGAACATCTAGACAATGCATTGCAGAACAATTCTTTACAAGGGTAAATTAGGCACTTTGCAAATGGCATTAAAAAGACAATATAAATTTGTTTCACTCCTAAAGCATGACTAACCGCTGTTTCAAAGGGATAAATGATGTTAAAGTTTCGACAATGAGAAAGGTCTGCATTAGTGAATCCATCGTCTGTAAATCTTAATGATGCAACCTGCTATGACCTGGCAAATGCTTGACAGCTCTTAAATAAACTATTCTCTTTCTGTTTATTTCTCTTATATGCATGTAGCAATAGTTTGTTGTAGCTTCATTGTTTAAACCAAGATATTATGGAAAAAATTCATAGCATATTTTTAAACAAGCAAACAATCCAGGTAACATATCTGGAAAACCACATCATGTACAAAGTGGCAATTCCAGACCAAACTTGATTCACTGGGGCATGATGGACAGCTATAGCATGGCTTGAATACTATGACCTCTTACAAATTGAAACCAGGCAACAGAGGTGACAACAAGGCTTCTCTCTTAGGTGAGCTCAATGACTTCTATGCTCGCTTTGGCCTTCATGAACTCCCACAGCTCCCAATGATGGTGAGAATTCAGTCTCTGAGGCTGACGTGAAAGCATCCTTCAGGAGGGTAAAACTATGGAAAGCATCAGCCCAGATGGGGTGCATGGCTGGGTACTAAAGACCTATGCTAAATAACTGGCTGAAGTATTCACCAATATCGTTAACCTCTCACATTGGCAGTCTGAAGTACATATCTGCTTCAAGCAGGCTTTGATTATACCAGTGCCTAAAGAGATTGCGGTGACCCGCCTCAGTGACTATTGTTCAGTAGCACTTTCATCCACAATGATGAAGTGCTTTGAGAGATTGTGATGAAACATAGCAACTCCTGCCTGAGAAGTGATTTGGATCCGCTAGACTTTGCTGACCAGTGCAGCAGGTCAACAACAGATGCTATTTTATTGGCTCTTCACTCAACCTTGGAACATGTGGACAGCAAAGATGCATGTATCAGTATACTCTTTATCGACTACAGCTCAGCATTCAACACTATCAACCCCTCAAAACTAACCAATAAACTTCAAGATCTTGGCCTCCTTGTGCAATTGGATCCTCAATTTCCTCACTGGAAGACCCAAGTCAATTCAGATTGGCAACATCTCCTCCATGATCTCCATCAGCACAGTTGCACCACAGGGCTGTGTGCTTAGCCCCTGCTCTACTCTCTTTATACATATGACTGTGAAGCTAAGCACAGCTCCAATGCCATATTTAAGTTTGCTGATAACTGCCATAGACTAAAAATTTGTTTGAATTGTGCCACAACACCTTCTCAATCAATGCCAGGGAGACCAAGTAGCTGATTACTGACTTCAGGGGGAGGAAATCAGAGGTTAATGAGCTAGTCCTCACTGGGGGATCAGAGGTAGAGAGAGAGTTGGCAATGCTAAATTCCTCAGTGTTATAATTACTGATTATCTGACCTGGGAAAGCACATAAGTGCAATTACAAAGAAAGTACAGCAGTGTCTCCACTTCCTTAGATTTTGTGAAGATTCAGCAGGACATCTAAAACTTGGACAAACTTCTATAGATGTGTGGTGGAGAGTTTATTAATTGAATGCATCATGGCATGATATAGAATCACTAATGCCCTTGACTGGAAAATCCTACAAAAAGTAAGGGATACAGCCTAGTCTGTCATGGGTAAATCCTTCCCCACCATTGAGAATGGAGCACTATTGTAGGAAAGCAGCATCCATCTTTGAAGACCCCAGCACCTGGGCCAGTCTCTCTTCTCACTACTGCCATCAGAAAGAAGGCACAAAAGCCTCAGGACCCACAAAACCAAGTAAAGGAACAGTATTACCCCTCAGGCATCAGGTTCATGAACCAAAGTGGATAACTTCACTCGCTCCAATACTAAACTCTTCCCACAACCTATGGACTCACTTTCAATGACTCTTTATTTCATGTATTTATTTTTCTCTTTTGTATTGGCAGCTTCTTGTCCTTTGCACATTGGTTGTTTGTCCATACTATTGGATGTGGTCTTTCGTTGAATTTATCTTATTTCTTGGATTTACTGTGTATGCCCACAAGAAAACAACTCTCAGGGTTGTGTATGATGGCATATATGCACTTTGATAATAAAGTTATTTTGAACGAACTTTGAAAATGCATTTTGTTTGATTTGTTCTCCAAGATAAACTGAAAGTATATTATAGATGTCAAGGGAACAATTTGTTAAACATTTAAGAATGGTGAAAGGTTGGTGTAGAAGGAAACTACTGCAGGTGCTGGAGAAAAGAAATAGAGATAGAGAGTGCTATGAATACTTAGTAGATTAAACAGCATCTGTGCAGAGAGGAATAAAGTTACATTTAAAGTTAACGACCTTTCATGTGAAATTGTATCAATGTAGAATTTCTTAGGAAATGCAATATGCAGCATTTCAAGTAAGATTTTTTTGAATGAGTTATATAATAGCCTTACAGAAATGCTTTGCTATCCAGCTGATTCCTAATTGCTTACCTGGCTATCAAGGGTTGTATCAGCTTTGAAATAGCTTGCACATCTGAGAATATCTCTCATTTTTTGCAAATATTTAATAAGTATTCAGAATTAAACATAATATTTGGTAAGAGATCATGGAATTAGGGGTAAAATGGTTAGCAGATTAACTGAAAGATAGCAGAAATTAGGATAATTGGATAATTTCCTCGCAAATCAACTCCTACAGTCTAGAAATCAAGCTGCTGCACCTCCTCTGAATGCAAGAAGATCAAAATTATAAGCAGTACTCCAAATATGGCCTCACGAAGTCCCTGTACAATTGCAGATGTTGTAACATTAACAGTCCATTTGCTAGGCAAGAAAGGGCAACCACAAGGAAATCTGCAGATGCTGGAAATTCAAACAACACACACAAAATGCTGGTAGAACACAGCAGGCTAGGCAGCATCTATAGCGAGAAGCGCTGTTGAAGTTTTGGGCCGAGACCCTTCGTCAGAACTAACTGAAAGGAAAGATACCAAGAGATTTGAAAGTTGGGCAGGGAGAATGCGAAATGATCGGAGAAGACCGGAGGAGGTGGGAAACATTTATTTTTCACTTGTAAATATTTGTACTTGCATTCTAACTTGCTGTTTTCATCTGTAGGGGCATCCAAATTCCTCTGTACATGGCTTTTTTTCCTGTTTTTCATGGGCAAGGCAACCTAGATCCTCTGTAAAACAGCATTCTACAATCTCTCCACTTTTCATTATTTTCCCCCAGTACCATAACCTATTACTTTGTGATGCAAACATTTATGTGCCAACTTACAAAGTGCCTTCTGAAAATTCAAACAGTCCATATCTACTAGTTTTCTTTATCTGCCTTTCTTACAATTTATTGAAAGAACTATGCATTAACTAATGAGTTGCTGCAAAGATAAATGCTGGGGCATCAAACAGTTCCTCATCCTACTCTATATCCCTTTGCAGTTTACTGGCATACTTCTTACAACTAGGTAATAAATTCCAGATGGTAGCGATAGCAAATTACAAGATGACAAGGACTACAGTATCGGAAAGGATAAAGGTAAGTCCAGCATATGGAGAAAAGTTTGTCAGATGGAGTATGATGTGGAGAAATGGGGGTTTATCCACTTTGGTAGGAAGAACAGAAGAGAAAAATCTTGTTTAAGAGGGGGGAGACTAAGAATACTGCTTTAGAGAGGGTCTGGGTGTCCTTATATACAAAAATAGAAATGAAATGCACATGTAGAAAGTTGTTGCAATGTCAAATAAAATAATGATTTTTATTGAAAAATTAAAAATAGTGTAGTCTTCTATAACTGCAGAGAAATTTTGTGAGACCATACTGAGACTGCTACGATTTAGGTTTCCTCGCATTCAGGGCATTTTATGGGTCTGATTTCTGAAATATAGCGGCTCTGTTATGAGGAATGATTGAACAGGTTAGGCTCATGCTCATTGGTGTTTAAAATGAAAAAGAGGATTATGTTATTGATAGGTTTAATATTCTGAGAGATCTTAACGAAATATATGTCAAATGGATATGGATCCTGAGGGGAAAGTGGAACTAAAGGATATTGATTCAGAATAAGGACCTGTTCAATTAAGATGGAGTTCAATACATACTTCTTTCTCTCAAAGCATTATATATTTTTGGTATTCTCAATCAAGAGTGACATGGAGGTTGGAATATTCAAAATTGAGAGAGTGTTAACAAATGGGGGAACCACGGTTATTGGGAATGGGCAGGAACATGGAGCCAATGCAGAGATTAGATTAGCCATTATCTTACTGACTCCAGCGAAAGCTTGAATAGCAATGTGGCCCATTTCTGTTCTTATTTATGCTATTATGATCAATATCTACTTATTCCTCTCACGAATATCCAGAATATTCTGTGTTTATATTAACTTAGGCAACACAATACTCAGAAATGTGTCTGGGCCTTCAGAGAGGAAATAAAGACATCCTGACTGCAAGGTAATCAGACTTCCTTCCCTCCTTCCCTTCCCCCTCAAACATTTGTTACACATTTACCCTTATTCCCGCTTGGCAAGGTCTCGGAATGTGGAGCAATCATATTGCTGAAACATTTGACTGAAACATAAGATTATTCTGATGAGAAAGTTTTTAAAAAAGGCAGATTCTGCTTTAATGAATCTCTATTTAGATATCTCTTTCATTTGCTTTCAATTATGTTGGATCATCTTGAATCTGAAAACTAAAAACAAATGATAAAGAGGCAACATCTAATAATAATGTTACAGATTTTTGTAAATGCTTGGAATTCAAGTCTATTTGCAGGAGCCTTCTAAAAGGCTGAGGTGATAGGGAGAGCTGTTTGACCTTCAGCCTTTTCCCCAAATAGTGGCAAAATCCATATGTCTATCTAAATGATAAAACAGTTTTCATGACAAGCTTAAGAATTGGGAAAACAGAAGAGTGCATATGGGCCCAGGCAGATTATGTCACATTCAATATCATGTCCTAGCATGTCTGATTTCTGAAGGATATTTCTTTCCTTTTTCAATATTCCTTTTGCTGCAAGGTATCCATTTGTGTAAAAATTCAGATAAGATTAAGTGATTGGTGACTGAAGTGGAATATTAACTATCAATTTTCCTCCTATAGGGCAACGCTGATTGTACTTTTGTAACAGTGTACAAACAAATTGATGACAAGATTTTGCCACCAACCCTGACAAATTGTGTTGGGTCAAGTTGGATTAGGTGCATGTGAACTTCTTCCTTTGAGGTCAGCATGTGACATTGGTTGTGAGTTGGTGCTTTCCCCTATTGATGCAGGCCATTCCTACTTGGCTCGGACTTACTGCGCTCCAGATGGTACGTGTTCAATATGATTCCACGCATGGGGTCTGTGACTTGATTGATATCGCTTCTATGCCTTGCATGTACCAACCTGTTGGCAACACTACAGTTATAGAGCGTGTTTTTTTCCCCATAAAATAACCAGCGAGGATGATCCTGAAATTCCTGAGGGATGGCTTCATGATCAACATGTTTATTCAGCCCATACAAATGCACAAGAAGTGCTATGAAGTACATAATAATTATGGAGTGAACACAAATGCTGGAGAAGCTTAGCAGATTAGGCCGCATCGATGGTGAGGAATCAACACTCAGCGCTTCAAGATGAGACCCTTCATCGGGACTGGGAAAAGGGGGGAGAAGGCAGGAAAAGAAGGTGGAGGGGTGGGGGTTTGGGAAAGGAGTACGAGCTGGCAGGTGATATGTGAAACCAGGTGAGAGGGAAGGTGGGTGGGTGGGGTAGGAGGGATGAAGTGAGAAGCTGGGATGTGATAAGTGGAAGAGATAAAGGGCTGAAGAGGAAGGATTTGTCTTTTTCATTTTCACCTATTGTCACTATAGATAGCCCCAATATCCTCATTTTCACTGTGGATATCCAGTCACTATACACATCTACCCCCACCCCCCATCAGGAAGGCTTTAAAGCTCTCTTTCTGGACAGCAGACTTAACAGCTCTTCTCCATTACCACCCTCCTCAGTTTCTGGAGCTGATTCTTCACACTCAACAGTTTCTCTTTCAGCTCCTCCCATTTTCTCCAAACTCAAGGTGCAGCCATGGGCTGTGTCTGTCTTTTCATCGGCTATGTGGAACGGCCCTTTTTCATTGGTAGTGCTCCCAACTCTTCCTGTGCTACATCTATGACTGCATTCAGGGCTGCTGCTTGCACATGCTGAGGTCATCAATTTCAATAAATTTGCCTCGATCCTGTCCTTAAATTTATTTGGTCCATCTCTGATACCTCTCTCCACTCTCTTGATCTCTGTGTCTCCATCACTGCAGACAGCCAGTCTACTGATATTTTCACAAACCTATGAACTCTCACATCTATCTTGACTATACCTCATCCTCTCTTGTCACTTGTAAAAATGCCATTCCCTTGTTTCGGTTCCTTCATCTCTGCCTCATCTGTTCTCAGGATGAGGCTTTCCATTCCTGAGATATCAGCCTTCTTCAAAGATCAGGGTTCCCTATCCTCTACAATTGCTGTTCCCCTCATCACATCTCCTATGGCTATCAGACATCTACCTCATCCCTTCTTCTCACCGTCATAACAAGATAATGTTATGCTTGTCCTTCCCTACAACCCCATGAACCTCCAAATTTAGCATATCATTCTTCATAACTTCTTCCATCTTCAACAGGATCCTGCCACTAAACTCATCTTTCACTCCCCCCCCCCACCCACCTACTCTTTGCTGTCTGCAGGGATTTATCACTCCCTTGTTAATTTATTCCTCCCCACTTATCCCCCTCCTGATACCTATCCCTGCAAGTGGAATAAGTGCTAAATGTGCCCCTACACTTCCTTCTTCATGACCATTCAGGGCCACATACACATCTTCTTGGTGAGGCAACACTTCACCTGTGAAGTGTCCTTATACAACTTCCTGTACATCAGTGAAACCCAACATAGTTTGGGGAACTGATTCATTAAGCACCGTCCATCAGAAAAGACAGGATTTGCTGGTGGCTACACATTTCCATTTGACTTCCTATTCCTATTGCAAAATGTTGGTCCATGCTATTTACATTCACAATGAGACCACTCTCATTTTGGAGGAGAAACACCTCATGTTCTGTTAAGGTAGCTTCCAATCTGATGGCATGAACATTGATTTTCTTAACTTTCTCTCTTTTTTCATTTCCATTTCCATTCTGGCTCCATCTTACAATGTCTCTTCTCTTTACTTCCCCATTACCTCCTTTTAATGTCCCTCTTTCCATTCTTTCTTTCATGATCCGTTTTCTTCTCCTGTCATATTCCTCCTTTGTCAATCCTTTACCTCTTCCACCTTTCACCTCCCAGCTTCTCTCTTCATTCACTCTCCCCACACACCCAACTTACCCGGCACTTACTGTCACCCATTACCTTCCAGCTTATACTCCTCCCTCCCACCTTCTTATTCTGGCTTCTTCCTTCATTTCTTTCTTGTCCTGATAAAAGGTTTTGACTTAAAATGTTCACAGTTTATTCCTCGCCATAAGTGCGGCCTGACCTGCTGAGTTCCTCTGGTATATTTTGTGTGTTGCTCCAGATTTACAGTATCTGTTTAATCCATTGTGTTTATATTAATTGGGAATGCCAGTAACATCAGGGCTTGGCTCTCACTGCCCTGAAAATGACTTGTGAAGTGTGAAAGAACAAGACATGCTACTAATACATTTGTTTTCACCTTTTGCCATGATATCTAACCAAGTGGTGTCATGATGAGTTTCAGCGAAGGTAGAAATGTGATTTATTTTGAGATCACACAGTATGTGGTACAAAAGAAGAGTTTCTACCCTTCTGTTTATGTTCCTAATAATCTCATTGACCTAATCCAAAATGGACATACTTAGGTATCTAACAGTTATTTCTTCCTGTATAAGTGAATAGAAAAGCCATGGTTATCACAACTTATTGAACAGATTTCTCTAATGCAACATTTGAGTTTACCACTGGATTCCATTCAGCATTTGATGTCGGGGCACAGCTCAGAAAAGGTGAAGAATGGCCACAAGTTTGAGATTGTGTGATAATCTCAAGCTTGATTTCAAAGGAAGTGACATAGGATAAGAAGATGTAGAATACTTACAGTGGCATGCAAAAGTTTGGACACCCCTTGTCAAAATCACTGTTATTGTGAATAGCTAAGTGAGTAAAAGATGACCTGATTTCCAAAAGGCATAAAGTTAAAGATGACATGTTTATTTAATATTTTAAGGAAGATTACTTTTTTTTATTTCCACCTTTCACAGTTTCAAAATAACAAAAAGGAAAAGGGCACGAAGCAAAAGTTTGGGCACCCTGCATGGTCGGTACTGAGTAACACCCCTTTGGCAAGTATCACAGCTTGTAAACACTTTCTGTAACCAGCTAAGAGTCTTTCAATATTTGTGGATTTTGAGGTGTGCTTAGGTCATTATCCTGTTGTAGAAGCCATCCTCTTTTCATCTTCATCTTTTTTATAGATGGTGTGATATTTGCTTCCAGAATTTGCCGATATTTAATTGAATTCTGGCTGGTGGCGCAGTGATATCAGCGTCGGACTCCAGAGCAAAGGTTCCCAAGTTCGAATCCAGTCAGGTTGCTCCGGGACAAGCTTTCCATCCGTGCCCGGTTGAGTGTTGAGCTCGCACCTCAGCCTAGTAAAAAAAACACACTGCGCTGTGAGAAGGATGTGGGGGACCACTCACAGAATCTTTCCTCCAAGCCAAACACTTGAAAAAAAATAAGTGGTCACCAAGGCTCTGGCAGAGTATGGCACACACAAAAATAAATTGAATTGATTCTTCCCTCTACCAGTGAAATGTTCCCCATGCCACTGGCTGCAACACAAGCCCAAAGAATGATCGATCCACCCCCATGCTGAACAGTTGGAGAGGTGTTATTTTCATAAAATTCTGCACCCTTTTTTCTCTAAACATATTGTGTTAAAAGCTTATCATGGCCAAAAAGTTCCATTTTAACTTCATCTGTCCACAGGACTTATTTCCAAAATGAATCAGGCGTGCTTAGATGTTCCTTTGCAAACTTCTGATGCTGAATTTTGTGGTGAGAACACAGGAAAGGTTTTCTTCTGATGACTCTTCCTTGAAGATCATGTTTGTGCAGGTGTGGTTGCACAGTAGAACAGCGCACCACCACTCCAGAGTCTGCTAAATCTTCCTGAAGGTCTTTTGCAGTCAGATGGGGGTTTTGATTTGCCTTTCTAGCAATGCTACAAGCAATTCTCTCGGAAAGTTTTCTTTCGGAAAGTCTTCCAAACCTCAACTTGACCTCCACCATTCCTGTTAACTGCCATTTCTTAATTATATTACTGTATGAACTGAGGAAACGGCTACCTGAAAATGTTTTGCTATCTTCTTATAGCCTTCTCCTGCTTTGTGGGCATCATTTATTTTAATTTTCAGAGTGCTAGGCAGCTGCTTAGAGGAGCCCTTGGCTGCTGATTGTTGGGCAAGGTTTGAGGAGTCAGGGTATTTATAAAGCTTTGAAATTTGCATCACTTGGCCTTTCCTAACAATGTGACCAAGTCATAGCCCTAACAAGCTAATTAAGGTCTGAGACCTTGGTAAAAGTTATCTGAGAGCTTGGTAAAAGTTATCTGAGAGCTCAAATCTCCTGGGGTGTCCAAACTTTTGCATGGTGCTCCTTTCCTCTTTTTTCCAGTCTAAAATTGTACAAAACAAAAATAATACACTAATCTTGCTTAAAATGTTGAAAGAAATGTTTCATCTTTAACTTTATGACTTTTGGAGATCAGTTCATCTTCTACTCACTTAACTATTCACAGTAACAGAAATTTTGACCAGGAGTGCCCAAACATTTGCAGACCACTGTATGAGTAGAGTTAAGAAAATGCAAGATGAAAAGACTGATGGCAGATGTGTACAGGCCTCCAAACAGTAGCCAGGATGTGGGCTACAAATTGCAATGAGAGATAGAACAGGCCTGTCAGAAGGGCACATTACAATATCATAGGGGATTTCAATATGCAGGTACTTGTGAAAATTAGGTTGGTGCTGGATCACGAGAGAGCAAATTTGTAGAAGGGCTACAAGCTGGCTTTTTAGAGAACCTTGTGGTTGAGCTCACGAGGTGATCAGCTATTCTGTATTGGGTGCTGTGTAATGAACTGGATTTGATGAGGGTGTTTAAGGTAAAGGAATCTTAGGAAGAGGTGATCATAATATGATAGAATTCACCCTGTAATTTAAGATAGAGAAGCTAAAGTCAATTGTATTAGTATTACAAAGAAGTAAAGGGGATTATGGCAGGTGGTGTAGTGGTATCAGCACTGGACTTCAAGGCTGATGGTCCTGAGTTCAAACCCAGCTGGGTCCCAACTTGGGTAGCAGCAGCATCTGAGTGGAAGAAAGGCCTGGCAATTTACTTCCATAGCTTGCCATGAAAACCCTATGGTCCATGATGTCACAGCGAGTCAGACTTGACTAAACGACTGAAAAACAACAAAGCGGATTATAGAGGCATAACAGCGAAGCTGGCCGAAGTTGATTGGAAAGGGACACCAGCAGAGATGACAGCACAGCAGCAATGCCTAGAGTTTCTGGGTGCAATTCAGAAGACACAGGATAGATACACCCCAAAGAAGAACTATTCTAAAATGCAAGACACCACCATATCTGACTAGGTAAGTCAAAAGTAACATAAATTCAAAAGAGAGAGCATATTATAGATCAAAAAATTGTGGGAAGTTAGAGGTTTGGGAAACTTTTGAAAACATAAGAGGGGAAAAGATGAAATAAGAAGATATGAAATCAACAATATCAAAGATGATAATGAAAGCATTTTTCAAATATAGTGTGTAGAGTAAAACAGAGATGAGAGTTATGACAATAGGTAATAGACTGTAGGTGCAGGAGTAGGCCATTCAGCCCTTCCAGCCAGCACCACCATTTACTGTGATCATGGCTGATCAAACACAATCAGTACTCTATTCCTGCCCTCTCCCCATATCCCTTGACCCTGCTATCTATAAGAGCTCTATCTAACTATCTCTTGAATGCATCCAGAGACTTGGTCTCCACTGCCTTCTGGGACAGAGCATTCCACATATCCACCACTCTCTGGGTGAAAAAGTTTTTCCGCATCTCTGTTCTAAATAACCTACCCCTTATTCTTAAACTGTGGCCTCTAGTTCTGGACTTACCCATCAGCAGGAACATGCTTCCTGCCTCCAGCGTGTCCAATCCCTTAATAATCTTATATGTTTCAATCAGATCCCCTCTCATCCTTCTAAATTCCAGTGTATACAAGCCCAGTTGCTCCAATCTTTCAACATATGACAGTCCCACCATTCCGGGAATTAACCTTGTGAACCTGCGCTGCACTCCCTCAATAGCAAGAATGTCCTTCCTCCAATTTGGAGTCCAAAACTGCACATAATACTCCAGGTGGGGTCTCACCAGGGCCCTGTACAGCTGCAGAAGGACCTCTTTACTCCTATACTCAATTCCTCTTGTTATAAAGGCCAGCATGCCATTAGCTTTCTTCACTGCCTGCTCTACCTGCATGCTTGCTTTCATTGACTGATGTACAAGAACACGTAGATCTTGTTGTACTTCCCCTTTTCCTAACTTGACTCAATTTATATAGTAATCTGCCTTTCTGTTCTTGCCACCAAAGTGGATAACCTCACATTTATCCACATTAAACTGCATCTGCCATACATTTGCCCACTCACCCATCCTGTCCAAGTCACACTGCATTCTCATAACATCCTCCTGACATTTCACACTGCCACCCAGCTTTGTGTCATCAGCAAATTTGCTAACGTTACTTTTAATCCCTTCATCTAAATCATTAATGTATATCGTAAACAGCTGCGGTCCCAGCACCGAACCTTGCGGTACCCCACTGGTCACAGCCTGCCATTCCAAAAGGGACCCATTAATCACTACTCTTTGTTTCCTGTCAGCCAGCCAATATTCAGTCCATGTCAGTACTCTGCCCCCAATACCATGTGCCCTAATTTTGCCCACTAATCTCCTATGTGGGACTTTATCAAAAGCTTTCTGGAAGTCCAGGTACACTGCATCCACTGGCTCTTCCTTGTCCATTTTCATAGTTACGTCCTCAAAAAACTCCAGAAGATTAGTCAAGCATGATTTTCCCTTCATAAATCCATGCTGACTCAGACTGATCCTTCTACTGCTATCCAAATGTGTTATAATTTCCTCTTTTATAATTGACTCCAGCATCTTTCCCACCACTGACGTCAGGCTAACCGGTCTATAATTCCCTGTTTTCTCTCTCCTTCCTTTCTTGAAAAGTGGGACAACATTAGCCACCCTCCAATCAGCAGGAACTGTTCCTGAATCTATAGAATATTGGAAAATGATTACCAATGCATCCACGATTTCTAGAGCCACCTCTTTAAGTACCCTGGAATGCAGACCATCAGGTCCCGGGGACTTATCAGCTTTCAGACTCAACAGTCTATCCAACACCGTTTCTTGCCTAATATAAATTTCCTTCAGTTCATCCTTTACCCTACTTCCTTTGGCCACTATTACATCTGGGAGATTGTTTGTGTCTTCCCTAGTGAAGACAAATTCAAAGTACCTGTTCAACTCAACTGCCATTTCCTTGTTCCCCATAATAAATTCACCCGTTTCTGTCTTCAATGGCCCAATTTTGGTCTTAACTATTTTTTTGCTATTCACATACCTAAAGAAGCTTTTACTATCCTCCTTTATATTCTTGGCCAGTTTACCTTCGTACCTCATTTTTTCTTGGCGTATTGCCTTTTTTGTTATCTTCTGTTGCTCTTTAAAAGCTTCCCTGTCCTCCGGTTTCCCACTCATCTTTGCTATGTTATACTTCTCTTTTATTTTTATACTGCCCTTTACTTCCCTCGTCAGCCAAGGCCACCCCTTACTCCCCTTAGGATCTTTCTTCCTCTTTGGAATGAACCAATCCTGCACCTTCTGCATTATTCCCAGAAATACCTGCCATTGTTGTTCCACTGTCTTCCCTGCTAGGGTATTGTTCCATTGAACTTTGGCCAGCTCCTCCCTCATAGCTCCGTAGTTCCCTTTGTTCAACTGTAATACTGACACATCTGATTTTCCCTTCTCCTTCTCAAATTGTAGGTTAAAACATATCATATTATAGTCGCTACCTCCTAATGGTTGCTTTACCTCGAGGTCCCTGATCAAATCCGGTTCATTGCACAACACTAAATCTAGAATTGCCTTCTCCCTGGTAGGCTCCAGTACAAGCTGTTCTAAGAATCCATCTCGGAGGCACTCCATAAACTCCCTTTCTTGGGGTCCAGTACCATTCTGATTCTCCCAGTCTACCCGCATGTTGAAATCCCCCATGACAACTGTATCATTACCTTTGCGACATGCCAATTTTAACTCTTCATTCAACTTACACCCTACATCCAGACTGCTGTTTGGGGGCCTGTAGATAACTACCATTAGGGTATTTCTACCCTTAGAATTGATATTGGACTGCTGGAAAATGACACGGGAGTGGTGGTGATGGGGGACATGTAAATGGCAGATGAAATGAGTAACTATTTTGCATCAGCTGTCGCTGTGGAATGCTACAAGTTTGAGAGTGTCAGGGGACAGAAGTGAGTGCAGTTGCTATAACTAGGGAGAAGGTGTTTGGAAACCTGAAAGGTCTGAAAGTAGCCAAGTCACCTGGAGCAGATGGTCTACATGCAGAGATCTGAAAGAGGTAGCTGAAGAGATTGCAGAGGCATTAGGAATTGCATTTCATCATGGATCTCTAGGTTCTGGAATGGTTCCTTAGGAGTAGAAAATTGCAAATGTCACTCCACTCTTGTAGAAGGGAGGAAGGCAGAAGACAGGAAATTATAAACCTGTTAGCCTGACCTTAGTGTTTGGGAAGATGTTGGAGTCGATTGTTAAGTATAGGGTTTTGGGGTACTTGGAGGCATGTGGTAAAATAGGCCAAAGTCAGCATAGTTTCCTTAAGGGAACCTCTTGCCTGACATATCTGTTAGAATTATTTGAGAAAACAACAAGCAGGATAGTCAATGGAGAATTGGCAAATATTGTGTACTTGGATTTTCCGAAGGCTTATGACAAGATGCCACACATAAAGCTGGTTAACAAGATAAGAGCCCATAGTATTACAGGAAAGATACTAGCATGGATAGAGCATTGGCTGATTAGCAAGAGGCAAAGAATGGGAATAAAGGAAGCCTTTTGTGATTGGCTGCTGGTGACTAGGGGTTTTCTGCAGGAGTCAGTGTTGGTACTGCTACTTTTTACATTGTAGGTTAATGATTTGGCTAAAGGAATTGATGGCTTTGCGGCCAGTTTTGCAGATGATATGGAGGGGCAGGAAGTGAGAAAGCAAGAATGCTGCAGAAAGACTTGGACAGATTAAGAGAATGGACAAAGAATTAGCAAATGAAATATAGTCAACTAACACACACAAAATGCTGGTGGAACACAGCAGGCCAGGCAGCATCTATAAGGAGAAGCACTGTCGACGTTTTGGGCCAAGAACCTTCGTCAGGACTAACTGAAAGGAAAGATACTAAGAAATTTGAAAGTAGTGGGGGGAGGGGGAAATGCAAAATGAAGGAGAAGACTGAAGGGGTGGGATAAAGCTAATAGCTTAAGTGTAGTGTCGGGAGGTGTCTGGTCATGCACTTTGGTAGAAGGAATAAAAATGTAGAGTATTTTCTAAAGGGGGGGAATTTAAAATCCAAGGTGCAAAGGGACTTGCTGGAATTTAGAAGAATCAGGGGAATCTCATTGAAACTGACTGAATGTTGAAAGGCTGAGGTAGAGTGGATATGGAGAGGATGTAGATTCCCAGACTCCTATATTGGAGAGTCTAGGACCACAGGGCACAACTTCAGAATAGAGGGAAGTCCATTTAGAACAGAGATGAAGAGGAAATTCTTAGCCAGAGGATGGTGAATCTGTATAATTTGTTGCCACAGGCAGCTGTGGAGGCTAGGTCACTGGGTGTATTTAAGGCAGGAGTTGATAGGTTCTTGATCGGTTAGAGCATGAAAGGTTACAGGGAGAAGACAAGAGAATTGGGTTGTGAGGGAAATGGATCAGTCATGATGAAACAGCAGAGCAGACTCAATGGGTTGCATGACCTATTCTGCTCCTATCTTTTTGTCTTATGGTCTTAATGATACTTCTGTAGTAAATATCAATAATTTCACATGGGAACGCTACCATTTCCTTACTGAAGCTAGGTAACACTGCTCTGGCATTCATAAAGAGACAAATGGTAAGTTTTTCAACTTCTGCTCCACCAAGAGTACAAATGTATAGGTGTAACATAAGGCCATGACTTGACTGAAACTTCACTGAAGAAACCTGGACATAAATGAAACCCAGGTGATTAAGAAACCAAAAGAGGAAAAACCCAAGAGCCTTCATTAACTAGTTCCCAATTTAAGCTCAGCTGATATGGGGAGGAAGTTAGAAACATCTTTCAAAATCCACATTGTAATATTATGTGCTGCTTGGAACATATGACACATTAGATTTTTTAATTAGAGATAAAAACATGCATCATAATTTTTAGAAGAAATATTAATAAATCAACAGTGCCAACTGTTATTAGTTTTCATATAACTCTTGGATAATATGTATTGTTCCACTGTCTCCTTTCGATCCTTTCCAATACCAAAACAAATCATCACACTGCAAGACCTACAAATGAAATTAATTTCACGTCATGGAAATGCTACATTTGCACCATAAATGCCAGTTAATCACACACTTCCATTTAGGGATAGTAATTCATGTTATAATGACTTTGCTCATGAGAAGATTTATTGTACTGGTTTAAAACTCAGCCTTGGTGATCCAGAAAGAGAACAAATGCATTTGTGATTCCCACTCCAGCAGGGGGAGAAATATTCTTAAACATTTTCAATCTTAATAGAATCTGTTTTGTCAGTATGTTCACAGTATGCCATTAACCACACTCCTGTTGGTCTCGAAAGGCGCTAATTTTCAGGAAGCAAAATAGCTTTAACATTGTTCTTTCTTTTTTTCTTTAGTATTTTGTTCAGACTCCTTTTCTTGGTTGATATTCTCCTCATTTCTCTACAAGTTAATGCAAATTGACATATTTGTTGTCCTGTCATTCAATCTGTCTTTTATTCTCTCCTTCAATTCCAGTGATTAAAGGGATGGTCTATAAGGAGCAGCATGCATGTTATCCCCGATGCACTAGTGATATTAATCCGATTACCAACTTGCATTACAAGAAAAAGGCACCATAAGTAAACCATGCGACCTTGCATTTGTTTCTCTGTGTGCGTTGCATTCTGAATCAGTTCCACTGTGTAAACGTGCCATCCACACACGTTAGCTTGATCCAGCTGAGTCCACCCTCCATATCCAAGAATTCCACACCCCCCCACAAAAGGTGCAGCAGGTTGAGAGGTGATTATGTCTTAGGCAGTGTATTCTGAGACTCCAGCAACAGACCACCCTGATGATCCATTAAAACCTGTGAAGATTTTGTAAAGGTCAGATAATCTCAGATGTTCAGAAACAATTCAAATAGCTTCAATCAATTTCAAAAAAAGTATTAATAAACCATTAATTTAATTTAAACCAATTTGAAGCCTTAGAAATGACTTAAAATACAAGGTGAAGCAAAAGAAAGAAAATAATTTAGTCACTTAACTGCAGTAGACAGTGCCTTTCAGTCAGGGTCAACAAACCTGTTGTTCATTCTTCAACAACAGCCAGCAGAAGGGATAGATCCAAGCTCACATCTGGTCCGCTTGTCCTATGCACCCAATGGTCTTCTGCTGAGCTCAGTGTGAAACCACATGGAATGAAAATGCTTATTCATGTGCTGGGTTTTTCAGATGGAATTGGGAGTTGGTACAATCTACAAATGCTACGAAATGTGCAGAGGATTGAGTTCAAAAGCCATAGGACCATAGACTATAAGACATAAGAGCAGAATTAGGCCATTCAGCCCATCAAATCTGCTCTGCCATTCCAGCATGGCTGATACCGTATCCCACTCAACCCCATACACGTGCCTTCGCACCATATCCTTTGATGCCCTGACCGACCAGGAAATGATCAACTTCCACCTTAAATATACCCATGGACCTGACCTCCACCACAGTCTGTGGCAGAACATTCCACAGTTTCACTACTCTCTGGCTAAAAAAAAGTCTCTTTACCTCTGTTCTAAAGGGTCATCCCTCAATTTTGAGGGTATGCTCTCTACTTCTTGATACCCCTGCCACAGGAAACCTCCTCTCCACAGCTACCCTATCTAGTCATTCCAACATTTAATAGATTTCAATGAGATCCCCCCCCTACATTCTTCTGAATTCCAGTAAGTACAGGCTCAAGGTTGCCAAATGCTCCTCACATGTTAACCCCTTCTTTCCCAGAATCATCCTCGTGAACCTCTTCTGGACTCTCACCAATGACAACACATCCTTTCTGAATCCAAATCACTGACAAACATAGTGAAAAGTAGTGGTCCCAATACTGACCACAAGGTAATGTGGTAGCCCTATTAAAACACTGGTTACATCACACTTGGGATATTGCGTTCAGTTCTGGTCCCCTCATGTAGAGGTTTTAGAGAGGGTGCAGAGGAGACTTATCAGGATGCTACCTGGATTAGACAGCATACCTTATGAGGACTGGTTGAGTGGTTTTCATATTCAGAGTGAAAGAGGATGACAGGGGACTTGATAGAAGGGTACAAGATGATAAGAGGCATAGACTGAGTGGACAGCCAGATACTTACTCCCAGGGTAGAAATGGTTAATATCAGGGGGCATAACTTTAAGGTGATTGGAGGAAAGAAGTATAGAAGGGGTGTCAGAGGTAAGAATTTTACACTGTGAGTGGTGAGTGCATGTAACACCCTATCAAGTTTAGTGGTAGAGGCAGATGCATTTGGAACATTAATGAAATTTTAGATAGGCATATGAATGATAGTAACATGGAGGGCTATATTGGAGGGAAGGATAGATATGTCTCAGAGTAGATTAGAAGGGTGGCACAACATTATGGGCTGAAGGGCCTGTACTATGTTCTAGCGTTCTATAATCTATGAACTGATCTTCTCAAACAGAATAGATATTTGTGAAGATCTGTTTACTGCACTGATATTTCTTACCTTCGCCCATGATCATCTCATGTAAGCAGAGGGTACACCTGCAGTGTAAAACCACCCTTTTGTCAATACTGATGCAGGGTTTTGACCCAAAATATAACAGTTACTTTCCCTTACCGATGCTGCTTGACCCACTGAGGTCCTCCAGCATATTGTTTGGAGGTCCGGATTACAGGATCTGAAGTCCCTTGTCCCTCTTTTTGGGCCAGTCTCATGTTGACAAGCATATTTAAGCTGAGAACCTGAGAGAATACTGCCATTCACTATGCAAGTGTTAAGGACTAAGTTAACTTTGGGCAAAGATATGTTTAGTTAGTGTAGTCATTTTAAGACTTGGAGCTCTGACAATATTTAATGAAGGTTTAACTTCTCAGGTGTGAGTGTTAATTTTTGTTTTCAGTTCAGTAATAATGAAAACTCAACGTGTTGCAAGCCTAAAATATGCTTCTACTTTCACAGAGAATCAGTGAGAAGCAGAGAAAATAAATAGGCTCCAGCGACACCAGGAGCTCTTGAGCTCGTATCTTTAACAACTGAAAATTGGACACACTGGAGGCAGGAAGCATGTTCCCACTGATGGGTGAGTCCAGAACTAGAGGCCACAGTTTAAGAATAAGGGGTAGGCCATTTAGAACAGAGATGTGAAAAAACTTTTTCACCCAGAGAGTGGTGGATATGTTGAATGCTCTGCCCCAGAAGGCAGTGGAGGCCAAGTCTCTGGATGCATTCAAGAGATAGTTAGATAGAGCTCTTATAGATAGCGGGGTCAAGGGATATGGGGAGAGGGCAGGAACGGGGTACTGATTGTGTATGATCAGCCATGATCACAGTGAATGGCGGTGCTGGCTAGAAGGGCCGAATGGCCTACTCCTGGCCCTATTGTCTATTGTCTATCTTTTGTCTTTTAGTTACATCAGTAGGATTTTATTATTTTGATTTTTTTTTTAACTCTTGTGGTGCCATGCAGCGTAGTGGTTGGCACGATACCATTATAGTTTGGGGCATCAGAGTATTGAGTTCAGTTCTGACATTGCCTATAAAAAGTCTGCACGTCCTCCAGGTGGAATGCCGGCTTTTCTCCAGCTGCTCCAGTTTCCTCCTGCAGTGCAAAAAACATACCAGTTAGTAGGTTAATTGGTCACTGTAAGTTGTCCTGTGATTAGGCTAGGGTTAAACTGGAGTGCTGGGTGGTGTGGCTCGAAGGACCAAATGGGTCTATTCTACACTGCATCTCAATAAGTAAAAGAACCAGCACTTTGAACCAATTTATGTTCTAATAACTTCTAAATGTTCAACATCGGTGTCAGCATTTTGGAATTAAATATTGATAACTTGACAAATATTTCTGAAATTACAGAAAACATTGAGTTTAGAATAATATTTGTTCATGTACACCAAGCAAGAAAAAAATGGGAAACAAATCTCCAGTCTAGACCTTACTCGGCATTGTATTTGCAGCACCAACATGTGCAGTGATATCTACTGGAAGGTAGCATGAATGGAGAATTTCCAGCCGTGCAGTTGCATACTGTGAGAGAATCAACCCTTATGGCTCAGAGTGCTTATACTGCTGGCACACTCATCTGCAAGCCAATATGTTTTCCCACTTTTAAGCTAAATTCCTGGGTGAGTGATGTACCAGTATGATTATTGTTGTAAGCATCTAACTGTAAGGAGATTAATTAAAATGGAATAAATTACAGAGCAGCACAAACGTTATTGGACTCTGCAAGAGATTACTTTCCTACAAGCAAAATGAAAATGTATGGGCATGCACAGAGATTATAGCAAAAAGGAAATCAGAATGACTTAACTCACTTAGAATGTCTGGCTGCACTTAATGCCTCCATCACTTTTTTAGCTTTACCTTTCTGTGTCCATTGGCAGGGAAACTTTTTATGTAGCTTGTTGTCAGCGTGTCATCATGATAAACATCAACTTATCATCACTGATTGATAGCAAAGATATAATTTAACTCATGAGTCAGCACTTGATGCATTCAATGCTTTTTAAGACTTAACTGATTGCTTATTTGCACGTGCAAATCTGATGTAGCCAGAAAGATTCCATACAAAATAACATAACTGTTCAAGAAAATCAATCTCAAATGCAACAATATACTTTTCAGACCTGTTATATTGGATAACAATTTTCTTGGGCCTTAAACCAAGGAGAAATCATTCATTTCCAAAAATGCCTTCAGTAGTAGATGCTTTTTTTTTCCAAGTCAGCAGTTAAAAACTGTCTTTAGATCATCTACCGGTAGGAATCTCTCCAGTGCATCATTATAAAACTTTCAAGTGATTCAAAGTCAGCTGGAGAATAGTATGCCCTTCCACAATACTGGTACAGCTGCATTTTATTTGGACTATCATGTGACTGATACTGAAGGATATCTTTTCAAGTGCTTCTGCATGACCTTGTTGTTCATCACATATCCCCATTATAAATGTTGGATCACTGAAAAGTCAGTCCTCTGCAGTCCCCCTTTAAATGCAGTTTCAAGCCCTCCTGACTTTGGTTCATTGTGCTTAACTTGTAATTCCCCATCATTGAATCAAAATGATCCCCCCATCTGGGTAATTCTGAACTAAAACCTTCACGAGTGAATCAAAGTTCAAAGTTCAAAGTACATATATTAGCCAAGTACATATGTGTTACCATATACAACTTTGAGATTCATTTTCTTGTGGGCATACTCAAAAATACAATAATCATAATAGAATCAATGAAAGACCACACTAACAGGGCAAACAAAAGACAATTAAAAAAAATCTTACAAAAATAATAAAATAAATAAGCAATAAACAATGAGAACATGAGATGAAGAGTTCTTGAAATTAAGTCCATAGTTTGTGGGAACAATTCAGTTATATAACCATACAACCATATAACAATTACGGCACAGAAACAGGCCATCTCGGCCCTTCTTACTCTCACCTAGTCCCACCGACCTGCACTCAGCCCATAACCCTCCATTCCTTTCCTGTCCATATACCTATCCAATTTTACTTTGAATGACAATATCGAAGCTGCCTCTACCACTTCTACTGGAAGCTCGTTCCACACAGCTACCACTCTCTGAGTAAAGAAATTCCCCCTTGTGTTACCCCTAAACTTTTGCCCCCTAACTCTCAACTCATGAGCTGTTGTTTGAATCTCCACTACTCTCAATGGAAAAAGCCTATCCATGTCAACTCTATCTATCCCCCTCATAATTTTAAATACCTCTATCAAGTCCCCCCTCAACCTTCTATGCTCCAAAGAATAAAGACCTAACTTGTTCAACCTTTCTCTGTAACTTAGGTGCTGAAACCCAGGTAACATTCTCGTAAATCTTCTCTGTACTCTATTTTGTTGACATTCTTTCCTATAATTCGGTGACCAGAACTGTACACAACACTCCAAATTTAGCCTTACCAATGTATTGTACAATTTTAACATTACATCCCAACTCCTATACTTAATGCTCTGATTTATAAAGGCCAGCATACCAAAAGCTTTCTTCACCACCCTATCCACATGAGATTCCACCTTCAAGGAACTATGCACCATTATTCCTAGATCACTCTGTTCTACTGCATTCTTCAGTGCCCTACCATTTACCATGTATGTCCTATTTGGATTATTCCTACCAAAATGTAGCACCTCACACTTATCAACATTAAACTCCATCTGCCATCTTTCAGCCCACTCTTCTAACTAGCCTAAATCTCTCTGCAAGCTTTGAAAACCTACTTCATTATCTTCAACGCCACCTATCTTAGTACATAGGACGAGTGATGTTATCCCTACTGGCAGCAGTGAGAGCAAAGTGTGATGAGGGTGGTTGGGATCCTTTATGTTGGATCCTATTCTGCTGTGACAACACTTCTTGTAGACCTGCTCAATGTTGGGGAGGGCTTTACCCATGATGGACTGGGCAATATCCACTACTTTTAGTAGGATTTTCCATTTGAAGGAATTGTTGTTTCTGTACCAGGCTGTGATACTTCCAGTCAGTATACTCTTCACCATATGCCTATAGAAGTTTGTCAAAGTTTTAGATGCCATGCCAAATATTCACAAACTTCCATACCCTATTGAAGTTAAATGCACAAAATGCCATTGGAGAATTGCCTGAAGATCTAGAAACATATCATCTTATCTTGTTTCTTTTAACAAAGTTTGACTTTAAATTTTCATTTTCAATTTTTAGTATTAATTTATTTTTGACTAATTTTTGTCATTTTGATACCTAAGGTACAACAGTGCAATTCTTCATAATGCTTTATAATCCTATTGACTGGAATATTAAACTGTATTTTACAATAACCTATTAAATAGAAAGGATCTTTTGCACCCTCATGAATGGATTGATGGAATCTTATTTATTAAGACAGGCTTATGGTTCACCTTTAATGCCGTTGTGAAATCCTTGTGCTTTTGTGGTCAGTTTTCTTGGTGTTTATTTTTGATCAGAATGAGGTTTATTATCACTGACTTATTTGGCACAAAATCCATTGTTTTGCAGTTATATAACAAGCTCTTCAACCTAATTGGCTCATATTGGCCAAAATGTCTATCCAAGCTAGTCCTGACGAAGGGTCTCGGCCCGAAACGTCGACAGCGCTTCTCCCTATAGATGCTGCCTGGCCTGCTGTGTTCCACCAGCATTTTGTGTGTGTTGTTTGAATTTCCAGCATCTGCAGATTTCCTCGTGTTTGCTCGTAGTCGCATCTGCTCGTGTTTGGTCCATATCCTTCTGAACTTGTCACATCCAAGTACCTCTGCCTAACTTTTTAAAGATATTATTTTATCTGCCTCAACCACTTCGTCTGCCAAGTCATTTCATATACATACCAATCTGGTCTAGTTTCTGTGTTATATCATTGCACTGCTTATTGTAGCAGCCAGACCGAGGTCACCACCATAGGGCTTTTCCAGCACTTCTTGTAGATTTCATTTCTTAAACGTATCCTTTGGGGTTGGGCTAAGACCATCCAGGTTGGATAATACCAGCCACAGATCAGAGAGCAGATCTCTTCTAGGAGTTTATTAAATCTGGGCAAACGATGCATTAAAATAATAAATATAAGACATGTAACATATATGTAAGACATTATATGAAGTTACTGAAGATCATACAATATCAAAATCTGCAAAACATTGTGTTCTAATTTGGGCTTTTTACTTTATTTAGCTTCAACCCTATATACAGTTTATAAACTGAAACCTGTGTCTTCTACGTTCTGATTCTCAACACAGTTCATTCCAACAAATCATTCAGAAACATCCATCTCTATCTCTACAGCAGATCATCAGTGTCTGCCTTTTCCTTACATGTTCCCTTTCAATATTACACAGTTTTTACCTTTAGACAATCCTGAAAATAACACACCACAGAAACCACTTGGAGAATTTGGCTTCCATGTGTATGTGGGTCAATGCTCTCTGCAGCTTCCTGCATATTACTCAAGGTTGCCTTGTACCTGGCTTATTTTATATTGCAAAGATGAATGTTTTAATAAGTTATCTGATGAAATCTCCCCTTTGTTTATACTACCAGAAGTCTGTTGCGAGACAATGAACTGTTCAATATAAAAATATTTGTTGTGCAACCATTTGCACAATAAAAACACTCCGATGTATAGTTAAGAAGTCTTTCAAACTCCGAATCATTTTCAGCATAGTTCACGTCATGACGGCACCCCGATGACTCCAGTCAGAGTTAAGGGCTTTCTTCTTCTTCTTCTTCTTCTTCTTCTTCTTCTTCTTCTTCTTCTTCTTCTTCTTCTTCTTCTTCTTCTTCTTCTTCTTCTTCTTCTTCTTCTTCTTCTTCGCTTCAGCAGTCACTTAGAGTATTTTGTTCCCATTGTAAAAAGATTGGTGAAAGGATTTTACTGTAATGATTCTGATGTTTACCACTTTGTAAAGCTGCTGAAGAGAACCAAACATGCTGGCATCATCTTTGACATTTATGGGCTGACTTGTAAATCTTTTTGACAGTCACAGCATAGGAGTTGAGAAAAGTGTGCTTCTTCAATATTTTGATTCGGTTCACAGCCTTTTTGATAATTTCATCACAGAGTCTTCATAATCCTCACAACATGCCAAGCAAGAGATTTTGGACAATATTTTGTCTATTTTAGTTAATCATGACTTGAGTCAGATTTGCTGAAGGGTTTGGCTACATTCCCATGGTTTTCTCCTTTCTCTGTGCTGCTTTTCCTCTGATTGAAATATTGACACTCAGATTTACAGCGAGCAATCTATGATTCCACATATATTGACTCCGGAATAATTAATCTTGAATACAGAGATGAACTTTCACAGAAAGATCAGTTCTGAGTCAGAATGCAGCAAGTCCAGCAAAATCAGATGCAGATATATTGGTCTTGAGCAACAGCTGGAATATAAATTACTAATTAATCATGTTACTTTATAATTTCTAATATTTGCTGTGTATTTGATAATAAAAAAACTCTTTTATTTATTCACACCAGCTTATACCTTGTCATATTTACTCAGTTGTCAGAAATTCAGAATCAATTTACATTTCATATTTCAAAAAAAAACATAGATATTTATTTTTAGCTTTCAGCTCTAGCTAATGTAGTTTTGAGGTACATAAGAGGCCATGGGGATTTTTACTTGTACTAAAACACAAAATTCAGAACAGATCAAATTTTCAGTATAACTGAAAAAAGTGCTTCACCAAGGATGCCAAGTCAACCCAAGGTTGTACTATTCATTGGTTTCTCCTTTATGACGAACTGAAATTTGTTTGATCAAATATGCCAGTCTTACTCTGCTTCTTGACCACACATGTCAAACCGCTATTTATTTGCAGATAACTGATGCTCCCACTGGTGATGTCATCAAAGATACTGGGGGAATATTTATCCTGGCGCACATATTCATCGTCATCTTAAAGAAGAAGACCAAGTGAGTGCTACTCACACAAAATGCTGGAGAAATTCGGCAGGTCAGGCAGCATCTATGGAAAAGAGTAGAGTTGATGCTTTGGAACAAATCCCTTCAGCAGGACTCTTAATGCATTTTGTGTGTGTTACTTAGATTTCCAGCATCTGCAGATTTTATCTTGTTTGTGATTGAAGAACAAACGTGTATTATTTTAATTTTTTTTTTGGTAAATATTGAATTAGCTGAATAGATGTGAATGTGCCTGTACTTCACAATCTTTAAACTTCCGCAGTTTTGTGGCTGGAGTTACAAATGTATTTTACCAGCAGACAGTCACTCTGGCAATAAAATAGTTCTTTCCCAGTGAAAGACATTCATGAATCTCTTTGTAAAGACACAGACTTACATTTGAAATAAAATCACAAAACATAGGAAATGCTCACCAATTCTGATGATAGCTATGGACTGAGAAGGGAAGTTAATGTTACAGTTCCAAAATGAGGAAAAAGACAGTGAGATGCACCAGATAAGGAGAAAATGAAGGTGAAGAAGGAACAGGATTAAATAGAGGGGATGAGGTATTAAATAGCAAAAGAGAATGGTAATGGAACAAAGAAATGCTGGGGTCCAGAGGTGGTATAAGTAATATAAGCAGAGTCACTGTTGATACTTGCTGTTCAAATCAAATAAACAGCTGTCATCTGCTGAAGTTCTGGGAATTCATCCAGGTTGTTATAATGTGATCAATCAGAGGATGAGACATCGTCCTTGGGTATGTTTATATTTGTAAGCTGAGGGGCATTATCAAGCAGGTGTACAGATGATATATCTAATGAAGTAGCTAAGTATGTCCATATATATATATATATATATACACACATACATACACACACACACACTTGGCCACTTTATTAGGTACACCTGTACACCTGCTCGGTACTGCAAGTATCAGCCAATTCTGCGGCAGCAACTCAATGAATAAAAGCATGCAGACATGGTCAAGAGGTTCAGTTGTTCACACCAAACGTCAGAATCAGACCAAACCTCCTGCACCTATTAAAGTAGCCACTCGGTGAATGCTTCTCATGATTGGGATTATTTTTCCACAATAATACATAAGAGGGTATGCACAACAGGCTAATTGTTCTATAATCAATATTTCTTATAAATGCATCATTACTTATTTATCCTTGCACTCTATTATCTTGGACATGACAGCTAGAATACAATTTATTGGTCTCAAATGGATTTTATGATTATGAAGTGAAAATCAGGTGCAAGGCATTCAAGTTTGAAGTACATTTGCTGATATATAAGTTAGATTCACAACAATTTCTGTTCACTGTCCGAACATGTATTTTGACTTTTGAACGATAAAGTGTCTAACAGCATTTACTATATCTTTGTTATGGAGTAAACTGGGCAGCAACTAGCACAGGTAAACACATAAATCTGGCGTTTTCAGTCAGCTATCCTGCTCTTCCACAGGCTGCACTGTTGCAGTCCTTCCAGCACCCTTTCCTCTTACAGAATGTAATGATGGGAGCTAGAAGTCTTTGCCACTATATTTTTTTCTCTCTGTGACATCATTTTGACAGCTCTTTAGTGCCTCAATTACCTAGAGATAACTCTCAGTGGGAATTTGTTAATTTAATTTGATCTGTTAAAAAGCTGCTTAATGTAAAATTGCTGCTTCTTGCTCTGCTCATGGACGCCATGCATTCCCTGCAGAAGGTGCTATTCTGAATCATGCTTTTCATTCCTGTCAGTCTCCATCCATGAATTCTCTCAGAGCAGCTGTTAGCAAGGTAAACAGAAAGTGGTTTTACCATGCAACTGACCAAGCCAATGTAACAATAATAATGTTGTTCAACATTGTCTAAGGGACAGTAAATGCTGGGAAAACAGTTTCTTGGATATATCTAGCAACAAAACTCCTCTTATACTATCTTCAAAAAATGGCACATAGGTAACTGAGTGCATTGCTTTTCAATTTAAAGGGTTGAAATAGTAATGACATTAAACATACTCATATCATTCAGAGGAGGGAAGAATTAAATATAATGTTGTAATGACATTTCAAAGGTTTCTCAGAAAGAATTCTGATGATTAAATTTTCATCTTGAAAGCATCTTGTGGTTATTCAATTGTAGGATGTGCTGAACCTCAGAATATAAATTATCAAAATGTAAAATTACTGCACATGATTTCAAATTCAGGAGTGCACTAAAAAGTCTGACATTTTGTGAGACATTTAGTGATTCCATGTGAGAGTGTTACCACACTGAAATCGTCAGCCTTTTGTTGATGTATGGATTAAAATTGTAACAAGATGCCAACAGTGCTACATACAGATATACCACTGATGTGACAAACGACAGTCTTCGCCACTGAAAACTTCTGATTGAAATGTGAAAACGGTGGTCAATTTAATAAATTAGCTCAATGTAGGCTTGGTATCTACACTTACTTGATATAACACAGAGAAATCTCATCTGGCCCTTGAACAAAAATAATTGGAATGACTGCTAATACTGCAATCTTATTCTCAATGCTCATTACAATTTGTGGTCACTGCATATCAGAGCAAATGAGAGAAGGATTGCTTCAAATGAATTGTATGAGCAGTCTATAAGCAATTAATAAAGTGCAAAATGACATTACAATATAGATTGGGCTAGTGATGGTTTTATTTCTTTGATGTTCCTTCCTCTACAAAGTATTCTTCACAAAAGGCATTGCAGAACTGTCTGTTATCCTGATTCCAACATATTTGTATGTGACCAGAGTATTTTTTTACATCCACATTTTAACAGAAAATAGGAACATTTCAAATGTTTTGTCCTCACACTTTGTGAAGGACGTCCAGATTTCCATCACATTCCATGTGAAAAAAAGTCCTTTTGATTTGAATCCTAAAGCACCTGGGGGAAGAACTGGCTTCAGTCAACAATGTGAAGTGTGAGTGCAGCTGTCAGCCTCAGCTTGTGCCCACCACCGTGCACTTTCTCCATGAGCTTAAACAGGAGATGAACGTTCCGTACAATTGTGAACTACATGTGCAGTTATACCAAGTACCCAACAAATACCTAGCATGGTAGGCAGGATGCAAACTCACAGCTGGTACTGAAAACACAGCACTGGTCATATCAGTCTAGACATGCAAGTAGATTCCATTCTCCAAGCCTTGAACAGGTGACAGATATTCTGTATATGTTAGGAAAGCAACTGTTTGCTTATCTGAGTCTCGCATCAGAATCAGGTAACTGCATTTAAGAGAACTGTACTTAAGTGCCACTGTGCAGCTTGCTTTAAAAGAATTGCCCATCGCTGATAGGGTATATTATTTAATAAAAACATTGAATATGGAGCTGGGTCCAGAGAGTTGTCCTTTTGTATTGATGTTAAAGGAATAGGCAGCTTTTGTCCATTATTGGTCCCTTATTCTCTCAATGATTGCCTTCATTCTCTCAAAAAAATAACCTCTTCCTATCATCCCAGTTCACACTTATATCATGGAAATATATCATCAAACTTTTTTAATAACAACTTGTTGATATAGGAGTAGATGGTATTCTGATAGAATTTGAAGAACATTGGGATCATGGAATGGGGTTTCCATCAGCCTAGAATGACAGAAATAAACCAGCCTCCTTTAATCAAATCCTATTGTTTAGTTATACCAATTGAGATACTGGAGTATCTGTGTTTGCCCAAACACAGAAATATGAAGAATATGATTCAGCCCTGTCATATGCAGAGTAAAGTTATTTTTGAACTGATCAAGAGTACCATCAGCTTTGATTATCAGTGCTGCACCTGTAACCAAGTGACCATATATCTTTACTAAAAATGCACTTATGTGTTCCCCCTGCTAACACTAAAATAGCTGCCTGTGCCTTTAAGAGAAAATGGTGACATTATTATGCACATGTAGAATAGAGAAAAAAATAATACACATTGTTTTAAAAAGCACATCACGTTCTGGGAGCTGTTTTTTTTTTCTCCTCGAGGAGTTCTAGACGTGTAGTTAGCGAAGTTGAATAATATTGAATAATAATCTAGAATATTCGTAATTTGATACGTTTTACATGTGCATTCTTTAGATTTTTGTGAGTAAGATATCAGCACTGGATAATGTGGTTGAGCGAAGTTCCTTACCAGCCTAATAGGTTAATCTATCTCGTAATTTACCTTCAAAGCGATTTATTGTAAAAGTTTTTGTGAAAGCTTATTTTTGTCTTACTTTATTGTCTCATGATTGAATGTGAATATAACAGGGTAATGTGAATGTGTTCATCTCTGTTTATATAGTGTGAGTGAGGAGATTTCATTTTAGGATCTAGCCTATATGTGCTTGAAAGTTAAACATGTGTGTGCCAAAGTGAGTATACAACGTAGTTAAGATTAGATGTATGCATTCATATTTTTGTTGTGTATAGGATACAAGGTTGGTGGGATTCTAATGTTGTTTGTACTGTTTTTAGAATTGCCTCTACTGTATTGGATTTGTATATTTTGTTTTATTTATTTTCATGCTGCATACATAACTAGTTGATACACAATTGTGTGGACTGAAATTAAGCTGAGATTCTAACAGCAGGAACTTTAAAAAAATTCATTTTGTTGCTTTTATTTAGATACCCTCTTTCTGCTTTAAAACATTTCAAACAGACAAGGAATTAAAAACTCAAAAAAGAATTTGTTGTCCTGAGTGTGTATTTTTCCCAGGCTACAAAGGACCCAAGACAGCCTTTGAGGCTGAGGGATTAAAGGTTCAAAATGTCAAAGGTACATTTTATTATCAAAGTATGTATAGTATGCTGAATACAACTCTGAGATCCATCTTCTCTAGGTGGCCATAAAATACAGAAAACCATTGAAGTATTCAAAAGAAAGACATCAATCCCACCCCCACATGAATAGAGAAATAAAGAAAAACTTGCAAACCCCAAACACCCCCAACATCTCTCTCGCACAAAAACTAGCAGATCATCCAAACACCCAACCTACCAATGGGCAACAAGAAAAGAATGGGTGAGAACGTGAAAAAAACATAGAACTGAAAGAAGCCAATATGGACTGCAGTCCAATTCACAAATCTTCAAATCTCGATAGCATCACCGAGAGCATCGGGACCCAGTGAATCTTCTGGGGGAAACGACATGAACCAGCAGCCCATCTGAGAGAAGCAACATGAAGCAGTGCCCTCTACAATTAGATTCTTGATGAGTTACCACCAAAGTTACCATAGATAGATGTGAACATACAGAGAAGTACCAGTCAAATCAGTCATGATCCCTATAAATGGGAGTGTGGAGGAAGCAGGTTTGAAGGGAGAGGGATCTATTTCCATTGCTAATTTATATGTTTGGAAGCACATTAATTAAGTACAGAAAGCAAGATGATAGATGCTTCATAAAGTTCCTATCCTTGTAAATTGTCCACAATAAAGTACATTCTGCTAATATAAAAGGTAAGTTAAAAAATATTTTCTCTTTGGCTGTCATCCAAAATTAGGAAGAATCCATTTTGTGTATTTCTCCTTTTCTGGTTGAAAAGCTGTCTAAAATATGTAATCGAGCTAATAATTAATAAAAGATCTGGTCTCATCATCCCCTACAATTTGCCTACAAACACAACTGATCAACAATAGCCACAGCTCTACACACTGTCCTTACTGATTTGGAGAAGAAGGATGTTTATGTGAGTATGCTTTTCTTGAACAACAGTTCAGCATTCAACACCACAATTCCCTCCAGGCTCAACAAGAAGCTCAAAGATCTCGCCTTCACGTTGCCTTGTGTAGCTGGACTTCCTGTCAGATTGCCGGCAGGTGGTAAGAGTGGGCTCCCTCACCTCTGCCCCTTTGACCCTCAACACAGGAGCCCCCCAGGGCTTTGTCCTAAGCCCCGCCTTTACTCTCTGTATACCCATGGAGCCACCCACAGCTGCAATCTGCTAATTAAATTTGCTGATGATACTACACTGATTGGCCAAATCAGTCTGACATCACCCTGACACAGCGGTGTCAAGATAACAACCTTTCCCTCAATGTCACAAAACGAAGGAGCTGGTCGTGGACTACAGAAGGAATGAAGACAAGCTAGCCCCTATTGATGTCAATAGATCTGAGGTTGAGAGGGTGGACAGCTTTAAGTTCCTTGGCATACATATCACTAAGGATCTCACATGGTCTGTACATACCGGCTGTGTGGTGAAAAAGGCACAACAGCACCTCTTTCACCTCAAGCAGTTGAAGAAGTTTTGTATGGGCCCCCAAATTCTAAGAACTTTCTACAGGGAGACAATTGAGAGAATCTTGACTGGTTGCATCACTGCCTGGTATGGGAGTTGAACTTCCCTCAATCACAGATCTCTGCAGAGAGTGATGCAGGAAAAAAACAGCACATCTGCAGATGTGAACTTCCCACTACTCAGGACATTTACAAAAACAGGTGTGTAAGAAGGGTCTGAAGGAGAATTGGGGACCCGAGTCATCCGGACCACAAAATGTTCCAGATGCTACCATCACTGAAGCGGTACCGCAGCATAAAAGCCAAGACCAACAGGCTCTGGCGCAATTTCTTCCACCAGGCCATCAGACTGATTAATTCATGCTGATACATTTGTATTTCTTTGTTATATTGACTGTACTGTTGTACATACTATTTATTATAAGTTACTATAAATTGCACATGGCATATTTAGATGGAGACGTAACGTAAAGATTTTTACTCCTCATGTATATGAAGAATGTAAAAAATAAAGTCAATTCAATTCAACTCAGACATAAGGAAGGATAGGGAAAGAAGGAAAAGGAGAAATCTGTTGTTAAGATTTTTCTTACTCCATCAGCTTTCTGATAAATGTTTCAATGTTATTTTGTAATTGTTGCTTCTCAATAAACCATTATTATTTTTTCAACCCTTACGAGGTTTATGACCTTTGAGAAAAGATGAAATCTTAGAGAAAGCTTATTATTTTTTCCTCAATGTCTCTAGTTGCATGGTTACTACCTAAAGTAGTAAGATGATTATATTATCCCAATCCATTACCTGCTTTTTTTCTCACCTAAACATCAACAAACTCCTGCCAGTCACCTTTCCCTCTTGATTATTTCCTCTCATTTGGGCAGGACATGATTGGAAGTTAGTTGTGTTGCTTCTCAGTTCCAGTGTCTTGGGTTCATTCTTGACCCTCTGTCTTTTATGGAGAATTTGCATGTTCTTCTGTGACCTCATCATTTTCCTGCATGTACTCCACCTTCCTCCTGTATCCCAAAAAGTGCTGTAAACTACCACTCATTGTAGTTAATGGCTAAAGCAATCAAAGTGGAGTTGCTAGGCATGTGAAAGAGGGAATACAGAGTGGGAATAGGACAGAAAATTAAAGTGGCAAACAACAGAAAGTTCAGGCCTGTGCTGAGAAGGAATCACCCATTCTGGATAAGACTTCTTCTAGACTGTGTGGCCAGCCACAGCTCAAATGCTATCTATAAATTTTTCAATTACACCACTGTTGTTGGCAGAATATCAGATGACGACAAAGAGGCATACAGCAGTGGGATAGTTCAGTTGGTTGAATGGGTTTGCAGGAACAATCCTGAGCTAATACACTGTAAGTAAGACGAAGGAATCATCGGGTCCTGCAGCACAGGAATAGGGCCTTTATTACACCTTGTCCATGCTACCAGGCTGCATTTATCCTATCTACCCATATTAAGCTATAGCCTTCTACACCTTGGTGATTCAAGTATTTGTCTTAAGGTCCTGAGAGTATCTGAAACTACTGTCTCTTCAAACTGTGTATTCAGACTCCAGATCCTCTCTCTCTTTTAAAAAAAACTGAGATCACCTCTGACCTTCTTAACTCTCAAATTAAACCAATGTCCTCTTGGCCTAGACAACCCCATCATGAGAAAACGGTTTTTGCTATCTACTCCTTAATTCTATATACCACAGTATACCTTTATGTACCTCAGATGGCGACAAGAAGTTATGTGGGAGTGAGATAGATCAGCTGGTTGTGTGATGTTGCAGCAATAACCTTGCCCTCAAAATCAGTGAGATCAAGGAATTGACTGATTGAATAGAAGGTTGAGCAGGGATCTTATTGAAACGTATAAAATTCTAAAGGGATTGGACAGGCTAGATGCAGGAAGATTGTCTCCAATGTTGGGGAAATCCAGAATGAGGGGTCACAGTTTAAGGATAAAGGGGAAGCCTTTTAGGACCGAGATGAGGAAAAACTGCTTCACACAGAGAGTGGTGAATATGTGGAATTCTCTGCCACAGGAAACAGTTGAGGATGGTTCATTGGCTATATTTACGAGGAAGTTATATATGGTCCTTGTGGCTAAAGGATCAGGGGGTATGGAGAGAAAACAGGTACAGGGTTCTGAGGCAACACGAGTGAATCTGTAGATGCTGGAAATAAATAAAAAACACAAAATGCTGGCAGAACTCAGCAGGCCAGACAGCATCTAGGGGAAGAGGTAGTGACGATGTTTCGGGCCGAAACCCTTCATCAGGAGTGAAGTAACATGGGATGGTCGAGGGGGGATAAGAAGTGGGGGGAGGGATAAAGTAGAGAGCTGGGAAGTGATAGGCTGGAAGGAAATGGGCTGGAGGAAGGTGGAGAATTATGGGAAATAAAAGAGAAAGAAAGGTAGGGCTGGGGGGAGATTATAGTGAGGGGGGAAAAAGAGGGAGAAAGAGAACCAGACTAAAATAATAGCTAGGGATGGGGGTAAGGGGGGGGGGGGGGGCAGGGGTATCAACGGAGGTCAACAGTGAAATAACATCAATCAATGTCAGTAAGACCAGGCAATTGATTGTAGACTTCAGGAGAGTGAAACCAGTGGTCCATGAGTCAGTACTCATCAGAGGATCAGAGGTGGAGAGAGTCAGTAACTTTAAATTCCTGGGTGTCACAATTTCAGAGGACACCCAGGAATATAAATGTAATTGCAAAGAAAGCATGGCGGCGCCTCTACTTCCTCAGGAGTCTGTGGAGATTCAGCATGTTATCAAAAATCTTGGCAGACCTCTATAGATGTCTGGTGGAAAGTGTGCTGACTGGCTGTATTATGGCCTGGTATGGGAAAAATCCTATAAAAGGCCATAGATCTGACCCAGTATATCACAGGTAAAACCCTCCCAACCACTGAACACATCTACATGAAACATTGTCATAGAAAAGCAGCATCCATCATCAAAGACCCTCACTACCCAGGCCATGCTCTTTTCTCACTGCTGCCATCAGGTAGAAGGTACAAGAGCCTCAGGACTCACACCATCAGGTTCAAGAACAGTTACTACTCCATAACCATCAGGCTCATGAATGAAAGGGGATAACTTCACTCATTCTATTTCTGATGTTCCCAAAACCGATGATCTCACTTTAAGGACTCTTTATCTTGTTATTTCATGCTCCTGCATTTCATGTTCATTCATTCTCATTATTTATTGCTATTTATTTATATTTGCATTTGCACATTTTGGTGTTCATTGATCCTGTTTACAGTTTCTCTTCCATAGACTTGCTAACCTTGCCAGCAGGAAAAAGAAGTTCAGGATTGCTTGTAGTGACATGTATGTACTCTGATAATAAAGTTTACTTTGAACTTTGAACTCTGAAGCTTTCCTTTCTACTTGTTGCCAGATGTTTAACAAGACAGAACATCAGGTGAAATATTTCATCAATGTGCAGTTTGCTAGTGCATCTTCTGTTCATTTGATTTTTTTCTTTGCTTTAGCTTGCCAAGCAGAATATATGGGAAGTGTAATGATATTATTGAATGTACTTGAGATGATAACTGCATCTGATGCATCTGCATCGGATAAAGCACTAATTGTGGTGTTGTCAGATGATGAAGTTCAAAACCAAATTTGAAGCAGGGTCCAACCACTCTCAAATTTTCCCACTTCCAATTCAGTTAGATGTGCTATGAAGATTAAGAGACCAATATACTAGTATCTCAGTTTGGCCAAGATTCCAGGGTCCCAGAAAATCTGACTGGTAAAATGAATGGAGAGTTTATATATTATATACTTACTAATTTTATTAAAACATGGGAGGTAATTTAGCCCATTAAATCGATAATGCAGTGCAGAGCATTATGTCCCCCATGATTTCTCTTGCAGCATTTATCTATCAATTTTGCCATCTGTTGTTACTAAGATAAACTGCATAACTTTAACATGTGGGAGGAAACCAGAGTACCAGAGGACATCCATGCTATGGCAGATAGAATATATATATTACACACTGTCTGTGGTTGGAACTGAGCCTAGGTCACTGGACCTGTGAGACAGCAGCTTTATATGGGGCTCTACTGTGTTGCCCTTGGTCTGCATCCCAGGGGTAAGTGGAAAATGTCTTCTTTTTTACATGTCTGTAGCTGGTGTATGTGTCTTGGATTTACAGAAGCTTTACATACTTCCCTCACAGGTCTTCAAAGGAGTACAGCACCTAACACTGGTCAGAATGTTTTCAACTTCCTTAGACTTATATAGAAATCCCAAAGTGACTGACATTTACAAGGTGAAACAAAAGATGTTCCAAGTGGAACTGCCAACATTTTCCCAGGAAATAAATGCAATTTGCTCTGAAGTCACTCAAAACACTGACGACCTTTCCAAAGTGCAGTGACCAGAACTGAAAGCAATACTCAAGGTGAGAAGTAACTGATGTGTTATAAAGACTTCAGCCTAACTTGCTCGGTTTTGCACTTCCTTCACTATTCGGAATAGAATATTGCTGAATGCTTTAGTGTTCTCAATTTCTCCTAATGTCTTCAATACTGTACACCTACACCCAGATGCCTCTTACTCCCTTCAAATTTGTAGCATTTAGGATATATTATGCCTTATCTTCTGCCCAAGAAATTTCAAGTTGAATTTTCCATAACAATTTTATCTCTCATCCCACTACCTTCTTTATCAAGCTGCATATCCCCTCCAAAAATCTATATTCTGCATTCCAAGTTTCATATCACAACTGAGAGTCTATAATTCAATTACTTCAAAAAAATGAGGTGGTTAAAAATGCTCTTGAGCAAAGTTTTAATTTACACATTTAAGTTGTCAGAAATTTTAATTATCATCCTGCAGTAAAGTTTAAAACTACCTAGCATTGCATGAAAACAACACTGAAAGGTAAAATGACCGTGAATCAATAAAAATAGTTGTTTTTGAGAGAACATGTAACTCAATCAATTGACTTCAAAATAACAACTTTTACCTTACTACTGATGTACATAAAGGACCTGTATGACATGACAACATAGAAAAAACATTCTTGCAGCCAAGATTGCTTTTAACACTGTGTCTTGCATGTTTCCCATCTCTGAGCATTTGACCTGCAATATTCAATCCAGTATTATTTCTGTTGAACAAACTCAATCCAATTGCTTTCACTTTTTTGCCAGTCTAGCAAATCATGGACCTTCTGTTTAACCCTGTTATTGACTGACTCTTGACGTAAGTGGATTTTATTTGACAGCAGACTATAATTCTTAACTGGAGGATGTATTTTAGCAAACAGCCTGCTGAAGGAACACTTGTACCTCCTAAAAAAAATAAGAAATGAAGAACAGTTTAGGTGAAAAGAAGAAAAAGTGAAGGATACTTCATGAAGAAGCATAGAATACTCAGTCGTAATGTTGAATTCATAATATCTCTCATAATCATGCTCAAACAGAGAGATAAATGGTGTTTCACTGATCTTATACTAAATGATATGACAGTTTGCAGCACTTCAGCAGAAGGATTTTTGTACAGAGCAGATCAACATTGAACATTCCGGCTGTGAATTCGAAGGTTCATCATATGGTCAATCTGAGAATAGCCATAGAGAGCAAAGTGATGTTACCATAAAAACATAAACATAAAAAGTATTGGGACACATTATTGGGAGAGTTTTAGTTAAAGTGGCCCCTTAGAACAATCTGATTCAATAAAATGGATCAAAAAAGTTGATCAGTTTAATGCCTGGCTAACTATTACGTGCATGACAATCAATGAAGATCATTGTCATGAAGATCTGCACTAATTAGCATTTAAAAGAAATATCAGTATACATTTGCAGCGTATTGAACTAAACAGGTGAAAATTGTTTTTTGGATCATCACAAGAGTTAAATTGCTGATATGTTTCCAGGTGTCATGAGTAATATAAGGAGGCTTGTCCTGCTCTGGTTGCTTTTCTACTGTCATTTATGGAGGAAACCGGAAATTATCTATTCAAATAAAATGTCTTCCTGACTAATTAGTGAAGAAATATTAAAAGAAGACCTAAAGATTCCTAAAGAACTAGAGGTCCCTAAAGATTTGCTGTTTTAAAAACAAATGTTCTCCTTGTATCTGTGTCCTTTAACAATTGCCTTTCATTTCTTTTCTCTGCATTGATTCAGCTACCATGGAAGCACATGCCACTTATTTACTCAATCAAACATTCAAGTTCTCTGTCAGTCTCCCCTTAACATTTTCTATAAAGATTCTGCTCTCAAACCCGTCTACAACATGCGCAACATGAGACTCAAAATGTTCAAAAACAATTTTTATTGAATTGTCTGTTAGTTTAACAAGCAACTTCATTAAATGCAATTTAGATTTACTAAGTAATATATGGCTTTAATTTATTAGTCTATATCTTTTCAAGGGCCAATGAATTTTCTCAGATTAATATCTCTATATCATTTTCCTCACTATTAGTGCTGAACTGACTGACCTTTAGTTGTTGGATTCATACAATCACATGCTCACAGTGCAAGCCCAACTCCTCTGAGGATGTTCAGGTTAGAACTCTTGCAACTTTCAACTTACTCCATTCCATAGCTTTGGATGCATTCCATTCACATCGGACAACATTTCTACTTTGAGGACTGAAAGCATTTATAGCAGCCTCTGTAACTTTTCTCCATAAGAGATATAAAGTTGGGAGAGCTGCACATTGCTAAAGTTACATGGTTACAGCATTAATATTCTTACAAAACATCTAATCTAACTATTAATATTATGACAAAACTAAGGCTAATTAAGTTCCTGGGTGTCATTCCTGCAGATACCTTCAATATTCAAATTCTTAATGTTTCCTATATTGCATAGTAATCCACTTAAATTAATCCACATACAGTATCAAATTTCAAATGGAAGACAAAGTGTAAATTCGGTAAATTAAAATTTTGTTCTTTTCATGGGAGTCAGTGTAACTACAAAATGTACTTTTTACTATAGTTCAGAAAGTGTAATTCCAATCTTTAACAAATATTTATGATGCCCTGGTGATGCTGTATTAACAGAACAAGCAATTTATGTCAATATGAACAGAGATTTTTTTCTAATTAGAAAACAGACTTCTTTTTTTAACAAAATTCTAACCAATATACCTACTTAGAAGTCAAAGAACAGTAATTGTTTATTCTGAGATTATATATGCAGTTGATGTTATCAAATATATATGTTTTAAAAAATAATTACTTTACCTTCTGCAAGAGCTAAAAGTCTGGCCAATTGTGTAGGCAAGGAATTAAGCATTTGAAAGCCCAACATATGAATCAATAAGCATATGGCTTGTGAGATGTATAATATTAACATAAATATGATTTACCTGAAAAAACAGCCAAACATTCTTATTAGAGGAACACTTAGAATGCATCAGCTATTTAATTCAATATTAAAGCGTGAGCAGCTTCAAGTTCTTGGTGTCGATATCACAGAGGATCTATTTTGCACCCAACACATTGATGCAATCATGAAGAAGATACACCAATGGTTCTACTTCATTATTTCACGTTCCTACAGATGTATGAAGGAGAGCGTTCAGACTGTCTGCATCACAGCCTGGTACAGGAGCTCTATGTATACGAGTGCAGAAGGCAGCAGAGAGTTGTAGAATCAGCTACATTCTTCATGAGCACAACCCTCCTCACCATTGAGTACGTCTTCAGCAGGCAGTGCCTCATGAAGATGGTATCAATCATTAAAGACCCTCACCACCTGGAACATGCACTCTTTGCATTACGGATGACAGAGACATTTAAGAACTATTACAACTCCAGGACAGCTTTAACAAAAGGTGAGTTTCTGCCCCACGCTACTCTCAGCAATCAGTCTGGATGTGCTCAGCATGGAGCCTTGCGTTAGAAATCCTCTACTCAAGTTAATAGTTGACAATACCCAAGTGCACAATATAATTGTATCAAACAGTTTATACATTATGTGCCATGTTGTATGACGTAGGCTATCATGATCTTTCCATGATCATGATTGTTATTTGTAATTTTTTCTACAGAAGTGGATTGCCATTTCTTTCTTCTGGATATGTGTCTTTACAAGAGAGTGACCCCAGCCATTATCAACGCTCTTCAGAGATGGTCTGCCTGGCATCAGTGGTCACATAACCAGGACTTGTGAGATGCACCAGCTGCTCATACCACCTGCTCCCATGGCTTCATGTGACCCTTATCAGGGGGCTGCCGAAGAGTGACCTGCAGGCTAGTGGAGGGAAGAAGTGCCTTACACCTCCTTTGGCAGAGACGTTTCTCCACCCTACCACCCTCATAAGACAGTAGAACAGCAAACTGGACATGGTATTTCTGTTTCAGGAATGATGCATGATGTATCTCTTTGTGCAACTGGATCCTTGATTTTCTCACCTGCAGATCCCAGTCAGTAAGGAATGAAACAACATTTCCCTCACAACCTTCATCAGCACAGGTGCACCACAATACTGTGTCCTCAGCACTCTGCTCTACTCACTTTATATTTACAGTTATTTGGCTAAATGTGGCTCCATTAACAACATAAGAACATAAGAAATAGGAGCAGGAGTATGCATTCTGGCCCATCAAGCCTGCTCTGCCATTCGATAAGATCATGGCTGATCTGGCCATGGACTCATCTCCACCTATCTGCCTTTTCCCTATAACCCTTAATTCCCTCACTATGCAAAAATCTATCTAACCTTGTCTTAAGTATATTTACTGAAGTAGACTCCACTGTTTCATTGGACTGAGAATTCCACAGATTCACCACCCTCTGGAAAAACCATCTCCATCCTAAATCTACCCCCCCCCCAAATCTTGAGGCTATATCCCTAGTTCCAGTCTCACTTACCAGTGGAAACAAACTTCCTGCCTCTATCTTCTCTATCCTTTTCATAATGTTTTATGTTTCTATAAGATCTCCTCACATTCTTCTGAATTCCTGAAAGTACAGTCCCAGGCAACTCAATCAGTCCTCTTAGTCTAACCCCCTCATTTCTAGAATCAACCTGGTGAACCTCCTCTGCACCACCAGTATATACTTCCTCAAGAAAAGAGACCAGAGCTGCATGCAGTACTCCAGGTGCAGCCTCACCAGTACCCTGTTCAGTTGCAGCATAACCTCCCTGCTTTTAAATTCAATCCCTCTAGCAACAGAGGCCAACATTCCATTTGCCTTCTTGATAGCTTGCTGCACCTGCAAACTAACCTTTAGTGATTCGTACACAAGCACTCTCAAGTTCCTCTGCACAAAAGCATGCTGCAATTTGTTTACCATTGAAATAATAATCTGCTCTTTCATTTTTCTTTTGCATTAACCAACATTGTACTCCATTTTCCAGACCCTTGCCCACTCACTTAACCTATCTATATCTCTCTGCAGACTCTCCTTACCTTCTGTACAATTGCTTTTCCACTCAATTTAGCATCATTGGCAAACTTAGATATAGTACACTTGGACCCCACTTCCAGATCGTTAATGTATATCATGAACAGTTGCAGGCCCTGCATCGACCCCTCGGCACAACGCTCACCACTGATTGCCAATCAGAGAAACACCCATGTATCCCAGATCTCTGCTTCCTATTAGTTATCCAATCTTCTATCCATGCTAATACATCACCCCTGAATCGATGCATCCTTATCTTAAGGATAAGTCTTTTATAAGGCACCTTATCGAACACCTTTTGGAAGTCCAAGTAAATAACATTCATCTGTTCCCTTCTATCTACTGTGCTTATTATATCCTCAAAGAACTCCAGTAAGTTGGTCAAACAGGACCTGCCTTTGCTGGATCCATGGCACCCCTGCCTGATGGATCCATTTCTTTCCAGATGCCTCGCTGTTTCTTCTTTAATGATACCTTCAAGCATTTTAACAATTACAGATGTTAAACTAATTGGTCTATAGTTACCCTTATGCCTACATCCTTTCTTGAACAGTGGTGTGACATGTGCTGTCTTCCAATCTGCTGGGACCTATCCAGAGCCCAGAGAATTTTGGTAAATTATCACCAAAGCCTCTACTATAACTTCAGCCATTTCTTTTAGTAGCCTGGGATGCATTCCATCAAGAACAGGGGACTTACCTATCTTCAGGCCCACAAGTTTGTTCAGCATTACTTCTTTAGTGATAGCTATTGTATCGAGGTCCTCACTTCTCATCACATTCATAACATCTCTCTTTGGCATATTAGATGTGTCATCCACCATGAAGGCTGACATAAAATAGTCATTCAAAGCCTCGGCCATTTCCTCATTACCCAATATCAATTCCCCCTTCTCGTCCTCCAAGGGAACTACATTTACTTTAGCCTAATTTTTCCACTTTATATAATTATAAAAACATTTACCATCCTGTTTTATATTTTGTGCTAGTTTATTTTCATAATCTAGCTTCTTTATTTGTAGACTGCTTAGTGGTACTTAGTTGCTTTCTGAGGTTTTCCTAAGCTTCCAGTTTCCCACTACTCTTGGTGACTTATGCACAGACTTTTAGTTTGATTGATGCCTTCTTTTATTTCCTTAGTTATCTAAGGCTGGCTCTCACCACCCTTACTGTCCCTGCTTTTAACTGGAATATACTTCTGTTGTGAAAAATCTCTTTGAAGATCTTCCACTGATCCTCATCTATCCCAAAAAATAGCCTGTGTTCCCAGTCTACACCTACCAAGTCCTCACTCATCCCATTGTAGTCTCCATTGTTTAGGTGTAATACACTGGTTTTAGATTGAACAATTGCACCCTCCATTTGTGTGAGAAATTCAGTCATACTGTGATCATTCTTGCCAAGAGGATCCCAAACTACAAGATCAATAATTTTACCTGTTTCTTTGCACAGGACCAGATCTAAGATAGCACCTTCCCATGTGGTTTCAGTAACATGCTGTTCAAAACAGCCAGCATGGATGCATCCTATGAAGTCCTCCTCAAGACTGCCTCGACCAACTTGATTCACCCAATCTATGTGCAAGTTAAAGTCTCCCATGATAACTGCTGTTCCATTCTTACATGCCTCAGACATTTCTCTGTTTATTGCCTGTGCCACTGTAATGTTATTATTTCGTGGCCGATAGACAACTCCCACCAGTGATCTTTTCCCTTTACTGTTCCTAATCTCTACCCAGATGGATTCAACATTCTGCTCATTAGATCTTATACTGTCTTTCACTATCACCCTGATCTCATCTTTAATTAAGAGTACTACCCCACCTCCCTTAACTTCCTGCCTATCCTTCCTTATTACCTGATATCCTTGGATATTTAATTCCCAATCTTCTCCACCCTGCAACCACATTTCTGTAATGGCCACTAAATCATACCTCTTTGTACTGACTTGAGTCATAAGTTCACTGACCTTGTTTCGAATACTCCAAGCATTCAAATAAAATGCCCTTACATTCATTGTGCTTTTAAAATCTTGTAATATTTCACTCTTTTGCACTTGACATTTCTTCACTCCACTCTTACTTTACTTTTTTCATTTTTTGTTTTCTCTTTACCCTTATTCTCTCTTTTCTTTTTGAATTTATCCATACTTCTTCAATCTTTTGAACCCTCCCTCTACTATTTAGTTTAAAGCCATATCCGCAGACCTAGTTAAGTGATTTTCTAGGATCCAGGTCCCATTATGGTTCAGCTCCTATTGGTACAGCTCTCTCTTTCCCCTAAATTGGTACCAATTTCCCATGAATACAAACCCACTTCTTCCACACCAATCATTGAGCCACACATTTTGTTCTCTAATCTTCTTGACCCAATGCCAATTTGCACGCGGCTCAGGTAGTAATCCAGAGATTACTACCTTTTAAGTTCTGCTTTTTAATTTAGACCCTAGCTGCTCAAATTCTACCTTTGTTGTCGGTACCCAAATGGACCATGACAACTGGATCTTTCACCTCCCACTTCAAATTCCTCTGTGGTCAGATAAGATGTCCCGAACCCGGGCACCAAGCAGGCAACACAGCCTTCAGGATGCTCTATCCTCGTGACAGAGAACTCTGTCCATTCCCCTGACCATACTATCACCAATTACCACTACATTTCTCTTCTCTCCTCCTTCTTGAATACCTCCCTGAACCACGGTGCTACAGTTAGGTTGTTCATCCTTCCTACAAACACACTCTCATCCACACAGGGAGAAGGAATATCAGACCTGTTGGACAAGCTCAAGGCCTGAGGCTCCTTCAGCACTGTCTCTTGGATCCCACTACCCACCTCACTCACAGTCACACCCTCTTGTCCCTGACCACAGACCGAATTTGAGGCAGCTAATCTAATGGGTGTGACTACCTCCTGAAACAGAGAATCCAAGTAACTCTCCCCCTCCCTGATGTGCCTCAGTGTTTGAAGCTCACATTCCAAGTCATCAGCTTTGAGCCTGAGTTCCTCGAGCAGCCAACACTTGCTGCAGATGTGGTCACCAGGAGCCACAATGGGGTCCACCAGCTCCCACAGCATGCAGCGACAGTACATCACCTGATACTGCATCATCCCTTTATTTAATCTGCTGTAATTATGTGATGATTTAGGAGATAAACTAAAAAGTAGGACCACAAAGGTAATAATCTCTGGATTATTACCAGTGCCACGTGCTAGTTAGAGTAGAAATAGGAGGATATTTCAGATGAATACGTGGCTTGAAAAATGGTGCAAGGGGGAGGGATTCAAATTTCTGGGGAATTGGAACCAATTCTGGGGGAGGTGGGACCGGTATAAACAGGACGGTCTGCACCTGGGCTGGACTGGAACCAATGTCCTGGGGGAGCGTTTGCTACTGCTGTTCAGGAGGATTTAAACTAATGTGGCAGGGGGATGGGAACAAGTGCAGAGAGACAGAGGGGTGTAAAATGAGGGTAGAAGCAAAAAGTAGTAAGGTGAAAAGTAAAAGTGGCAGGCAGGCAAATCCAGGGCAAAAAGCAAAAAGAGCCACTTTTCAACATAATTGTATAAGGCTTAAGAGTGTTGTAAAAACAAGCCTGAAGGCTTTGTGTGTCAATGCGAGGAGCATTCGTAACAAGGTGGATGAATTGAATGTGCAGGTAGTTATTAATGAATATGATATAGTTGGAATCACAGAGACATGGCTCCAGGGTGACCAAGGATGGGAGCTCAACATCCAGGGATATTCAATATTCAGGAGGGATAGACAGGAAAGGAAAGGAGGTGGGGTAGCATTGCTGGTTAGAGAGGAGATTAACACAATAGAAAGGAAGGACATTAGCCTGGAGGATGTGGAATCGATATGGGTAGAACTGCATAACACTAAGGGGCAGAAAACGCTGGTGGGAGTTGTGTATAGGCCACCTAACAGTAGTAGTGAGGTTGGGGATGGCATTAAACAGGAAATTAGAAATGCGTGCAATAAAGGAACAGTAGTTATAATGGGTGACTTCAATCTACATATAGATTGGGTGAACCAAATTGGTAAGGGTGCTGAGGAAGAGGATTTCTTGGAATGTATGCAGGATGGTTTTCTGAACCAACATGTCGAGGAACCAACTAGAGAGCAGGCCATTCTAGATGGGGTATTGAGCAATGAGGAAGGGTTAGTTAGCAATCTTGTTGTGCGAGGCCCCTTGGGTAAGAGTGACCATAATATGGTGGAATTCTTCATTAAGATGGAGAGTGACATAGTGATGCACCATCAATAACTCACTCTGAGACGTAAAAGTGAGGTATCGGCTTTTATTGACTGGAAGAAGGAACAAGCAGTGAGTGACCACCATACTACATCCTGGAGACTGAGAGCCCGGGCTCAGACCTCCATCACCTTTATACAGGGGTCTGTTGGAGGAACAACAGGAGCAGTCATCAGGGGCGTGTCCAGACAGGTATATGTAGTTCACCACATTCACCCCCCCTTTGTTTTAAAAGGAGTCCCCATATGGCGAAGTTCCTTACAAGTATATTTACAGGTTAAGTCTATCATGTGGTCGAATCTGTCGCTGCGATCTACGTAGCTCCGGCTGCGATTGCACAGGTGCCGGTGGTGGTGATTGCACAGGTGCCTGTGGTGCTTGCACCGGAGATGGAGGTTGTGCTGGTTCCGGCCTAACTGGAGGTGTCAGCCCACTAGGCGTCAGTGATTCCTCACGCGTGTGCGAGGCGCCTGGAATATACGCGTACGAGACTCCCGGTATATGAGTGTCGTGAGGGGTCAGTGTAGGGCTTGGTGTGCACAGTGTCACCTCGGGTACAGGGTTCTTAGTTACCGTGGAGTGTTCGGGGTAGTGGTCTGCTGCTCCTGCGGGCGCCAGGTCGCCGACGGAGACTGTGTCCTCCTGCCCGTCAGGTAAGACCACGTAGGCATACTGGGGGTTCGCATGTAGAAGGTGAACCCTCTCGACCAGCGGGGAGTATTTATTACTCCTCACATGTTTCCGGAGCAGCACTGGCCCTGGGGACGTCAGCCAAACTGGTAGGGTGGTCCCAGTGACAGACTTCCTGGGAAAAGAGAATAGGCGTTCATGAGGGGTGGCATTGGTGGATGTACATAACAGGGAGCGGATAGAGTGGAGTGCCTCAGGGAGGACCTCCTGCCATCGAGAGACCGGCAACCCTTTTGACTTAAGGGCTAAAAGTGTGGCCTTCCACACTGTGGCATTCTACCTCTCCACCTGTCCATTTCCCCGGGGATTATAACTCATGGTCCAACTAGTAGCAATGCCCCTAGCTAGCAGGTACCGGCGCAGCTCGTCACTCATAAAGGAGGACCCTCTATCACTGTGGATATAGCAGGGATATCCGAACAGAGTGAAGAGCTGGCGCAGGGCTTTTATGACGGACGTGGTAGTGGTGTCGGGGCAGGGAATGGCAAAGGGGAACCGCGAGTACTCGTCGATAATATTGAGAAAATAGACATTGCAGTCGGTGGAGGGAAGGGGGCCCTTAAAGTCAACACTCAGTCGCTCAAAAGGGCGGGTGGCCTTGACAAGTTGCGCCGTTTCAGGACGGTAGAAGTGCGGTTTGCACTCAGCGCAGATTTGGCAGTCCCTGGTCATCATCCTGATGTCCTCCAGGGAGTACGGCAGGTTCCGGGCTTTCACGAAATGGTAAAATCGGGTGACCCCCGGATGGCAAAGATGTGCATGAAGGACGTATAGCTGGTTGAGCTGTGCACTAGCACACGTTCCCCGGGATAGGGCATCAGGGTGCTCATTGAGTCTGCCAGGCCGGTACAGGATATCATAGTTGTAGGTGAAGAGTTCTATTCTCCACCGCAAAATTTTATCATTTTTGATTTTGCCCCGCTGTTGGTTGCTGAACATGAACACAACCGAGCGCTGGTCCGTCAGCAAGGTGAACCTTTTGCCGGCGAGATAGTGCCTCCAGTGCCTAATAGCTTCCACTATGGCCTGGGCTTCTTTCTCCACCACGGAGTGCCGAATTTCAGAGCCTTGAAGGGTACGAGAAAAGAATGCTACTGGCCTGCCTTCCTGATTGAGGGTAGCAGCCAGCGCGAAATCAGAGGCGTCACTCTCTACTTGGAAGGGGATGGTCTCATCCACCGCATGCATCGTTGCTTTGGCAATGTCCCCTTTAATGCAGCTGAAGGCCGCGCAGGCCTCAGCAGAGAGGGGAAAAGTGGTAGACTTGACCAGTGGGTGGGCCTTGTCTGCGTAATGGGGGACCCATTGGGCGTAATAGGAAAAAAAACCCAGGCACCGTCTGAGGGCTTTGAGAGTGGTGGGAAGAGGGAGTTCTAACAGGGGGCGCATACGGTCAGGATCAGGGCCAATGACCCCGTTTTCCACGACATACCCAAGGATCGCGAGTCGGGTGGTTCCGAACACACACTTGTCCTTGTTATAAGTGAGGTTCAGAGCTTCAGCCACTTGGAAAAATCGTTGGAGGTTGGCGTCGTGATCTGACCAGTCGCGACCACAGATGGTGATGTTATCTAGATAGGGAAATGTGGCCTTCAGTTGGTACTGGTCCACCATCCGGTCCATTTCCCTCTGGAAGACAGAGACACCATTTGTGACACCGAAGGGGACGTGCAGGAAGTGATAGAGCCTGCCGCCCACCTCGAAGGCGGTTATAGGGGCGGTCCTCTGGGCGGATGGGGAGCTGGTGATAAGCGGATTTCAGATCTATTGTCGAGTACACCTTGTACTGAGCTATCTGGTTGACCATATCCGCGATGCGGGGTAGGGGGTACGCGTCAAGCTGCGTGAACCTATTGATGGTTTGACTATAGTCCACGACCATCCTATTTTTCTGCCCAGTCCGAACAACAACCACCTGGGACTGCCAAGGGCTTGTGCTTGGCTCAATGATCCCCTCCCTGAGCAGCCGCTGCACCTCTGACTGAATGAAGGCCCTGTCCCCTGCGCTGTACCTCCTGCTTTTAGTTGCCACCGGTTTACAGTCGGGGGTCAGGTTGGCGAACAGCGATGGGGGAGGGATCTTGAGGGTGGAGAGGCTGCAAGTGGTGTCGGTAGCGCAGCTGTCGGCATGGTGCTGGGTGGGATGTACGGGTCGGTGTGTGTGTGTGTGCAGTAACGGGGTATATGACGAAGTCCCACCAAACTGAGGGTTTCTGACAGTGATTGGTGGGAGGGGCCCGTCATATGCCATAGTCACACTTTCGAGGTGGCTCTGGAATTCCAGCCCCAATAGCACAGGCGCGCACAGTTGAGGCATGACCAGTAGCGCAAAGTTCCGATATTCTGTGCCCTGCACCACCAATGTCGCTACACAACCCACCCGGATGTCTGTGGAATGCGACCCAGAAGCCAAGGTGATCCTGTGACTTACCGGCCGTGTCACGAGTCCACGAGTGTCTGTAGGGATCGGAGAAATTGGGCGCTCGATTCTCCAGGCCGCTGTCGTCGGGTAGCTAAGCGATGTCTTGTGTAGATGGTGTTCACCGGCCGCAGGTACTGTCTTTTGAGGGCATCCAGTGCCCCTTCATAGGTCAACACGTCCCTGACAAGTGAATAAACTTTTGGGGTGACCCTCGAGAGGAGAATTCGATGCATAACAGTGGTTTCAGTTGCACGAACCTCCTCCAAGTATGATTGGAAACATGCAAGCCAGAGTTCAAAGGCAAGAGCTGCTTCAGGGTCTTGGGGGTCCAAATCCAATCTTTCCGGATGTAAAACACTTTCCACGTTTTAAAACTTCCAGTCAGTAAAGTTGATGCACCATCAATAACTCACTCTGAGACGTAAAAGCGAGGTATCGGCTTTTATTGACTGGAAGAAGGAACAAGCAGTGAGTGACCACCATACTACCTCCCGGAGACAGAGAGGCCGGGCTCAGACCTCCATCACCTTTATACAGGGGTCTGTGGGAGGAGCCACAGGAGCAGTCATCAGGGGGCGTGTCCAGACAGGTATATGTAGTTCACCACACATAGTTAATTCAGAAACAAAGGTTCTGAACTTAAAGAAGGGTAACTTTGAAGGTATGAGACATGAATTAGCTAAGATAGACTGGCAAATGATACTTAAAGGGTTGATGGTGTATATGCAATGGCAAGCATTTAAAGATCGCATGGATGAACTACAACAATTGTTCATCCCAGTTTGGCAAAAGAATAAACCAGGGAAGGTAGTGCACCCGTGGCTGACAAGGGAAATTAGGGATAGTATCAAGTCCAAAGAAGAAACATATAAATTAGCAAAAAAAAGTGGCACACCTGAGGACTGGGAGAAATTCAGAGACCAGCAGAGGAAGACAAAGGGCTTAATTAGGAAAGGGAGAAAAGATTATGAGAGACAGCTGGCAGGGAACATAAAAACTGACTGTAAAAGCTCTTATAGATACGTGAAAAGAAAAAGATTGGTCAAGACAAATGTAGGTCCTTTACAGTCAGAAACAGGTGAATTGATCATAGGGATCAAAGACATGGCAGACCAATTGAATAACTACTTTGGTTCTGTCTTCACTAAGGAGGACATAAATAATCTTCCGGAAATAGTAAGGGACCAAGGGTCTAGTGAGATGGAGGAACTGAGGGAAATACATGTTAGTAGGGAAGTGGTGTTAGGTAAGTTGAAGGGATTAAAGGCAGATAAATCCCCAGGGCCAGATGGTCTGCATCCCAGAGTGCTTAAGGAAGTAGCCCAAGAAATAGTGGATTCATTAGTGATAATTTTTCAAAACTCCTTAGATTCTGGATTAGTTCCTGAGGATTGGAGGGTGGCTAATGTAACCCCACTTTTTAAAAAAGGAGGGAGAGAGAAACCGAGGAATTATAGACCGGTTAGTCTGATATCGGTGGTGGGGAAAATGCTAGAGTCAGTTATCAAAGATGTGATAACAGCACATTTGGAAAGAGGTGAAATCATCGGACAAAGTCAGCATGGATTTGTGAAAGGAAAATCATGTCTGACGAATCTTATAGAATTTTTTGAAGATGTAACTAGTAGAGTGGATTGGGGAGAGCCAGTGGATGTGGTATATTTAGATTTTCAAAAGGCTTTTGACAAGGTCCCACACAGGAGATTAGTGTGCAAACTTAAAGCACACGGTATTGGGGGTATGGTATTGATGTGGATAGCGAATTGGTTGGCAGACAGGAAGCAAAGAGTGGGAGTAAACGGGACCTTTTCAGAATGGCAGGCAGTGACTAGTGGGGTACTGCAAGGCTCAGTGCTGGGACCCCAGTTGTTTACAATATATATTAAAGATTTAGATGAGGGAATTAAATGCAGCATCTCCAAGTTTGCGGATGACATGAAGCTGGGCGGTGGTGTTAGCTGCGAGGAGGATGCTAAGAGGATGCAGGGTGACTTGGATAGGTCAGGTGAGTGGGCAAATTCATGGCAGATGCAATTTAATGTGGATAAATGTGAGGTTATCCACTTTGGTTGCAAGAACAGGAAAACACATTATTATCTGAATGGTGGCCGATTAGGAAAAGGGGAGGTGCAACGAGACCTGGGTGTCATTGTACACCAGTCATTGAAGGTGGGCATGCAGGTACAGCAGGCGGTGAAAAAGGCAAATGGTATGTTGGTATTCATAGCAAAAGGATTTGAGTACAGGAGCAGGGAGGTTCTACTGCAGTTGTACAAGGCCTTGATGAGACCGCACCTAGAATATTGTGTGCAGTTTTGGTCCCCTAATCTGAGAAAAGACATTCTTGCCATAGAGGGAGTACAGAGAAGGTTCACCAGATTGATTCCTGGGATGGCAGGACTTTCATATGAAGAAAGACTGGATCGACCAGGCTTATACTCACTGGAATTTAGAAGATTGAGGGGGGATCTTATTGAAACGTATAAAATTCTAAAGGGATTGGACAGGCTAGATGCAGGAAGATTGTTTCCGATGTTGGGGAAGTCCAGAATGAGGGGGTCACAGTTTAAGGATAAAGGGGAAGCGTTTTAGGACCGAGATGAGGAAAAACTTCTTCACACAGAGAGTGGTGAATCTGTGGAATTCTCTGCCACAGGAAACAGTTGAGGCCGGTTCATTGGCTATATTTAAGAGGAAGTTAGATATGGCCCTTGTGGCTAAAGGGATCAGGGGGTATGGAGAGAAAGCAGGTACAGGGTTTTGAGTTGGATGATCAGCCATGATCATACTGAATGGCAGTGCAGGCTCGAAGGGCTGAATGGCCTGCTCCTGCACCTATTTTCTATGTTTCTATGTTTCTATTCAACCACTACAAAAGCCTAATTTGTTACTTACCTGTGCTTTCTCGCTAAGCCTTGAGTTCCAAAATCTAAACTGATTCCCTCACACAATGCCGCTCCGCTTTGACCTTGCTTTATTTTCATTAGCTCCTGCTAATGAATCGTGAATCAATTGGTCTGCTACTAATGTGCCGATCCCCTTTTAAAACTCTTCTACCTGACGTGTGAAACTCTCTCTCACCTCAAATCAATTGATCCACCGCTAATGCACCAAATCTACTGAAACACTCCTTTCTCTCTCTCTCTCTCTCTCTCTCTCTCTCCAAATCGACTGGTCTGACACTAATGTGCCGAGCCCAGCAAAACTCTCCTTTTTTAAACTCTTCTCTGCAACCTGTACGAAGCTCTCTTTCTCTCTTTGAATCAATTGTTCTGCCGCATTGCCATATTTAAGTTTTCTGTTGAACCAATGTTATTGGCCAAATCAAAGGTGGTGACAAATCAGCATTTAGGTGGGAGAATGAAAATCTGGCTGAATGGTGCCACAAATATATTCTTGCTCTGAACACCAGCAAAAACATAAAGCTGATTAATGACAACACTAGTAAGAACTCAGGTCCATAATCCAGTCCTTATTGGGGAATAGGAAGAGGAAAGGGTCAGTAAATTTAAATTCCTTGGTGTTATCATATCATTGGATCTGCCCTGGGACCAGCAAGTAAGTGCCATCACAAATAAGACATAATACTTTTTTAGAAGTTTGGGTAGACTCTGACATTAAAGAGTATCCTGACTTGTTGTATCATGGCTCAGTATAGAAACACCAATGCCAAGAATGGAAAAGCTTACAAAAAGTTGTGCAAACAGCCCAGTCCATCAGAGGCAAAGTCCTTTCCACCATTCAGCACATTTACTAGGAGTCCTGACGCAAGAATTCATCATCAAGGACCCCCACTATCCAGGTCATGCTCTCTTCTCATGGCTGTCATTGGGAAGAAGACCAGAAGCCTTTGGTTCCACACCACCAGGTTCAAGAACAATTATTATCCTTTTACCATCAGGCTCTGAACCAGCATGAAGAACTTCACTCAGCTTAACTTTGAACTGAATCCACAACAATCTTTGAAGCCACTTTCAAGGACTCTACAAATCATGTTCTCAGTATTATTTATTCACTTATTTTTATTTGCATTATTTGTCTTCTTTTGAACATTAGCTGTTTGTCAGTCTTTGAGTATGTGTAGTTTTAATTGATTCTATAGTATTTCTCCATTATACTGTAAATTCACACAAGAAAATGAATCTTAAGGTGATATATGGTGCCATATATGTACTTTGATAAGAAATTTAAAATTTGAGCTTTTGAACTTTATTTTGCAATTCACCTGTTTATTCACGGGCATTAAAAGAAGCACTGGCATGCAAAAAAGACCAGCATGTATTTGATTTACATTCCCGCTTTGCTAGATGTGAATCCAACTGGAACCGTCAGGATTCCCCTGCAGTACAACATAAAATGCGATACTGATGATCCTCCAGGCCAAGCTTGTGCTCAGATTTGGCTAGCTGATTTTGGGGAGGCCTAGAAAATGATTCTTCTCACTTGCTGCTCACTAAAGCATAATTAACTGGTGTTTGCACTTGAGCATATTTATTTCCCATGGCCTTAATTGTACCTGCCATCAGGTTTCCTGCATGGTACCATTCCAGTGCACAGTTTTTGTTTAGAAGCAGAATCATTTTTACCTCTAATTTTACCAGCACTTGCCTCCTTTGCTCACAGTAGATTGCTTGCTAATGGTAATCTTTACACTCAAAACGGAAAGTAAAACTTGAATTTTGCTGAGCAAATTAGAAATCTGTGATACCAATTAGTATGGTCATTTGGGAGTCTGCTGTGTCTTGAGAGTTTATTCTCACCTGGACACCCTTTCAGGTGAGTGATATCTCTTGGAGACCTCCTTCCTTCTCTTGGTCTGTTTTACTGTGTGGAGCTGTCGCCCGGAGCAACAGTGCAAGCCCAGTGGCTCCTGGTGGGCCGGTGATTTTCCTACTGCTTGAGTTTCTTTCTCAATGTCTCAGATTCACTGTGCATTTTCTTCCTCATCTGAAGTCCAGAAAGCCACAGTGCAACAACAACAGACCCTTCCAAGTCTGAAGAGCAGATTAAAAATAGGAAACACCAAAGTGATTGATGCACCATCAATAACTCTCGGAGTCGTGAGTTAAGGTAGGCTTTTATTGGCTGGAAGAAAGCACAAGCAGCAAGCGACCACCACACAACATCCTGGAGACTGAGGAAGTGGCTGTGCCTCCAATCGCCTTTATACCGGGGTCTGTGGGAGGAGCCACAGGAGCAGTCAGCGGGGTGGGGGGGGGGCGTGTCCAGACAGGTATATGTAGTTCACCACAGTGATGATGACTCTCCCGGTCGTTAGAGGCATTCCTCTGCACAAATCATGAATAAAACCTTTTGTACTTGCAGGCAAGAAAGCAGCCAACTTATTATAGACATGTTTTCATATCATGCCTTCAGCTTTTTAGTTGGGCATATACAGCGTGTGTACTTTAATTTTGTTGATAATTTTGAATTATATTGCAAAAGCATTGTTGATATAATTTTAGTAGGAATATTCGTACATTAATAATCAATTCACTTTTCCCAAGGAAGTTTGTCATATGCAGCTAAACATATTGCTGTGAAACATGTCAGTCTTAGCCCCCTCCACACATTTATATTCACATACTCTTCCATTTCAAGAATTCAGACCACAATCTCACCAGATACACACTTTGAGATTGCATTAATAACTCTGAGATAAATAACGAGATAACTGGGGAATCTGGTTAGTAAATATGATAAGAGATAGATATTGATCAGGATTCCAGATGACAATCCCCAGTATTCTTTAAATAACTCTGTGCGATTTATTTTTACTTAGAGATACAACACAGGCCCAAAGAGCCCATGCCGCCCAATTACATCCATGTGACCTCTTAACCTACTAACCTGTATGACTTTGGACTGTAGGAGGAATTCAGAGACCTGTAAGAAACCCATGCGGCCGTGGGGAGAATGTACAAACACCTTACAGACAGCGATGGAATTGAACCCAGGTCATTTGGGCAGTCATAGTATTGTACTGAACAATACACCAAATCAACTTGCTTTCCAAAATCTTTCATAAATACTCAAAATACTCAGTATGTGGACTTTGCAATGAGGGGGGAGAACACATTGGATCTGGTTTATACAAACACCCCCGACGTGTACTGGGCGGAGCCCCGCCCCCACCTCGGTTACTCAGACCACATCTCTGTTATGCTAGTCCCAGCATACAGGCCGCTCGTCAGGCGCTCCAGACCAGTTCAGAAGCAGGTGAAAACCTGGCCAGCAGGAGCCATCTCTGCTCTTCAAGACTGCTTTGAGCATACTGACTGGCACATGTTCAGGGAGGCTGTAACCGATGGCGACTCTACCAGCTTAGAGGAGTACACAGCATCAGTGACCAGCTACATCAGCAAGTGCATTGATGATGTTACTCTGTCCAAGACCATCACTATACGTGCCAACCAGAAGCCATGGATGAACGAGGAGGTGAATGCGCTGCTGAGGACCCGTGAATCCACCTTCAGAACAGGCAACAAGGCAGCCCTAACAACAGCAAGGGCCAAACTATCCCGGGCCATCAGAGGGGCAAAGCGGGCACACACCCAGCAAATCCACAGCCACTTCTAGGGCAGCGGCGACACGCGGCGCATGTGGAAGGGCATTCAGGCTGTTGAGGCAGCTTTAGCTTCATATTGTTCCTTGAACACATTTAATGTAGCCTCTGCACGTGCACTCACCATGTCTCTACATGCTTTCTTCATGTCAATGGGGCCTTTCTCCATCTGCATCATAACTGGTGCAGAGCCAACAACCTGTCTCTGAATGTGAACAAAACAAAAGAGATGGTTGTTGACTTCAGGAGGGCACGGAGCGACCACTCCCCGCTGAACATCAATGGCTCCTCGGTAGAGATCGTTAAGAGCACCAAATTTCTTGGTGTTCACCTGGCGGAGAATCTCACCTGGTCCCCCAACACCAGCTCCATAGCAAAGAAACCCCAGCAGCGTCTCTACTTTCTGCGTAGGCCGAGGAAAGTCCATCTCCCACTCCCCCATCCTCATCACATTCTACAGGAGTTGTATTGAGAGCATCTTGAGTAGCTGCATCACTGCCTGGTTCGGAAATTGCACCATCTCGGATCGCAAGACCCTGCAGCGGATAGTGAGGTCAGCTGAGAAGATCATCAGGGTCTTTCTTCCCGCCATTACAGACGTTTACACCACACGCTGCATCCGCAAAGCAAACAGCATTATGAAGGACCCCATGCAGCCATCATAGAAACTCTTCTCCCTCCTGCCGTCTGGGAAAAGGCACCGAAGCATTCGGGCTCTCACGACCAGTTTCTTCCCCCAAGCTATCAGACTCCTCAATACCCAAAGCCTGGACTGACACCTTACTGCCCTATTGTCCTGTTTATTATTTATTGTAATGCCTGCACTGTTTTGTGCACTTTATGCAGTCCTGGGTTGGTCTCTAGTCTAGTATAGTTTTTTATGTAGTTCAATCTAGTTTTTGTACTGTGTCATGTAACACCATTGTCCTGAAAAAACGTTGTCTCATTCTTACTATGTACTGTACTAGCAGTTATGGTCGAAATGACAATAAAAAGTGACTTGACTTGAAAAACGTAGATACTAGATGTTCCCCTTTTGCAAAGTTAGAGCGTTCTTATGAAACCTTTCTTAAGCCAAAATGGCGTAAAGCAAAGAACCATTAATTTATATGGGAAACATTTTCATAAAAACTAAAATCCTCTTTGTGATGCAAAAACAAGTTACTAACGTAGGTCTTTTGTAAAGGAGAAGTGACATAAAGTGAATATTCGTAAAGCGGGGGACACCTGTAATTGAATCAGGTCCATTATCCCTGACATGTCATGAAATTTGTTGTTTTGCGGCAGCAGAATAGCATAGCACATAAAAAACATTGCAAGTTACAATAAATAGATGCACAAATAAACAAATAAACTATAAATAGCACAAAAGAGAAATAGCGAGGTACTGTTCATGGACCACTTGGAAAGCTGATGGTCGCGGGGAAGAAGCTGCTGATGGTCGTGGGAAGGAAGCTGCTGATGGTCGTGGGGAGGAAGCTGCTCCTAAGACATTGAAAATAGGTCTTAAGGTTCTTGTACCTCCTCCCTGATGGGTGTAATGAGAAGAGGACATGTCCTGGATGGTAAAGGTCCTTAATGTGTTTCTCTGTGCTTGAGGTGTTGGTCTTTTTCTTAATTGGGGTTTTCAGGTTTCTTGCTTTGTGCCTGCCCATGAGCAGACACATCTCAAGGTTGTATAATTTATATATACTTTGATGATAAATAGACTTTGAACTTTGAATGATGTATGCAGCATTCTTAAGGCACCACCTACTGAAGATATCCTCGATGGTGGGTTGGGTTGTACCTATCATGGGGTTGGCTGATCTTATAATCCTCCGCAGCCTCTTTCAATCCTGCACATTGGAGACTCCACACTGGACAATGATTCTGATGAACAAACTAGAAGAGTCTGTCTACTATGTGCCAGGTGATGTGATCAAAACATAGAATCCATAAACTTCTTAGTTTGAAGCATGGTATCAAATTATGAATAGCAACACTAACATGCTACTACAATGGGCTTCCATGCAGCAATATTTTCATGAAAATTGAAGGCACCTAATCTTGAATACTTTGCAACAGAAGATTTAAACGACTGTGATACATGATAAAATATTAATTTACCATTCAGGAAGTGATAAGCATGCAATATTGTGTACTTCCATTGCATTTAATTTGTTGTAACCCACGAGGAAAATTGCAGAGAAAAAAATGAGAATGATCCAGATCTGGAGTCCCCCAGCAATAAGAATTAACTTGTATACTGACATGTGAAGCAAAAGTGGAAAGAAAAGAAACTTTTATCCATTGGCATCAAGAGGAGATTCCAACTGAAGTTTGTTTTTCTTGAAGAAGCAAGTGATGGATGTTTTTCTTCACTTCTTGAGTCCTTTGTTCTCAAAGGATTTCTACTCTACTCACTTCTTCTATTCTTTCTGTGTTACAGAATTGTGATGAACTACATATACCTGTCTGGACACGCCCCTCTGCTGACTGCTCCTGTGGCTCCTCCCACAGACCCCTGTATAAAGGCGATTGGAGGCACTGCTCCCCCCTCAGTCTCCAGGATGTTGTGTGGTGGTCTCTTGCAGCTAATAAAAGCCTATCGTTCGCCTCCCGTCTCCGAGAGTTATCGATGGTGCATCAAGAATGAATCCAGGAGTTTATTGTAACAACCCCCAACTGACATAATGAGTTATAAATTGATGTTCCATTTTTCTTAGTTGTTGAGAGCTGTTGTGATTGGTGCAGCAGTTGTTAGGCCACACAGAAGAGATTGCAGAAAATTACATTTTAGTCTTATGTACCGGGATCTTTCATAAACATATTATGATAGATAAAAAGCTAAAATGAATCAAACTTAAGGATAACAATAATTTAAAAAAAGAATTTCATTGATTCATTGTCAGATGAGAAATAAGGCTATTAAGTTATTTTCATGCTGAAGTGAATTCCACTCGCAACTTCCTCATTTCCTATAAATCTTAATTACATAGAAGAACAGTTCTTAATTTTGACAATGTACTTGATCAAGTCTGATGTAAAATGTGAAACATAGAAATATCTAAATATAGCGTTGTCAACATACTGCATATTTAGAATGATTTGATAGTTGCTTATTTTTCTACATTTTAAAATCTGTTTAATCAGCGTTTAAAGTGATAGATTTCTTTACCTGTCAAAAGTCACTATAAAGGATTAACGGCAAAATAATCAGTGAGAGCTCAGTGTCCAAGTCTTCCATTCCCTTAAAATGGAAACTGGTTAACTGGTTAACAGAAGGTAAAGAAGGAAGATGGTATGCTTGCCTCATAGATTGGGACAGAATATACTATGTTATAAAGTTATGTTGCAACTTTACAAAACCCGCATCTGGACAAAGTGTGGTGTTCACAAATGTTGGGAGATCTAAAACAACTTGCCAGTGACACCAAAAGTGACTACGTGGCTAATAATGCGAGAGTTGTAGGCTTCAAAAATATATCATTGGACTGTTTTGATGGGCTGTAAAGTGGCAGATGGTATTCATTCTGGAAGAGTGTAAAGATAGACATTTGGCAGAGAAAACATAGCAAAGGAAAATATAAGAAAGTGTGAAAATACTATACATGTACAATAAACATCAATGAACTTAGAACCATTGATTTATAGGTGGACTTTGTGGTACAAGTTCAAATCTCTCTGAAAATGGCAACACAGAGGAATAGACCATGAAGAAAGCTTTTTGATTACTTGTCTCCAGACTTGCCTTCAGGCTGGGATATTGATTATAAGAGTTGGGACATCATGTTGCAGCTGTACAACACATTGGTTAGGTCACACTTGGAATATGTGTCAGTTCTGGTCAAAACACCATAATAAAGATATGCTAGTACGGGGAAGAGTACAGCATAGGTTCACCACAATGCCGCTAGAATGGAGAACTTTAATTATGAGGAGAGATTCGACCGGCCGTGTTTGTTCCTACTAAAATGCACAAGGCTGAACCGAAAATTTATAACGTAGATATTCACGCTACTTTTCCAAGGATAGGAATTGCAGGAGACAAAGATTAAGATGAGCGAGGAAGGATTTAAAGGAGACACTAAGAGGAGGATTTTCCACACAGAGGGTGGTGGGTATGTGGGACAGGTTGCCAGAGGAAGTGGTAGAAGCAGGTAAAATCACAGCATTTAAAAGATGTTTGGACAGGCATATGGATAGGAAAGTGATAGAGGAACAAGAAGGAAGGTGGAATTATAATATATCGGCAATTCATCAGCCCATCATGGATGAATTCGGAAAATGTCCCATTTCTAAGTTGTACAACTCAGTGACTCAGTATGTATAGAGAGAGAAAGATCTTTTTCTATGCCTGTGTAAGAGATTTCACACAACTGCAAATAAGAGGGTACTTCCTTGCCTATTGCTTAACCGCTTAAAAATATTATGTTGTTCTGCATCAATATGTTTGTAACTAAAGAGTCAAACAATGATGCAGGTATTAAACTTTTAATGGTAAGATGCATGTATCATAAAGCTTGAAATTCACTTTGCATGAGAGGCTGTCCCCATGATCTCCTGAATAGTTTTGTCATGCTAAATTCCTGATTTGAATTAGCAGCATTCCAGAGAATTAATAATTACTGTAGGATGAGAAGACGGTGAATGGTGAATTAAATGTTCAAGTGCAATATTTTCTTAAATGGAATTAGAAAACTTAAGCAGTTGCAGCCCTTTGCACACATGCTTTTGTATGGGCAACAGTCTAGCTGAAGGGTTGTTTGAGCACGGAGGGTGCAAGGAGGTTAAAAGGGAAGTGGCTCTTGGGGTCTTAAACAGAATTTGAAAGTAGAGTTGAGTGGGTATGAAGTGGCATGGCCTGGAATCAAGGTTTTTGCATCATTAGACCTTTTGGAATTAATTCTTGTTTTGCTGCTGTGTGAAAAACAAAAAATTGGGAATAAATTAAAGTGGACCTAACTAGCTTCAGTTTCTTAGTTCTGGGCTGGAAACTGCTTGCTTGATGAAGCTTTCTTTAAGTACTGCTGCAGAGACATCAAGAGTACAAAAGTGTGATTCTTTCTCTGGCGCCAGGAGAGCAGCAGTTTGGCTCAGCGGGTGGCATGATCATCTCACAGCTCCAGCAACCAGGTTCAAATTTCACTTCCACCACTGTCTGTGTACAGTTTGAGCATTTTCCCTGTCACCTTCTCGTTTTTCTCCATAATGTTTAACTTCTTCTCAAAGTCAAAAGGTACACTGCTTTATTGATTAATTGGCTACTGCAAATTGCCTATAGTGATAGGGAGAAAGAAGAACCAATGGGAAACTGGTGAGCATCAGAGAAAAACTAGATTATGGGGTAATGGGATGGATGGGATTGCTCTGTGCTCACTTAAGCTCAAAGAGCCACCAAAGACGTCAAGAGCCAAATGACCTCGTTCTGCTCTTTAGGAATTATGAAAATAAGAAATATGACCAATGTTCTCAGTCCTCAGCATGATGTATTTTAGTTCCTAAAGGAGACACCAGTTCACTAGAGATGTATCTTTTTGCATTCTACTCGAGAATTAGTTATCGACTGACATTACACCTTCCTTCCTTCACAACTTATAAGGTCATAAGACATGAGAGCAGAATTAGGCAATTCGGCCCATCTGCTCCACCATTTCATCATGGTGAACAACTTCACTTTCAGCCTCATTTTCCTGCCATCTTGCTGTAGCTTTTCACGCTGTGCCTAATCAACAAACTATCACCTTTCACCTCGAATACACCCATTCCGTTGGCCTCCACCGCCGCCTGTGGCAATGAATTCCACTACTTCAGCACTCTCTGGCTAAAGAAATTCTTCCTTGTTTTTGTTTAAAATGGACGACCCTCTATTCTGAGGCTGTACCCTCTGGTCCTAGACTCACCCACCATAGGAAAAATCCTTTCCACACCCACTCTAATGAGACTTTATACCATTTGATAGGTTTCAATGAGAGCCCCGCTCATTCTTCCTAATTCCAGCAGATACAGTTCAGAGCCATCAGTCGCTCCTCATATGCTTTTCATTCCTGGAATCATTCTCACAAACCCCCTCTTAACCCTCTCCAATGTCAGCACATCCTTTCTTAATAAGGGGTCCAAAACGGCTCACAAAACTCCAAGTAAAGCCTCACCAGTGGCTTATAAAACCTCAACATTACATCCTTGGTTTTATTTACTAGTCCTCCCAAATTGAATGCTAACACCATGTTTGCTTTTCTCACTATCAACTCAGTCTGTAAACTAATCTTTAGGGAATCCTGCACAATGACCCCCAAGTCCCTTTACACCTCAGTTTTTTTAATATATTTCCCGGTTTAGAAAATAATCTATGTTTTTATTCCTTCTAGTAAAGTGTATCACCATATATTTCCTGGCATTGCATTACGTTTGCCACTTCTTTGCCCAGTCTCCTAATCTGTCCAATTCCTTCTGTCGAGTCCCTGCTTCCTCAACATGACCTGCCCCTCCGCCACTCTGCATATTTGACCACAAACTTGGCCACATAGCCATCAATTCAATCATCCAAATCACTGGTGTACAATGTAAAAAATAAGTGGTCGGCACATTGTCAGCCAGAAAAGACTCCCTTTATTCCTATTCTCTGCCTCCTACCAATCAGCCTATACTCTATCCATGCTAGTGTGTGTGTGTGCATGTGCCCTTAACTCCTGGTGGAGTCGTCGGGGCACCGTCATGACAAGCTTTTTGCACTGATCTTTTTTGATGATTGCTCATCATACGGCATGTCTTGGGCTCTTAATTTGTTAAGCAACCTCACGTGCAGCACCTTGTCCCTTAAGAAAGCTGAGTTCTTATATGTGTACATAATAAAGAACTTCAATTCTCAATGTGCTATGTGGGTGGATCACCCGGTACTGGAAGTGACTGTGGAAGATATACACATGCTCTTGGCGGGCTGGAGCGACTCGAGTAAATTGTGGTCAAGCTAGGATCTCCTGTTAATAATTATTTTAAACCCACGCAAGTTTGTCCTTATTAAGAACAAACGTAACATGGTGTCAGAAGTCAACATGAAGTCTAAATAAGAAGCATACCTGAATACCTCAAGAGACTGAGAAAGACTCACTAGGTACTGATGGAGAGAAGCTGCTGGCAAGAGAGCACATTGACTCGAAGTTCACCAAGAAATTAAGGTGAGAGCCTAAAAATCCTCTTAATGGACAATCTAAGTCCTTCAGAAACCTATGCAGCTTACTAGGAATTTAACTGATTATGGGAAACCCTTCAAACAGTGATTCAATATATATTTAGCAGTGAGCAGAGCAGAAGAGCTGATGAATGTTTGAAAGCTTTCAGCTTTTGACACATAATTGGTGAAGATGCTTTGAACATCTTTAACAGCTTTCAAATTGATGAGACAACCGTGATATTGGACACTAATTACAAAATATGAGGAATATTTTGTTCCAAGTGAAAACACATTTGAAAGATATAAATTCTTTTCCTGTGACCAGAAACAAAGTGTTAGCTTCGACCAACACTTAGCAAAACTTCACATTCTGAGTAAGCCCTGTGAGTTTGGAGACATAAGAGATTCATCAGCCAGAGACAAATGAGTTTGTGGCATTCCAGATAATGGGCTTAGAAAAAGCTTGCTCTGTGAAAAGATTTGACACTAGGAAAGGCTGTGAATTTGTGCAGGGCAGCAGAGACTACACAAGAACAAGCTAAGGAGCTTCACAGAGCAGAAACAACAGTGCATGCTGTGAAAACAGACCGGCAGAGCAGAAGGCATAGTTGTCTGCATGTGAAAAGCTCAACCTGGTGGAGGAAGATGGAGAGACCATATAGGCCCAAAGGTCAGAGCCACAGCAACACAGACCAACAGGTAGAGTTGCTATCCATGATATGCAGCCAACAGTAGGAGCTCTATGAATTAAGATGGAATCAGTTGGAACCTGTGCAATGACTCACTCATCTCATGGATGCGATCCAGGTCTCCGTTATGAGGCACATTTAGTGAATATTGGTACACAGTAAAAACAAGAACAGACTGAACACAACCAATGAAACCTATACATCTGTGGAAACAAACAGCAGATCGAAAGGGATCATTAAACCACCACAGAGGCAGATTGAATGTAAATGAGTGAATCAGTGACTGCATTTGCTTATTACGCTTGAAGTTAACGTAAATATCTTTGTTGGAAAGCTTTATTGTGATTTTCAGTTTAAAGAGGGCATACTATTGTTTTTGTTTTCTTTTAAGGGGAAATATGTGTTATTATGTTTGAACGTAATAATGAACTTTAGTTACCAGTGTGCAGTGCAGACAGATCACCCTGAATGAACTAGAATTTACATTGGTAAACGGCACACGCACACATGCTCCTGGTGGGCTGGAGAGCCCCAAGTAAACTGCAGTTGATCTGAAGCCATGACAGTAGTGTCCTGTAAAGAAATGTGTTTGTCTTCATTCAAAGATTCAAGGATTCAAAAGACATTTAGTATCAATAAATGTACAAATTATACACCTTGAACTTTGTCTGCTTCAGGCAGCCACAAAGTTAGAAACACAAATAACCCCATTTTACAAAAAAAGACCAAAAACCACTGCACAGGGAAAGAGAGAGAGAGAGAGAGAAAAAAAACACATTGTGCAAAAAAAATAAGCAAGCCAACTGCATCCCAAACCAGACTGAGTCCCTGATCTTCTCGCAAAGCAACCAGAGTAGGCCCAAAGCCTCGGTTCCCAGTTCATCATGCCATCTGTGCAGAAATGCACAGCAGCCTAATCTGTTCACAGCCTTGGTGCCATGGAGGAAGAAATAAACATTCCTGGGAGTGCAGGCAAAATCAGCCAGTCTCTTGTCTCCATACCTGACAGTTGGGCTTCCAGTCTATCTGTACCAGTGATTAAATTGCCCAAACAGAGAGTAGTGTCATGCTCCAGGATCTGAATCCAGGTGTGATGACACATCTAAGCCACACAGCCCAAAGCCATTCTCACTCTCACCAAGTCAACTCGGCACTTGGAGCGATTGAAACTCACACCTGGGGTATGTGGATGAGCATTGAAACTCTTCGTATTGACTCCTCTCCAAATTGCTCACTCCATCTCTGGTAGCGATACGAATTCCATCTGCTGCTTCGACTTGAACTCATTGTGCCTCGCAATGCTCCAGCATGGCTCATCCTCTGAACCAGCCTCACCTCTGCCTGCCTCCTCACTGTCTGTGCTGATAGTTACTGTATTTATTAAGAATAAACATAATAGAAACGATTCTGACTTTGCCCTATCTATCCATGTGCCTCCAAGTACCCTGAAAGCACCTCCTTAACAATCGACTCCAACATCTTCCTAACTACTGAGGTCAGGCAAACTGGCCTATAATTTCCTTTCTTCTGCCTCTCTCTTCTTGAAGAGTGGAAGGATAATTGCAATTTTCCAGACCTCCAGAACTTTTCTCTAATATAGTGATTCTTGAAAGATCATTACTTATGCCTCTACAATCTCTTTAGCCACTTCATTCAGAGCCCTGGAGTGTGGTCTATCTGGTTCAGGTGACTTATCTACCTTCAGACTTCCAGTTTCCTAAGCACTTTCTACCAAGCAAAAGCAACTGCACTCATTTCTGTTCCCTGACACTCTCAAACATGTGGCATTCTACTGGTGTCTTCTGCAGTGAAGACTGATGCAATATACTTAGTCAGTTGATCTGCCAATTCCATGCCCCCATTACTACCTCACTAGTGTCATTTTCCAGCTGTTCAATACCTTCTCTTGCCTCTGTTTTACTCTTTATATATCTGCAAAAGTTTTTGGTATACTGTTTGATATTGTTGGTTAGCTTACCTTCATATTTTATCTTTTTCCCCCTTTGGCTCTTTCAGTTGCCTTCTATTGTTTTTTTAAAAGTTTTGAAATACTCTAACTTCCCACTAATTTTTGCACTATTATATATCCTCTCTTTGGCTTTTATGTTGGCTTTGACTTCCCTTGTCAGCCACAGTTGTGTTACCCTGACTTCAGAACACTTCTTTCTTTGGGATGTACTGTATCTATCCTGTACCTTCTGAACTGCTCTTGGGAACTCCAGCCATTCCTGCTCAGCCATCATCCCTACTTGTGTTGCCTTCCAATCAACATTGACCAGCTCCTTTCTCATGCTCTTTAATACCCTTTACTGCACTGTAATACTGATACATCTGACTTTAACTTCTCCCTCTCAAACTGCAGAGTGAATTCTAACATATTATGATCACTGGTTCCTAAGGGTAGCTTTACCTTAAGCTCCCTAATGAAACCCCAAGTTGCTCGAAAAAGCCAGCTTGTAGGCATTCTATAAAATATCTCTCATGGTCCAGAACCAACCTACTTTTCACAAACTTCTTACATATTGAAATCCCCTATGATTATTGTAACTTTGACTTTTTGACATGCCTTTTCGATCTCCTATTATAATTTGTCACCCACATCCTGGCTACTGTTCCAAGTCCTGGATATAACTCCTATCAGGGTCTTTTTACCCTTTCAGTTTCTTAATTAGAACCATAGAACACTACAGCACAGAAAGCAGGCCATTCAGCCCTTCTAGTCTGTGCCGAAACTTTATTCTGCTAGTCCCATTGACCTGCACCCAGTCCATAACCCTCCAGAGCTCTCCCATACATGTATCTATCCAATTTATTCTTAAAACTTAAGAGTGAGCCCACATTTACCATGTCAGATGGCAGCTCATTCTGCACTCCCACCACTCTCTGAGTGAAGAAGTTCCCCCTAATGTTCCCCCTAAACCTTTCCCCTTTCACCCTAAAGCCATGTCCTTTTGTAATTATGTCTCCTAATCTAAGTGGAAAGAGCCTACTCGTATTTACTCTGTCTACATCCCTCATAAATTTGTAAACCTCTATCAAATCCTCCCTGATTCTTCTACACTCCAAGGAATAAAGTCCTAACCTGTTCAATCTTTTCCTGTAACTCAACTCCTGAAGACCCAGCAACATCCTACTAAATCTTCTCTGCACTTTTTCAATCTTACTGATATCCTTCCTATAGTTAGGTGACCAGAACTGCACATAATACTTCAAATTTGGCCTCACCAATGTCTTATACAACCTCACCATAACATCCCAACTCCTATTTTCGATACCTTGATTTATGAATGTCAGGATGCCAAGATCCTTTTTTACAACCCTGTCTACCTATGATGCCACTTTCAGAGAATTATGTATCTGAACTCTTAGATCCCTTTGTTCCTTCGCACTCCTCAGTGCCCTACCATTTACTATGTATGTCCTACCTTGGTTTGTCCTTCCAAAATGCAACACCTCACACTTGTCTGCATTAAATTCCATCTGTCATACTCTGGCCCATTTTTCCAGTTGGTCCAGATCCCTCTGCAAGCTTCGAAAGCCTTCCTCACTGTCCACAACACCTCCAATCTTAGTGTCATCAGCAAACTTGCTGATCCAATTTACCACATTATCATCTAGATCATTGATATACACATCAAACAACAATGGTCCCAGCACAGATGCCTGAGGCCCACCACTAGTCACTCCTCCAGTCTGAGAAGCAATCATCCACTACCACGCTCTGTCTTCTCCCACACAGCCAATTTCAAATCCAGTTTAAACCTCTCCATGGATACCTGGTGTCTGAACCTTCTGAACTAACCTCTCACGTGGGACCTTGTCAAAGGCCTTACTAAAGTCCATGTAGACAACATCCACAGCCTTTCCTTCATCTACTTTCTTGGTAACCTCCTCAAAAAACTCTACAAGATTTGTTAAACATGATCTACCATGCACAAAGCCATGCTGACTATCCTTAATCAGCCCTTGGCTATCCAAATACTTGTACATCCGATCTCTCAGAATACCTTCCAATAATTTACCTACTACTGATGTCAGGCTCACTGGCCTGTAATTACCTGGTTTACTTTTGGTGCCATTTTTAAACAATGGAACAACATAAGCTACCCTCCAATTCTCCGACACCGCACCCATGGCTAAGGACATTTTAAATATTTCTGTCAGAGCCCCTGCAATTTCTACATTAGTCTCTCTAGGGTTCTGAGAAAATATCATTAATCTTTGCCTAGCCACACAGTAATAAATGTACAGAGAGAGCAGTAGGCTTTGTACGCATTCTTGAGGTGAACCTGTGTTAGAGAGGAGGAGATGTTATTTCCAATCTGCACTGACTGTGGTCTCCAATAAGGGAGTCAAGGATCTAGTGCAAAGGGAGGTACAGAGGCCCGGGTTTTGAAGCTTGTTGTTTAATGTTGAGGTAATTATGGTTTTGAACATTGAACTATAATCAATAACTTGCAGCCTGATACATGTTTTGCCATTCACTAGGTGTTCCAAAGCTGAAAAGAGAGCCAGAGAAATTATGACCACACTGAGACCAGTTGTGGCAGCAGGCAGGTGCCCAGGCCCTTGCTCAGGCAGGAGTTAACTTTCAGTATGAGCAACCTCTCAAAGCATTTCATCACAGTAGATATGAATACTACTGAAGCAGTTCACACTGCTTTCTTTGATACTGACATGATTGATGCTCTTTTGAAGCAGGTGGGAAACTCTGCCTGAGGCAGTGAAAGATTGAAGATATCCTTGAGCACTCCAGCCATTTGGTTGCCATAGATTTTCAGTACTCTGCCAGGTACAGCATTTGAGGCATGATGCTTTGTGAAAGTTCAGTTTCTTGAAGGAAGTTTTGATGTTGGCCTCTTAGACAGCGATCACAGAGTTGCAAGATGCTGTGGGGATTCACACAGATGCAGTGTTATTCTCCCTTTTAAAGAGTGCATAAGATTCATTGAGCTCATCAGGGAGTAAAGTACTGTATCACTGCCATTTATGTGTTAGGTTTTGCATTACAAGAAATAATGGTATGCAAACCTTGCCATAACTATAATACATCCAAATGTGTTTGTTTGTTTGATTGTTACATTTCAAAAGACTTCAAGCTAGTAGTAAAAAAAACTTGAAGCATATTAAATCTGTCTGAACATAAATTAGTTTAATACTAATTACAAAATTATTGACTAATCCCACATCAATGATTGTAGCTTTCTGTGTTTCACATTAGTGTCTCTTGCGTGGTATAAAATAATTCCCTGCTCCTAACTGTCTTATTAGTTTTCAAGATTGCTTTGACAAACAAGTATGTGAATAACATATGGTCCAGTCATGTAATGCTTTTTGAAAAAATACTTGAGGCCACAGAACAATATTTAATATCACAGTATCAGTGCCATTTAGGTCTCCAGTTTCTTTCTTCTGAAATTTAGATAATATGAAGACATTTTTAATAGTTTAACACATTCATGTTGTAATTACTTGAGGCTGAAATAAGATAACATAATAACATATTCAGCATTATTCATCGCTGGTGATAGATGATATCGAGCTGTAGATAAAAAGGCATGTATCAGGCACTGGAAAGGTAGAGCCAATGCTCTTTGTAAAGTATCCTTCAAATTTTCTAGAATGTTAAGTGAATCAATATCAGCAGCCCCTCCGAACTGAGGTCGTAATTATACTCATCCAGCTTCACCGGGCAGGCACACCACATGCCTGCTTGATACCAGACTCCTGACACAGACACACCACTCTTAACTTTGCCACTGCAAGAACTACCAGCCGGAAAGAGAAAATGTCTCAAAATCGTGCTTGAGACTATTCATGGAGTCATAGTCCTACAGAAGCAGAATTTTTGGCCCAATTCATCCTTGCCAAAAAAAGTGGCTTCCTAAGACAGTCCCATTTGCCTGAATTTGGCCCATATCCCACTCAATCTTTTATATCAACATACCTGTGCAAATAACTTTTAAATGTTGGTTATAGACTTAGAAACTGAAAGCATGCAGTTGGGCCCTATAGCCCAAGCTACCCAGGGAATTGTTGGTCGAATCAAAGGTAGTGATGAATCAGCATATAGGTGGGAGATTGAAAATCTGGCTGAATGGCACCAGAACAACAACCTCTCACTCAATATCAGCAAAACCAGAGAGCTAAAGGAGCTGAAAAACTGAGGACCATGAGGGGATCACATCAGGGAATTGGAGGTGGAACATGTCAGCAACTTTAAATTGTGCAGTGTTATCATTTCAGAGGATCTGTCTGCATCCAGCATGTAAGTGCCATTACAAAGAAGACACAGCAGTGCCTCTACATTCTTAGAAGCTTGGGAAGATTCAGCAAGTCATCTAAAACTTTGAAAAATCTCTATAGATGTATGGTGGAGAGTATACTGACTAGTTGCATAATAGCTGGGCATGGAACCAACAACACTCTTGAATGGAAAAGCCTGCAAAAAGTAGTAGATACAGCCCAGACCATCACAGGTAAAGCCCTCCCCACCACTGAGCACATTTACAAGGAGTGCTGGCACATGAAAGCATCATCCATCATTAATGACCCCCACCATCCAGGCCATGCTCTCTTCTTACTCTTACCATTAGGAAAGAGATACAAGAGCCACCAGGTTCAGCAACAGTTTACAACCCACAACCACCAGGCTCCTGAACCAGAGTGAGTAACTTCACACGCCCCAACACTTCGTTGAATTCCACAACCTATGAGCTTACTTTCAAGGACTCTACAATTCATGTTCTAAATATTTATTCCTTTTATATTTATTATCATTATTATTTTGTATTTCTTTTCTGTTATTGCACAATTTTTGTGGTCTTTTGCACATTGGTTGTTTGTGTGTAGTTTTTCAATGATTCTATTGTGTTTTGTTGTATTTACTGTAGATGCTCACAAGGAAATTAATTTCAGAGTCGTATATGGTGACATAAAAGTACTTTCTAAATAAGTTTACTTTAAATTTTGAATTCTGGCACATTGATATCCAAAGTAGAGTATGGGAATGATTACCTGCTCATTAGAACACAAGATAAGGCTATTCAGCCCACTGGGTCCATGCATTCTCCCTGCTGGGCAACCATATCATTCTCATTCCCCCATTTCTTAACTTCCTGCAACCTATTCTCTCTCACATGCACACCAGCTCCCCACTGATTCATCTCCCACTTACAGTACCTCCACCAAAGGATGCGTTGCAGCAACCAGTGAACCTACCATCTTGGTTAGTTGTGCGAGAAGAAGCCAAAGCAATGGGTGGAAACCCAAGGGCCACAGGTCTGTATGTCCACACAGAGCACAATCAAGGCCAGCACTGAACACAGGACCCCGCAGCTGCAAGGCGGGAGTGTTAGTGTGGTGCCACAATTTGGGATGGCGGGGAACGTCAGGTGCACATAAAAGAGCTGCATTAATTGTGAAATGTGTGCAGCACCTCAGACAACCCTCTCTGCCACCTGCCTGTTAACACATCCGTGGAAAAGGCTTAGCTTCCATATACATAATCAATTCAAAACTGAATTAGAAACAAGTCATCCTCTGTCTTGATAGAATGACTTAAAAGGCGGAAGAATATATGAAAGAAGTTAATGCATTACTAATGTTGTTCTATTTGTCAAACAAGGACAAAACAAAGAAGCACAACCCTGAAATATTGTATGCTTCATTTTATCATTGTTATTGAAGCAAATTATTATCAATCTTTTATTAATAATATACAGTATGCTGTGAGATGAAAAGAAATCATTTGCTTTTGTATCGTACTTTATCTCATTCTTAGACCATCCCAAAGTGGCCCCACATTTAATGAATTTTATTTGAAGAACAGACACTGCTGTTAAAAAAGTCAAGAGCCTATAAACAGAAGATTGGAAAAAAAGATCACTGAATCTATAATTTTAGTGGTGCATAGAGGGAAAAATATAATCCAGAACATTTGAAGACCTCTACCTTTTCAAATAGCATTGTGAAATCTTTACTGGGCAGATAGGATATCAGACTCTTGGTTTATCCAATAAAACAATCTATGAAGTTGCAGCATTCCTTCATTCCTGACCACAAAGAGCCAATAACAGAATAACACCTCACATTAGTTGATTCAGCACTATAATGGCAACTTTATGCAATCATGCCCTCTCATTCAGGTCCCAAGTACTACCCAGAAGAAGAAGATCATCTTGGCAATAGGATGTTATTTCTATAAACATTCTAACATTTTCAAATCTTTTTTATTAAATTGAGTCTCACACGGTAGCATAGCAGTTAGTGCAACACAATTACAACTCAAGGCATTGGAGTTTGGAATTCAATTCCGACGTCCTCCCTAATGAGTCTCTGTATGTCCTTCCCATGGAATGCATTGGATTTTCCAGCATGCTCTGGTTTCTACTCACAATCCAGAGGATAGGTTAGGTTAATTGGTCATTGTAACTTGTCCCATGATTTGTTTAGGGTTAAATCAGGGTTGTCGGGGGTTGTTTGAGTCACGTGGCTTAATGGGCTGAAAAGACCTAGTCTATGCTGAATTATCTAATAAATAAATAAATAAGCTCACACATTACAGAAAATCTTCCAGTGAACCCAGTCAATTAAAAGGAAACATGGGAAACAGCACACTGATAAATTTAAAAAGAGCATGAGTAAAAGGGCCCGTTGAGTCTGAAGGGAGCAATGGAACTCGGGCAAGATGGAACATGAAATGGAACATGAGAATTAGGGTTCCGACGAATCAGAAGGGATTGCAGAACCCCCAGTGAGCATAGTATTCAGGGGTCCTCATGATTCAAATGGAGCATGAAATCCGCAACTCCAATGTGTAAAAGGGAGCACAGGATCGCAAGCCTCGATGACCACATAATATAGGCCCCATTGAATGAAGGTTGAGAGTGATAAATTTTATTTGGTGAACTAGGTGCCAGACAATTAGGATTCTGAAGTAGTTAGAGAGCAGGGTTTCAGAGTTCTGAAATGCAGCTTTCTAATTAACCAGTGTCTGAAGTGTTGGCTAACAACAATGAGAAGCACAAAGGCAAATACTGTGGATACTAGAAATAAAAATGGAAAATATTGTGAATACAATGCTGGTCATGCAATAAAAAATGCCAAACAAATAAATTCTCCAACCATATTCCATCTATAGTGCATCCCCACTTTACTTTTAGAAGTTTGCATGAAAACACAAATAGCGTGTAGATGGGAGCATCAATATACTTTATTCTTCAGATTTTGATCACCTTTGAAAATTTATTATTTAAGTTATTGATCTCTGTTCAAAATGTTGGCCCAATTAAAGAACAGGTTTGTGGAAAATAGATTCATCGTTATCTATATGCTGATTTTTTTCACATTTCTGGTCACAAATAATGTTCTGGTTCAAAATGAGTGATAAATTTGAATTATTTAGATTGTATTTTGACTGTAAATCTTTAACCAAGATGCTTTGCTAGAAAGGTAAACGTAGTTGTAAACTAATCCATTAATGAGGTTTGAAATTGTCGCAGCAAACTTTTCCTGATATACAGTGGTGTCTCTACTGTTTAAACAAAATGTTAAAAGAACTAACCAAAGAAGTTCTACACTAGACTTTGGTTAAAAACGTTCACTAATGCTTCAGAATCCAACATGAAGTAAATGAACTTTAGTCATACACTATAGCAGTCTTAACCAATTAAAATCCAGAAAGCTCAAGAGGAAGGAAGAATGTACATTATATTACAAAAACATTAAAAATGCCCAAGAATGACAAAAATCAGTTGTTCTGAATAAATATCAACGAAAATAAACAGGACAATTCTTAAATGGGGATGTATTCCTGTCACATAATCTTTCAGAGTGGAATGAGAAGAAATGCTAAGGGATCCCTACTTCAAATGAATAAATGATAATCAGGACCATTCCCCAAGTCACAGCTTATGTGTCTAGAAGAGAACTGCAAACTATCATATTTATTGGTGACATCTTATTCAAATATTTGTCCTAGAGCAGACACAATAAAATTTCTCTTTCCCAGCTTATTCAACTATTTTGAGTGCTGAAACTCTGAAATACAGAAAAATACAGGAACTATAAGAAACCTTTAGCACATTAGACAGCGCTTGTGGAGGGAGAACTAAAATTAAAGTTTCAATGACAATTTCTGATGAAAGGTCATTAAACTATAACTACATATTGGGTAACTAACTTTTTCAATATAGCCCAGTGGGATTCACAAGAAAATCATAGGTTGCTGTATTTTTCACATTACAATAATCAACAAAGTTTCCTTTGATTTAGAATTAGAAAGAAAATAGTTTGAAGGTTTACCATTAGCACATTGTTTCCTATTGGAGAAAGACCACAGACAAGAGAACTTATACAAGACCACCAAGAACAGAGCTTGGTCCAAATGCAATAGAACGAAAGATTAAGTAGCAGATTGGGATCAGGTCTGATATATATTCTGACACATTATTCTGGTTGGATTGGCCCACCTTTATACTTCATCTGAGTCAGAATGATTTATTTGGTATTGCTGTACAGGCCTCTTTTTTCATTAAAAAAAAACTATTCAATCACATGTTTGAGATTGTAATGTTTAAATTAAATTTCAGGTTAGATCAGGTATGGAAAAATTGCAAGAACTTGAGTTGGGATTGGGTTTTGATCTTTACTAAAACAGACCTCTAACCTGCAGCCACAGAAAGGAAGAGCTGCTGGTTCACCACTTTCAGTGAACAAAGGTCAAATCTGAAGTCAATTCTCATAATTTCCCTCAATGTCAAAGATTTTTGGCAATACCCCATTATCCTGAGGTCAGTGCACAATTGAAGCTGAAAGTGCACTTGGAATTGAATTGAGATTGTATACTATAACAAATTCATGGCAAGTACAGACTGCCCTCATGTTCCATTTAATCATTTCAAATAGCACAAAATCTGGTCAAAGGGGTGGAAGGAGTATTATTTGTGTGCAATCCTTCTTATTAAAGTTTTATGTTTTGCATTGTGTGCAGTCAATTTTTAATAATAGAAAAATGTCCTAATATCTGCTACACTGTGAGAGTTTTGAACTGACTAAGTGGATGAACACTTTTAGCTGCTCTTTAAGGTTTGTGATGCTCTGTCATTATCTGTCTGCTCATAAATTACCATTTCAATTAGTCAGAGAGAACTGCACGAGTAACATACAATGCCACAATGCTCCCTTGTTAAGGTCTCAAATGGTTTTCAATTAGGCATGCACTTGAATTCATGTGCAATTATTTAAAGCACTGTGCAAAATATCAAGTCAAACATAAATTACTAGAACAAAATATTTACAGAAGGAGAGCAAGCTATATTAGAAATGCTGAAAGTTAAAGTTAGAATATGGTTGAATATAAAATTATTTCTCTCATTTCCTAATTGAAAATACACATGGCACAAATTAATACCTTACAAACTTTACCTTCATTGATGCCACTATAAAAATTAACATGATATATGTTTAAATGCACAGATGTATGCACTTATTTCAACTTAAAGACACAAGTTGCATATACTGTACATGCAAATACGACAGAGTAATTTGTAATTAAATGAATATAATTCAGACAAATATTAGTTAACAATTAACTCTACAATAACACTGTATTTTAACATTTTTGTGTAATCACAGCTAAATTTCACTGCAGCATATTTATGATTTACTTTTACAACGGAGGATGCAGTTTTTCTAATCCTGTACTTTTCCCCAATTCTAAATATCTATGGTAAGTGTAAAATGTGAGCAGACGCATTTTATAGAGATTCTTGATTGAAGTAGTTTATCAAGCTGTCTACTTTTCCTAAAAAGAGTGTTCACAACAATTCTAACTCTTACCACAGTGATAAATTTTTGCTAACCATTAGACCATAAAATTCTAAGAAGTTTAAAGTTTGGTTTGCAAAATGATCCAATTATTTTCCTACATTCATCTGAATTGATAATTCTCCCAAATTTCACTGGAACTTCAGCTGGAAGGCCTAGTCTTAAATAGAATTCAACTTCCTGCTCATTAACCTATACTAATGAACTTCTTTATTGCCATCCCAGATAATAACTTTTATTTCACAAGCTAAATGAATTATTCATTCTCCTCAACTCTAACATCCAATTAATTTGACCTCATAATGATTTCACTCCAAATTGTCCTTTCAGTATTACACTTCACAGGAAGGGACTTCCAAAATTGTCTTTTGTCCTAAAGAGTCAGAGTCCACTTACTTTGCTACTATGAATGATGTTGGGAGATCAAATTAGGTGGGAACTTATTAATTTACCATTTAATTCACTTACAGTTTCTTGATATGCAAAGAACTGTACATGAAAATGCAAGGAGGTTTACATTTTTATTTCTTTTTTTGTTGTAAGTTCAAATGGATTGTTACTTACTGTTAGACAAAGCAAAGGAATGCAATTTAAGACAAAAAAACATCCATCTACAATAATTAGCAGGGCTTTTGACTATATCTCCTCTATTTCCAGCACTCCTACTCTAATCCTCTCTTGCTCCACTACAATATGCACATGATTACCTTTACGACCCCCAAAGTTTAAGAAATCATCATCTGCAATTTCTGTACCCTTCAACGTGTTTCCACATCTTCTCATCATCTCCCCTTTTAGCATTCCATAGAGGTCATTCCCTTCATAACTCATTTGTTGGTTCTTTCATTTCCATATTCCTCTCTGCATAGGACTGACCCAAACACACTGAAGGAGATGCACCAGCTCCACTCTTCCCTCATCTCTCTGCATCATGCTGGGTCTCAAACGGCCCATCCTGGTGAATTCCCTTACACCTCTATGAACCTAGTGTATTGCATGCTGTGCTCACATTGTGCTTTCCCCTGCATTGATTGAGTGACTCCTTCATAAACTCTTCTGCTAAGTCAGTGAAGGTGACCCAGACACTTCAAGAAGTAACATCCCTCTCGCTTTCACTGGTTTGCTGTTGGCCTCCTATACTATTCCAATGAAACCTGATATAAGCTCAAGAAAATTCACTTCATCTACTGTCTAGATATAGTGCAGCTCTAATGTAAAGCATCCGCTTAAGACATTAAACCAGTTTACCTTTCCCCAAATACTGCTTATCTATATTATATTTACAGCATTCTCTTTAGTTTGATATTTCCAATAAATGTTGTGTTCGCTTCTCACATTTCCAGCGTGCTCTATTTTTGTTTTGATGCTCTCTCTCTAACTGCTTTTATTCATTGACTTAATTAGATTATACCGAAAACATTGCTTTACAGAAACAACCTTTGTCTCCACCTGATAACAGACATTCTCTTTGTTTGACTTATTCCACTTTTGCAAATTAAACAGACTAATTTTCTCATTTTTCAAAATCTAGTGAGGAATCATTGACCTAAAATGCTGGACAGACTCAGCAGGTGATTCTAGTCAACTGCTGTATATGCACAGTATCTTCCATTTCTTTTATGGGAAATGTCCAACTTTCTTTTGTAAAATCAGGAAATCATTCTTCACACAATGAAGGCGTGCCAAATGGCTTTGTTTATTCACCTTATTGAGTCATCTTTTTATTGAACAGTGAAAGGAGAACAAATGGCTTTCACACCTAAATCAGGTTTTCAAACCTGAATCAGGTTTATTAACACTGGCACATGTTGTGAAATTTGTTTTTTTTATGTCAGCTGTACAGTGCAATAAATAATTTTAAAAAATTATAGCTTACAATAAGAAATAAGAGCAGTTACTATAAGAATAAGAGATGCAACTATATATTTACATTGAATAAGTAGGTCAAAAAGAGAGCAAAAAATATTGTGAGGTAGTGTACATGGGTTTATTGATTATTCAGAAATCTGAGGACAGAGGGGAAGAAGCTGTTCCTAAAACATTGAGTGTGTGTCCTAGGCTTCTGTGCCTCCTTCTGGGAAGGTAGAGGGTGATGGTGCTCCATAATGATGGATGCTGCCTTTTTGAGGGATGATATGATGAAGATGTCCTCGATACTGGCGATGCTGGTGCCCTGATGGAGCTGGCTGAATTCAAAAATTTCTTCGGCTTTTTTCAATCCTGTACAGTGGTCCCTCCACACCAGACCATGAAGCAACCAGTTAGAATGCTCTACACAGTACAGTTTATATAGCTTCTTAGGACACATACTAAATCTCCTCAAACTGTTAAGAAATATAGTTGCTGCTGTGCCTTCTTTGTTACTGCGTCAACATTTTGGGTCCAGGATAGGTCTTCAGAAAGCTGACAACAAGGAACTTGAAACTGCTCATTCTTTCTACTGCTGATCTCATGATGGGAACTGGTTTGTGTTCCCTCAACTTTCCTTCCTGAAGTCCACAATTAATTCTTTGGTCTTACTGATGTTGTGTGCAGGCCATTGTAGCGTCACTGCTCAATCATCTGATCTACCTCACTCTTGTACAGTACCTCATCACCATCTGAAATTCTTCCAACAATACATGTGTCATCATCAAATTTATAGATGGAATTAGAGCTGTACCCAGCCATGTGGTCATGGGCATCGAGAGAGTAGAGCATTGGACTACTTAAGGTATGCTAGTGTGGATTGTCAGCAAGGAGACGTTATTTTCGATCTGCATTGACTATGGTCTCCTAATGGAGAAGTCAAGGATCCAGTTGCAGAATGAGGCCCAGGTTTTGGAAATTGTTGATTAGTACTGTGGATGTGATGATGTTGAATGCTGAGCTGGAATCAATAAGCAGCAGGTTAACATAGGTATTGCTGTTGTCCAGGTGGTCCAAGGTTGAGTGAATAGCCAGTAAGACTGCATCCACTGTAAACCTATTGTGGCAATAGGCAATGTGCAGTGGGTCTAGGTCATTGCTTAGGCAGGAGTGTTTTCTGGCCATGACCAGCTTCTCAAAGCTCTTTATCATAGTAGATGTACAATGATGATAGAAAGTTTATGAATGCTGTAGAATTTTCTCAATTTCTGGATTAATATGACCTAAAATGTGATCAGATCTTCACGTAAGTCCTAAAACTAGATTAAGAGACCTGAATTAAATAAATAACACAAAAAGATTATACTTGTTATTTTTTTTTATTCTGATCACATTTTAGGCCATATTTATGCAGAAATATTTATGCAAAAATTCTACAGAGTTCGTAAACTTTCTAGCAACACTGTAAGTGCAATTGGATGATAGTAGCTGAGGCAGCTCACCCTGCTCTACTTGGGCACTGATATGATAGTCGCCCTTTTGAAGCAGGTGGGAAACACCAAATGCCGTAGTAAGAAATTGAAGTGGTCCTTGAACATTCCTCCTAGTTTGTTGGCACAGGTTTTTAGTGCCCAACTAGGTACCATCTGATGCCTTGTGAGAGCTCACCCTCTTGAAAGATGTTCTGACATTGGCCTCCAAGACTGGAAGCCCAACTGTCAGGTATGGAGACAAGAGACTGGCTGAATTTGCCTGCACTCCCAGGAATGTTTATTTCTTCCTCCATGGCACCAAGGCTGTGAACTGATTTGGCTGCTGTGCATTTCTGCACTGATGGCATGATGAACTGGGGACCGAGGCTTTGGGCCTACCCTGGCTGCTCTGGGAGAAGATCAGGGACTCAGTTTGGTTTGGGATGCAGTTGGCTTGCTTATTTTTGTTTGCATGATGCGTTTTTTTCTCTCTCTCTCTCTCTTTCCCTATGATGTGGTTTTTGGTCTTTTTTTGTAAAATGGGGTTATTTGTGTTTCTAACTTATGTGGCTGCCCGTAAGCAGATAAAGTTCAAGGTGTATAATTTGTAGATTTATTGATATTAACTGTCCTTTGAATCTTTGAATGATTTCTTTACAGGACACTACTGTCATGGCTTCAGATCAACCACAGTTTACTTGGGGCTCTCCAGCCCACCAGGAGTATGTGTGTGTGTGCTGTTTACCAATGTAAATTCTAGTTCAGGGTGATCTGCCTGCACTGCACACTGGTAACTAAAGTTCTTTATTATGTGCGAACATAATAACACATATTCCCCCTTAAAAGAAAACAAATACAAGAGTTCCCTCTTTAACCTGTAAGTTACAATAGAGATTTCCAACAAAGATAGTTACATTAACTTCAATTGTAATAAGTGACCCGGACTGGAAAACTGTTCAGGATTGATGGCAAGTTAAATGTTGCTAAATGCAGAAAGACCCTGGATAAAAACCTGCTAGCCTCAGCCAGAAAGCCTTATCTGGGGAGTGAGTTTGTCTTGCATCAGGACAGCGACCCAAAGCACGCTGCCAGAGCAAACAATGTCCTTAGGTGGTCCAGTCAGAGTCCAGACCTGAACCTGGTTGAACATCTCTGACAAGACCTTAATATTGCTGTTCACTGCTGCTCCCCAAATAACCTGGCACAGTTTGAGCAATTTTACAAGGAGGAATGGGCAAAACTTGCTCTATTGCGATGTACACAGCTAATAGAGACTTATCCAAAAGGACTACTGACTAATAGCTGTGAGAGGTGGTTCAAAGGGGGTCAATATTTTTGAACTACTGACATTTTAGTTTTTGAATTCTTAGCCTCATGCTTTACAATTTTCCCTGTTTTCTGGGCTCTACTGCTTAAAAAAAAAACGATCATTGATTCACAAATAAAAATTTCTCAGTTAAATTGATCAAAACTCTTGGTTGTAATACTCATTTATGTGAACAAAGAGTTGGGGGCTGAATACTTTTACAAGGCACTTTTTTTGCAAAGGGACTGGAAACAGAAAAAAATCAGGATCTTCTTTCAACCCATATTCTAGATTGGGTAATATATCGAATCCTGAACACTTGTAATGAGGATTTAACAGGAAGAATGGAGGAGGAACTGAATTTGCTTCAAAGGTGTTCTCCTTTACCTTTCTAGCATCATATTTAGTGGAGAGCAGTTTCTTCTTTCAAAGCCGTGAAACAGACCGCAAGTTACTGAATGTGTTGATCTGAGACTCCTTCTGAGTGATATTCAGCCTGATGTTGAGAAACTCATATCATTGCCCCAAACCCATCCATCTCACTGAAAGATGCCAAAACAATGAAGTAGTGAATACTTCCATTACTAATGTACACTCTAAAATTGTTAATGAATGTTGTTTTTACTGTGATTAAATACAGAAATAATTATATTTGTAGCTTTAAATCGATCTGAAGTTTTCTGCAATTATTTGTCACCACTTTGAATTTGAAGTTCCTATTTTCTTACACTTTGCATCGTAAATCAAAATTCTTCATAGTTTTTATGTAATGGTCAGAAAGGGGAGCTGGGTATGTGGTCTGGAAGCCAAAATGTTGGAAACCACGGGGTTAGCAAAAGGCAATTTTTATCTGTTCTTGGAACAAGTATAGCGGACCAAAGGTATGACAAACATAGACCTTTCTGACAGCTTAAATACAAAGACTAATTTAGAATATCATTTCAAATTACTCTCTGACTGACAAAGGTACAGAGTGTGTAAAAAATGTTCAGAACACATGTCAGAATCTAAATGCCATAGTACTGAGGCTTGAGACAGTTTAACCATTAGAATATGTGAATAATAAATATGAGCTTTACATAAAGATGAAGCAAAGCAGCCAAATCAAGTTATTGTCTAACTATTTGGACCATCAAGATCACGTTAATGAAATTGAGATTCTGAAGAACACCACCTGGTCTGTTAATCAGATATGTTGTTGTGATAATAGCCTAAGCAAGAAAAATGAATCAATGAAGCTTTGCCAAAGCCTGGTTAGTCTTGCAGTGGATGATTCCAAAGATAGTGTGTGAAAAACCTTGTAAACAGCTCAATAGATATCTGACAATTTTACCTGGTCAAGAGCCAATTTTAAGGCTTCACTCTCTGACTGCAATATACAACTTTGCCCACTGTTGCAATTAGATGTTGGATAGATCAATTACACTATTGATGTTCATTGTCGACTGGGATTGCTATTTGCAACAGTTAATTCTTACTTTCAGCAAATAGTCACTTGGAATCATTGCAAAGCTGGAATAAAATTCTTTAGGTTTCCTGTCTGATTTTTTTGTCCCTCCTTCAAAGGAATTCTGACACGAATCTCCTTAAGTTACCCCATGAAAGTGGGTACTCAGGCATCTAACTTAGCTACCCTTATTTTCATATTCTAGTTAACAGATATCTATGATTTACATAGTTTAATTTAGTAAATGCTGCGAACAAAGCATTATGTGGTGCGATGGGTGAAACAGTTACTAGGGATAACCTATTCACTCATCTTTTATTGAATAATTCAAAAAATTTGGAAGGTGTCTAAAAGCCAGTGATGGGGTAAGTGGAAGAAAAATTTTGTAAGAATAGAAATAGAAGAGCAAAGGACATAATAGCCAACTTGGCTAGAATTTGTTATAGATTTAAGGATGATCAAAACTGAGACATACAGTTACAAATACAGCTGATAAATTGTCAATTTATTGGGAATAGCAAAGCAGAAGAGATCAGTGAGAATGGACAATGAGAAGTATTGTATGAAACCTATTCTCTGTAATATAATCAGATCATCATGAATTATGTCTACTTGTAGTTTATAAGATATGATTCATCTAGGACCAGTTTCAAATATACTTTAGCTTTCAGGTGCTTATGTATATTGAAGACACATTATGCAACTGGATAATGTCATCTAATGATTATTGCAGCTCTACTGACTGATCCTGGGCATTAGATTTTGCACATTGCTGGTCGAAGCTCATGGTGGATAACTCATAAGGATAGCTACTTATCTTGGGGTTGTGGGGCTGTTCAATGAGTGAATGGCAAGAACAGCACTGCTAACACCATTACAGCACTTTTGCCATCACCTGGGTGCAAGTTAGGTTTTTGATTGGACATATCATCAAAGGTTACAGGGAGAAAGCTGGGAACTGGGGCTTAATTATTCAAGACAATTTCAATGGCCTTCAATTGTTTTTGATTATCAGAGATATTCAGAAACAGATCAAGGACTAACAGCAGCAAGGTATCAAAATGCTATCCACCCTTTCTGGGGTTAGAGCATCAGCGAGTGTCTTCTGCGAACTAGTCATGATTTGTTTTCTTTTATCTTCTTTTATTGTTTGATAGATTGAATTCTACTTGCAAGTCTCCAGCTATAGTGATCTGAAACATAAAGTACATAAATACTATGAGTAGATGAATCTAATCTTCCAGGTAGAAGAATGATTGGACCAGATTACTCACCATTTTTAAATGATAACCCATTTCTGTTTGCCTCAAAAGGAAATAAAGTAAGGGCATCAAAGCCATCTCATCAATTAAATTAGCCATGCTTTATCTTATCCTACATTAGTAAAATTTTTATCCAATCAGCTCTTAAACTTGGAGTTATTTCACATTTAAGGAATTTGAGATAATGGAAATTTTAGGAGGCAGTCATCATAATATGGTAGAATTCAGACAGCAGCATGAGAGAGAGAAGGTAAAATCATATATATCAGTGTTACAGTGGAACAAAGGGAATTATAGAAGTCTCAGAGAGGAGGTAGCCAAAATTGATTGGAAGAGGACACTTACAAGGATGATGGTAGGAGAATAGATGAAAATTCAGAAGGCTCAGGATAGATCCGTCCCAAAGAAAATGTATTCTAATGGAGGAAGAGGTGATTATGGCTGACTAGGAAAGTCTGTAAGACAGCAGAAAAGCAAAACAGAGAGCATATAACATAGTTGCAATTAATGGAATGTTAGATTATTGGGTAGCTTTTAAGAACCAACAGAAGGCAACTAAAAAATCATTAAGGAGAGAAAAGATGAAATATGAAGGTAAGCTAGTCAATAATATAAAAGAGTATACAAAAAGAGTAACAGAATATAAGAGAGATGAATGTAGATATTGGAGCATTGGAAAATGATGCTGGCGAGGTAGTAACAGAAAACTAAGAAATGGCTGATGAATGTAATAAGTACTTTACATCAGACTTCACTGTGAAAGATACCAGCTGCATAGGAGAAATTTGAGTGTGTCACAGGGCAGAAGTGAGTGTTGATGTTTTTACTAAGGAGAAGGTGCTTACGAAGTAGAAAGGTCGAAAGTAAGTAAGTCGCCTGGACCAGATGGATTACACTCCAGCGCTCTGAATTAGGTAGCTGAAAAGATTGTGGATCATTAGTCATGATCTTTCAAAAATCACTAGGTTCTGGAATGGTTACGGTGGAATGGAAAATTGCAAATGTCACTTGACTCTCTAAGAAGTGAGTGAGGAAAAAGACAGGCTAATATAGACCAGTTGGTCTGATGTCAGTGTGTGTTGCCTTTATGGCATTTGTTTAGTTTATAATATTTTCGCTTTAGTAATTCATTTGTTAGCATTTTTTAGTTAAAGTTAGGATTGTTTAAAGTAAATTCGTTGTCTGTGATATATCTGTGACGTCACACCCAGTTTCGCCATGTCTTGTGGGAAAATACCGGTTTGGAGAAACGGGAAGGAGGGGGCTCACATGTGCAGGATCAGCACAAGAAAAATTTCTTTCTACGCACTAGAAACACCAGTGAAGCAATGCCGTAAATTCATGAGATAATCGATGTGTTGAATTAAAAATGTTAACGCTGATTCTGTTAAAAGTAATGACGGTTGATAAGGTTTATGTTTTCGTTAGTTAAAGAGTTGCGGATAGTTTGTGTTGAAGTGTATTTAAAGCAGTCAATGGCGTAGGTAGATTCTGACTGTATGCTGCATTTTAATGTAATGTAGTTGTTGTAGTTTACTTTTGCAAGTATTTACGATGTAAATGTGATATCAAGAAGGAAACAAATACTGTACAAATTTTGTATTGTTTTATCAACAGTTTTCACCATACGTTAATGTGGAAGAGTGAACAGTAAACGGTTAATCTTACTGCGATCCTGTTTTCATTGACGACGGTTTACCTCGGTGTTTAGTTCAGCGTTCTCTTACACCTGAGCGAGAACACTACACAGTGGTTGGGAAGATGCTGGAGTCCATTATTAAGCATGAGTTTTTGGGGTACTTGTATGTACATGATAAAATAAGCCAGCATTGTATCCTCAAGGGAAATCTTGCCTGACAAATCTGTTGGAATTCTTTGAGGAGATAACAGGCAGGGTAGACAAATGAGAGTCCGTGGATGTTGTTAACTTGGATTTTCAGAAGGCATTTGACAAGGTGCTACACACAAGGCTGCTAAGCAAGATAAAAGCCCATGATATTAAAGGAAATACACTAACACAAATAAAAGATTGGCTGAGTAACAGAGGGCAAAGAGTGGGTATGACGTGGGGCTTTTTTGGTTGGCTGTCAGTGACTAGTGGTTTTGGATGGGAGT